>NC_081792.1:12773305-13104441 GCF_963082965.1 Carassius carassius
CAAAATATGAGGTGTGATGCTTACTTTGTCTGGAGTCTGGATGCACAAAGTGTTGGTATCGATCCCACTTTCCGAATCAATCTTTGCACAACTCCAACGCCGAACTGACCCTCGTTTGTGAAGCAACTTGGTGCAAAATTTTAGCCCAAACATACAGGACTTTTCCCTTTTTTTTCCAGAACATTTCATTCAAAAATGTAATTTAACCACGTGTCCTCAGTGGTCCATGGAGACTTCTATGTTCGTTGGTGCACACCAACACATGACACTTTTAATGGCTCTTTGGCACTGACATTGCAGCCACAGCAAGAAAACAGTAATGGCGGACTGCTGTTTCTCACTAAGGGCTGTGTATATGCTAATAGGGTGGAGAGAGCGTCACAAATGGGCAGGACTTTCCCCAACTATAACATAGTATGTCATAGTAGTGAGAAATCTGGAACTGCTAGTGTGGATAGACAGTTAATGATTTATTAGTATAATAAAACAACAAATGGGTGGATTTTTACCATTATAGGCTGGCTGTTTTCACACTCTGCTGCCACACAACTTTTTGCATTCTATGGCACCTTTAAGACTAAAACTTTTTCTTCTTTTCTTTTAGATCTGTTGCTTGATTTGTCGAAACTGCCCAGAAATACTAAATGAAAACACTATTAATATTCCCCACGATATGACAGACATGATCTACAATGTAATCATAGTTTCATAAAGCTGTAGTACGCACAAATGTCAAACTAAATTAAGGATACAAAAGAAAGATTGTTCAAATACATAAAAAGGTCAAGTTTTAATTTCCTGAGGCTCACTCTGGGCAATATCAATATCGTTGTCAGGTGCCACAAACTTGTAAGTGGAATTTATAAATTAAACAATTCTCTTCATTTACTTCTGAAGCTTAGCATGGTGCTTATAATGAGGCAAAATACTCATCACGTTCAAACTGAGGACAGTAGTCAAAATCATGACAAAATATATTAAATATAGCTTAATGTAACAATGAACATTCTGAATTAAGTATAAACTACATCAGTAAGTTACATTAACTAGTTAACCACCAGTGAAACTGTTATGTCACGTAATTGAAACAACTGGCGGTTTGACTGAATTCTGTGGACTCAATTTAATGTAAACATATCTGACCAATTTCAACACAAAGTTCTCACTGAAACATTCATCATTCACATCCTATTACATGTGCATTCAGCTATTATTATCCTTCAAAATCAGTCATTTTAATATTGGTAAATATTGACCATGTATGATATTTACATAAATTATAAGAGTGGAAATATTGGGTACACAGTCTATTAACCTGAAATTAATCAGATACAGAAGATTTGAGACAGACATTAAAGTGTAGAAGTTTAAATGATAATAAAGAGGCTTTTTTCCAAATAGGGTTCAAGGGCTTTAAGGTAGTTACAGAAAATGTATAATAAAAAAGTAATAATAATAATAATAATAATCTAACAAATTTAAGGGTTGTCAAAGTTAATGTGTTAATGTAAAATAGTTAAACTATTTTTTTATATTTAACAAACGTGATGATTTTATGATTTCCTAAATTCATGAGATTAATCAAAATGATAGTTACAGCGGTTTAAAACAGTAGGGAATAAAAAAAAAATCTTGATTTTATTTTAAAGATTTTTACATCTGATAAAACACTTATAAAATACCAATTAAAGTAAATGTTTTAATAATTTTACATTTAATATTTGGTGATTTTATATTTAATCTTAGTACAGTGACAATAATAAAGATAATTATTTAATTTTGTAAAATAACATTAAATAAGATGACACTTAATAGTATGTGTGTGTGTGTGTGTGTGTGTGTGTGTGTGTGTATACATGTACACACACGCACAAAGGATATTACAGCAGCCTTTATAGATACAAATCATAATCATATTTTTGGGTTACTGGTATTAAAGATTGAAAACTCTTGCATCATAAAATATCAAAAGTTATACAGTAGATTTACAGAAACCCTTGATGTTTGACAGATGGTGCTCTAGAAGAGCAGTACACCATTTTAGAAAATGTTACATTTTGAACCCCTTTTACCATTTGATGAAGACGAGCCCTGCAAGTACACTGTAGCCCAGTATTAGAAACAGCACCTTCAGTAGCCTGTCGTGTTTGTCCTCCAGCTCTCGTGAAAGGATCTCAAAGAACGTAATGAAGAGGAATGTTCCGGCTGCCATGCCCTGGAGTACTACAGATATAATACTTTCTGCCAAGTGCTGGACTGTCTGAATACCCATTCCAATCCCGATGCCCAGAGGAATCATTAAGCTCACTGTTACAGCCAGTTTACTGGCATCCCGTAAGGAGATTCCTGCCTTGGCTATATTAACCCCCAGTGCCACTGCTGCCAGCGTCTCATGGATGGCCACTCCAATGAAGAGGGTTCCAAGTTTAGCCCCATCTTCCTGAAGTCCCAAAGCCAGACCCTCAAAGACAGAGTGAGCGGACAGTGCTAGCACCAGGCCAGCTAATCTCAACGGCCCAGCGTGCATTAGCTCTGAAGGGCTGAAGTGTCCGTGGTGATGGGAATGGTATTGGTGGTCTCTGGAACCTCGAGGGGGAGAGATGAATGGAGCATCATTCTCTGAGTCGCTCCCCGCTGCAGAGTCACCAGCATTAAATGTCTCCAGGTCGATAAATGAGGGCTTCTCCTTGCGGAAAGTGAGCACGGCCTGTTCCACAAATACTGTGAGGAAAAACCCAATCATCATCATAGTCTCTGCCAGCGGGTACTGATTAGTGGTTTGTAACATTTTCAGGACGTCGTCAACCTGAGATCAAAAAGGTAAGAAGTTAGATTCTGTGACTGTAAACTTTAATTTTTTTCTTAAAAGCCCAGTGAACTTCCTGATGGTAATACTGGATGCATTAATGACTTTGGTTAAGTATAACAGATGAATAAAATAGTTAATCTTGACTAATATAAAAAAAAATAGTCTAAAAGATTTTTTTTTTTTTAATGGAACAGTTTATTTAGCCTTTCAATTTAAAGACATTTTTTTATATATCTTAAAAAAAAAATAAAACGTTCATGCAAAACAGACTTGTTGCTGTTGTAGATTTGCACTGAATTTACTCTAGATAGTTCATTCTGCCAAGTATTACACTTATCACCATCAATCACTCACACACAAATTTCTGCACTCTTATTTGTCACTTCTGAAATAGTATTCCTGGATGTTCTGTCCTCTTAGACAAACAAAACTTTTCTTCAAATTGTCAATGGATTATATAGAGAAACAGAGCAAAGCTGGCCACGCTTATTCACACGAAAACTCCTGATATAATCAATAAATAACTACACAATAAATTTCTCAATAAAAGTGGTTGACTACAAGTGGGTACAGAATTGAACTAGTACTAATGGTACTGTAAAAAGTCCCCCCACCTTCACTTTCTCATCAGATCTAAACGAATCTTGTTGGTGTCCTATTTTGATCTCAAAAAGATGAGGAGTTTGCATTACATATATACATTATATATATATACAGTCGTGGCCAAAAGTTTTGAGAATTACATAAATATTGGAAATTGGAAAAGTTGCTGCTAAAGTTTTTATAATAGCAATTTGCATATACTCCAGAATGTTATGAAGAGTGATCAGATTAATTGCATAGTCCTTCTTTGCCATGAAAATTAACTTAATCCCAAAAAAACCTTTCCACTGCATTTCATTGCTGTTATTAAAGGACCTGCTGAGATCATTTCAGTAATCGTCTTGTTAACTCAGGTGAGAATGTTGACGAGCACAAGGCTGGAGATCATTATGTCAGGCTGATTGGGTTAGAATGGCAGACTTGACATGTTAAAAGGAGGGTGATGCTTGAAATCTTTGTTCTTCCATTGTTAACCATGGTGACCTGCAAAGAAACGCGTGCAGCCATCATTGCGTTGCATAAAAATGGCTTCACAGGCAAGGATATTGTGGCTACTAAGATTGCACCTAAATCAACAATTTATAGGATCATCAAGAACTTCAAGGAAAGCGGTTCAAATCTTGTAAAGAAGGCTTCAGGGCGTCCAAGAAAGTCCAGCAAGCACCAGGATCGTTTCCTAAAGAGGATTCAGCTGTGGGATCGGAGTGCCACCAGTGCAGAGCTTGCTCAGGAATGGCAGCAGGCAGGTGTGAGCGCATCTGCACGCACAGTGAGGCGAAGACTTTTGGAAGATGGCCTGGTGTCAAGAAGGGGCAGCAAAGAAGCCACTTCTCTCCAAAAAAAAACATCAGGGACAGATTGATCTTCTGCAGAAAGTATAGTGAATGGACTGCTGAGGACTGGGGCAAAGTCATATTCTCTGATGAAGCCCCTTTCCGATTGTTTGGGGCATCTGGAAAAAGGCTTGTCCGGAGAAGGAAAGGTGAGCGCTACCATCAGTCCTGTGTCATGCCAACAGTAAAGCATCCTGACACCATTCATGTGTGGGGTTGCTTCTCATCCAAGGGAAGGGGCTCACTCACAATTCTGCCCAAAAACACAGCCATGAATAAAGAATGGTACCAAAACACCCTCCAACAGCAACTTCTTCCAACAATCCAACAACAGTTTGGTGAAGAACAATGCATTTTCCAGCACGATGGAGCACCGTGCCATAAGGCAAAAGTGATAACTAAGTGGCTCGGGGACCAGAATGTTGAAATTTTGGATCCATGGCCTGGAAACTCCCCAGATCTTAATCCCATTGAGAACTTCTGGTCAATCCTCAAGAGGCGGGTGGACAAACAAAAACCCACTAATTCTGACAAACTCCAAAAAGTGATTATGAAAGAATTGGTTGCTATCAGTCAGGATTTGGCCCAGAAGTTGATTGAGAGCATGCCCAGTCGAATTGCAGAGGTCCTGAAAAAGAAGGGCCAACACTGCAAATACTGACTCTTTGCAAAAATGTCATGTAATTCTCGATAAAAGACTTTGAAATGTATGAAGTGCTTGTAATTATATTTCAGTACATCACAGAAACAACTGAAACAAAGATCTAAAAGCAGTTTAGCAGCAAATTTTTTGAAAACTAATATTTATGTAATTCTCAAAACTTTTGGCCATGACTGTATATATATATATTTGGTTTAAATTGAAGTTTACTTTTTGTTAAATATCGTATACATAAAAATATAATAAAACCCAACCCTCTTGAACAAGAGGCTAAAAATATATATCATATATCAAGGCTATTCTCCATTCACTTAACAAGAAAGCTCTTACAAAGGTATCAATATGTGAATCCTTAAAGGAACACTCCACTATTTTTGAAAATAGGCTAATATTCCAGCTCCCCTAGAGTTATACAGTTGAGTTTTATAGTTTTCGAATCCATTCAGCCGATCTCTGGGACTGACGGTAGCAGTCTAGGGGAGCTGGAAAATGAGCCTATTTTCCAAAAAAAAAAAAAAAATGTAGTGTTCCTTTAATTGTATTTCTGTGATTCTTCAGCTGTTTTCTTTTATCTGTATTACTCTAGTTCTGAATGTAGCTTGACTTTGTTCTGTTACTGAAATTCAAAATGACATCTGACCAGAAGGTTTGGTTTATAATTTAATTAAAAGTATAAAATATTAGTATTTCTCTCTCTCTCACACACACACCTATTATTTTGTTCAGAAGATAGACTCACCAACTGTGACTGTACTGCATGGATTACAATCTTGTTCATTTTGCATGTTTTTGAAGCATTAACTTTGAAGGCACAATACAACTGGTACTATACAGACTCAGAGATGGATTATTTGTAGAAAACATTTGTGTGTGTTTTTTTTTCAACTGTTGTGTTCATTTTGGCTGAAGTTTAAAGTTGAAGGGATAGATCACCCAATATTGAAAATTCTGTTATCATTTACAATTTACAAATGCCTGAGAAGAAAAACCTCTCCTTTTGCATCCTTTTTAGGCTCCCCATTAATTGCAGCCAGGACATTTATCAGAATGTCTGCTTTTGTTTCACAAAAGAAAGAATATCATTAAAACTTGATGGTGATTAAATCATGTTAGTTTGGAGTGAACATTTTCCAAAACCATGTTTGATAACATACCTTTTCCCTAACTGCTGGGAGAAGGGCATTGAAGCAGGTGGCCAGGAACACACCTCCTCCAAAAGAGTTGCTTAAAGCAACCACTCTTCTGTACCTCGTGACTTTATCATACTCCATATGCATCACCCGCACAGGAACAAGGATGCCCGCTAACATCAGGGCAAACACCCCCAGCAGACACAGGATTTTGGCTACAGCTATCTCCATAATTGAGGAGATGGGCTGTGATCCCACTTCAACAAAGCATGTGTGTCTGAAATAAAACAATGAAGCCAAAGACACTGACTCTTCTTAAGGTCAGGTCATGGACAGCATCCCTGGAAAATAATCACAAACGTCAGTTCACATTGTTTCATAATTATCGTAATTAATATCTAAGAAACATCATAATTTCAAATAAGCATCAGTTCGACAGCTGATGCCAGGCATGTATGATAGAATATTTCACACCTGACAACCAATTCCTTAGGCGTTAACGTTATATGTTCGTAAGGTGACTGTCGAGGTCAGTGTACAGATTAGCATGCTAACCCTGGTGAGCGGCTAGCTATCATATCAGATAAAAAGTGTGCATATAAGATGCATTTATTGAAGAAAAAAAACATCATGCTAACGACAAAAACACTTTATATTAGGACGTGCAAGCCTGTTGTTTTCACGAATTTCTATTCAAACTGGACTCGTTAACTATAGCTCTTAAATGCTAAGCTAACAAACATCGCACGCACATAAAACGCGTTTATTCCCTATTACTGGTTTAAATACGTCTTTTTTACGCTTCATCAAACAGTGAAACGTTAGAAAATAATAATTCATATACTTGTGCACGAAAATAAGCGTTTTACCAGTGTTTGTGGCGATATTTCCTGCTGCTGAAGGCTGCAACACCTGTTCAGTGGCTCTCTCAATGACTAGTGAGTGAGCTGTCTAGTTTGCTTCGCAGCATAAGCACGTTTGTCAAATTTTTCAATTCGTATATGAACTGCAAAAAGTTCGCTGCCTCTAAAACTGGCAAGAAAAAAAGTTTTAAATGTTTCAAACTTTGCTACTGCTGTCTATAAAGGCAGCACGCTAGATTTTGAGACCTTTACGGATGACGACAAGTCCCTTTAAGTATACATCACACACATTGTTGGGAAGGTTACTTTGGAACTGTAATAGGTTACAGATTACAAGTTATCCTATTTAAAATGTAATAGTAGCGTACCTTTTCTAATTATTTTAATAATTACTTTTGAGTACTTTTTGATTTCTTTTCTAAATTTCTAATGAATGTTTATTTGCAACTGTTAATCATTTTCAAACATTTACACCATGCAGGTTTAAAGTAATGCTCAATACTGTTAGACTTTCACGATCCTTCATCACTTGAATTAAGATTATCACATTTGAACACATCTACTACAAAATCAGACTTTAGTACTGCCTTTTACTTTGATCTGAAGTTTAATGCAGATTTAAAATCAAAATAAATAGTTTAATGATACTGTTTTTGAAACCAAATCTTTGCATAACTACAGGAAACAATGCATCTAACAATGGTTAGGGGAAAAAATAGTTGATAAAAAAAATAAAAGCATATACATCAACTCAAACACGGTTATCTAATAAGCATGTGTCCTATTTTGTGTACTAAAGTCCTGAAACATTGGTGTCTTTTTGAAACACTGCTGTCTCTTTGTATATGATATGATGATATAAATAAGTAAAATGGTCATGAAGTGACTCAGAGCAGTTCTAGAGATTATGTTTATGTGTTCATGTACTTATATATTTTGAGGCGGCAGAGGCTGAAAACGTACTCGGTTCCCTGAGATGAGGGAACGAGTACTGCGTAAGCTAGCTTACGCTATGGGAAAAGGTCCCCTTTTCTCGAGAATATGAAGCCAAAAATTATCCTTAATTTTTAAATAATGTAAAACGCAGTGCTGCAGCACAGCAGACCCAAGCGAAGCGGCTCGCGCGCTTATTGGCTGTGCTGCGGCAACTGCAGCAACCTATGGTGAGGCGGCGGAGAGTAACGAACCAATGGGGGCGCTTCGCGCCCATTGGACGTCAGAGTGCGCCAAAATAGGCGTGGCTGGAACTATATAAGCCACCGCTTCACCATAGGGATCAGGTTTTAAATCGACTGAAGCGATCACCCGGTCCGAGCACATAGCACGGCAGGTTACGCAGTACTCGTTCCCTCATCTCAGGGAACCGAGGTTACGTTAGTAACCGAGTACGTTCCCTTTCGAGAGTACTCTCGTACTGCGTAAGCTAGCTTACGCTATGGGAACACAATGTAAAACGCTGTGCGTGCTCGGGAACTTCGACCTGTCACAGCCCGAGGCGAGAGCTCGGGGCTTTATAGCAGGAGAAATCCCAGTCCCAACAGCCAACCTTAGTGAGCTTTATATAGGGAACGAAAAAAAGGGGGAAGTGATAAGGCTTAGCACGTCTATATAGAAAGTACCCTGGCCTGCAGGGCAGGGACTTGCAGATTATAGAATCTAATAAATGTGGACGGAGAGGCCCAGCCTGCCGCCGCACAGATATCATCCAGTGGTATCCCGCAGGACCACGCCCATGACGAGGCCATACCTCGGGTGGAATGGGCTCTGATGCCGAACGGGCAGTGAAGGCCCTTAGATTTGTAAGCCAGCGAGATAGTGTCTACTATCCATCGCGATAGGCTTTGCTTCGTGGTGGCGAGACCTCGGGTGCGCCCACCAAAGCATATGAAGAGCTGGTCCGACCTCCTGAATAAGGTGGAGCGCGCAATATAGGTTTTAAGAGCCCTGACGGGGCAGATGAAGCTCGCGTTGCTTTCGTCGCTTTGCGAGGAAAGGGCTGACAGCGAGATGACCTGCGCTCTGAACGGTGTTGAGAGCACCTTGGGGACATAGCCGTGTCTTGGTCTGAGAATGACTCTGGAGTCATTAGGCCCAAACTCGAGACAGTCAGCGCTTACAGATAGCGCATGTAAATCCCCCACTCGCTTGACTGAGGCCAGAGCCAGTAGAAAAGCGGTTTTGAACGAAAGAAGCTTCATATCGACAGACTGAAGCGGTTCAAAAGGGGGGCCCTTTAAGGCCTCTAGGACCATAGACAGGTCCCAGGAAGGGATTGAAGGGGGTCGGGGAGGGTTCATCCGACGAGCTCCCTTAAGGAAACGAATGACCAGTTCGTTTTTTCCCAGTGATAGGCCGGCCACCAGAGCATGAGAAGCTGCAATGGCTGCCACATACACTTTGAGCGTAGACGGGGATCTGCCCGCATCTAAACGCTCCTGTAGGAAGGAGAGTATCTCCGTCACGTCACATAAGTGAGGGTCTAGGTTCCGTGTCCCGCACCAGGTGGAGAACACTGACCATTTCTGCGCGTATAGGCGCCTGGTTGAGGGCGCTCTGGCTTCCGTAATGGTCTTTAACACTCCCTCAGGGAGGTTCCCGGGTACCCGTTGAGGGGCCATACATGAAGGGCCCAAAGTTCGGGGTGGGGATGCCAGAGCGCGCCCTTCAGCTGCGTGAGGAGATCTTTCCGCAGCGGTATTGGCCATGGGGCTGTACTGGACAGCTGCATCAGCTCGGAGAACCAAGGTTGGGTCGTCCAGAGTGGGGCTACTAGCAGCATAGCACATCTGCTCTTCCTGACCCGATCGATGACCTGCGGTAGCATCGCGACCGGTGGGAAGGCATAAAGCGGGCGTCTGGGCCAATCGAGGGCCAGCGCGTCCCTGCTCTTTGAAAAATATATTGGGCAATGAGCGTTGTCTTCTGAGGCGAAGAGGTCGACCTCTGCCCTGCCGAAGATGCTCCACATCAACTGAACCGTCTGTGGGTGAAGAGACCACTCCCCAGGGGGAACATTCGCCCTGGAAAGCATGTCCGGGCCCCGGTTCAGGATGCCAGGTACATGCGCTGCCTTTAGCGAGCGCAGATTGTAATGTGCCCATGTCAGAAGACGCTCGGTCAGGGTGTGCAAGGTTTCTGACCTGACACCACCCTGGCGATTTATGTAGGCCACCACTGACATGCTGTCTGATCTGACCAGAACGTGGTGGCCCTTTAAAAATGGGAGGAAAGCTTTCAGGGATAGTTCGACCCCTATCATCTCCAGACAGTTTATGTGTAACAGTCGCTCCGGGCTCGACCAGAGGCCGGAGGCAGACCTGCCCGCGTACAGGGCGCCCCAACCGAGGTTGGATGCATCTGTCGAGACTACTTTCCATTTCGAGACAGCGCCCGTGCTTACGTCTAACTGATACCAGTTGGCTATTTTCCAAGGGGCCAAAGCTGTGATGCAGCCGTGGGTCACCCTGATGCGCGCGCGGCCGGAAATCCAGGCGCGCGCTGGAACACGGTCTCTCAGCCAGCGCTGTAGTGGGCGCATGCGCAGCAGGCCCAGTTTGAGAACCGCAGAGGCTGATGCCATCAGACCTAGCATTTCCTGAAATCGTTTGAGCGGGTAAAGAGACCCGGCTTTGAACGACACGGCTAAATGCTGAATAGTGAGAGCGCGCTGTGACGTCAGACGCGCTGTACATGTCACAGAGTCTATGTCTATCCCCAAAAAGGAAATCCTCTGGCTGGGAGACAGAGCGCTCTTGACAGTGTTGATCGTGAGACCCAGGCATTCTAAATGGCTGAGGATCCAGGATCTGTGTGTCGTCAGTAGTTCCTCGGAATGGGCTAAAACTAGCCAGTCGTCGAGGTAGTTCAATACTCGCACTCCCCGCATTCTCAGGGGTGCGAGAGCGGCATCCATGCACCGTGTAAACGTACGGGGCGCTACGGAGAGGCCGAATGGAAGAACCATGTACTGATAAGTCTGCCCCTCGAAGGCGAATCTCAAGAATGGCCTGTGATGGGGTGCTATTTGAATGTGAAAGTAAGCGTCTTTCAGATCCACTGAGAAAAACCAATCCCTCGGGCGAATTTGCGCGAGTATTTGTTTGGTAGTTAACATTTTGAACGATCGCGTCATAAGCGCTTTGTTCAAACGTCTGAGATCTAGGATGGGTCTGAGACCGCCATCCTTTTTTGGTACGAGGAAGTAGCGGCTGTAAAAGCCTGACTCGCGCTGCGCAGGGGGGACAGTTTCTATCGCCCCTTTTGCAAGAAGGTTTATCAGTTCGGCGCGAAGGACGTGTGTCATTTCGCTTTTCACTTTCGTTTCGACCACGGCGCGAAAGCGCGGCGGTCTGCGAGCGAACTGGAGCGAGTAACCTCGTTTTATTATATTCAAAACCCAATTTGATATGCCGGGGATGGCCTGCCATGCAGCGGCTCGTGCGGCTATGGGTAGAATGTGCTTCGGGTACTGGCCGCCTGTTATGAGGGGACCAGTAGCTCGAGTATGCTGTGCTTGTGACACTGTGGTGACAGCGCTTATTTGTAGGGTTGCGCACTGAGAAGTGGGCACGCGCGCTACATTTAGAGCACCTCCGGCGCGAGCGGGAAGGTGGGCATGAAAGGAGACCCGAGTGAGTCTTTGTGACACTTGGGGGAGTGTGTATACATGTAGGGGTGCGTACTGTGTAGTGGGCACACTGCCTACATAGAAAAAGCTCTTTTTGTGCTTTATTGAGGTCGCCGTGAAAACGGCGTTTGTGTGCAGGCGTGCGTGCATTGTAACAGGCTCGTTTACTGCAGTATAGACATCTCCAACCGCCTTTAGTGAGGGGATTGGAGGAAGCATGTGAGGTTTCTTGTGTGGTGGTCCGGCCGCAGCGGGACTTAACCACGGTCTTTTCAGCCCGAAGGTCAGGAGGGCTTCGGAGGCTCGGGGTTCAGCACAATCCTGGGCCGAGGTCCCCGTCTCTCTGGCGGTTTGCGGCTCGTAGAGCGAGAGCGGTGCTGGGTTTTGGTCGCTGGGCGAGACTGTAAGTCTGGCTGCGATGGCTTCGAGGTCTGAGGGGGCGGCGCATTTCTACGGCGTCCCGCAGCAGAGCTAGAGCGTTTCGGCAGGAAGTGTCTCATTGCCTGTGACGTTTTCTGAGCCTCAGTGAAGCGTTCAGCGAAACCCTTAACCGACTGGCCAAAGAGGCCGGAAGGCGAGATAGGAGAGTCGAGAAAGGCGGATTTGTCGGCGTCTTTCATCTCCGTGAGCGTGAGCCAGAGGTGTCGCTCTAAAACAGCGAGGCTTGCCATGCTTCGGCCGATCGCTTGTGCTGTGGTCTTTGTCGCACGCAGGGCTAGATCAGTAGCGCTGCGGAGATCTTTAAAGTCATAGGTATCTGGGGCAGACTCGTCCAGGTTACGGAGAAGTCTGGCCCGAAAAACCTGCAGCACAGCCATGGTGTGTAGAGCCGAAGCAGCTTGACCAGCGGAGGTGTAAGCTCGGCCAGCGAGAGCTGAGGTGGTGCGGCACGGCTTGGATGGATGCACAGGCTTCGACCGCCATCCAGCGGCTGAGGGCGGGCAGAGGTGTGCAGCAATAGCCTCCTCGAGAGGGGGGAGGCTCTCGTAACCGTGGTCTCGGGCGCCGTCGACAGAGGAGAGCGCTGACGAGACAGAAGTCTTCAAGCGTGCGGAGAATGGGGCTTTCCACGACTTCGTGAGTTCATTGTGAACTTCCGGGAAGAAGGGGGCGTTTCTTTGCGGAGGGGCCGAAGGGCGCCCCTGCAGGAACCATTCATCCAGCCTGCTTTTAGCGGGCTCGTCTGGAGGAGACCAGTCGAGCTGAAGGTCGCTGACAGCCCTTGTAAGCACGCGAGTAAGCTCCGCGTCGATATCGGCGCGTTGTCCGGTGCAGCTGGGTGCTGTAGAGGGGGGGGGGGGTCCACAATGGAGCCCGACCATTCCTCACTACTGGACGCGGCGAGAGAAAGGCTGTCGTGTCTGTCCTCTTCCGCCTCAGGCGCTCCGAAGGAGAAGGGGGCGCTGGTGAGCAGGGACTGGCGCTGCTCGTCCACGAAGAGGACAGGCGAAGGAGAGAGAGCGGGCGAGGCACGCGGGGAGTGTTCCGGCGTGAGCTCGCGTGTAGCAGTATGCTCAGGCATTCTCTGATCGCGGCGTTTCTTACGCGGCACTTGAGAGAGAAGAGGCGGAGCGGGTGGAGCATCGTGGCTGGTTTGAGCTAATCGAGCCCGCAGGGTCGATATAGCCATGTCGTCGCACTCAGGGCAGCCGCCCTTGAAGAGTGCGCTCTCAGCATGCTCGCGGCCCAGGCAGGAGACACAGATGATGTGGCGGTCCTCGCTGGGCAGAGGGCCTCGGCAGGAAGCGCAGGCCCGAGGCATTTGAAACAACGCCTCGAATTCTGGAGGAAAAAAGTGTGATGCAGCGGCAAACACACTAGCTTTGAAAAGGATATAGTCACGCCGGATGGCGCAGCAGGAAGCGAGTGCTGAAGGCGGCGTCGAGATGAAGCACGAGCCGGCGTCCTCAGATCTGCGTTGCAGTGCTATCCCGCTGAGAGGCTTTTCGACGGCGTGTAGAGGCTTCTCCGGAGAAGACAGCGAAGTGCAGGTGAGATCACTGGAGATGAAATCTGATCCCTATGGTGAAGCGGTGGCTTATATAGTTCCAGCCACGCCTATTTTGGCGCGCTCTGACGTCCAATGGGCGCGAAGCTCCCCCATTGGTTCGTTACTCTCCGCCGCCTCACCATAGGTTGCTGCAGTTGCCGCAGCACAGCCAATAAGCGCGCGAGCCGCTTCGCTTGGGTCTGCTGTGCTGCAGCACTGCGTTTTACATTATTTAAAAATTAAGGATAATTTTTGGCTTCATATTCTCGAGAAAAGGGGACCTTTTCCCATAGCGTAAGCTAGCTTACGCAGTACGAGAGTACTCTCGAAAGGGAACACTGCAAGCTTCAGTAGGCCTATGTGTAGTAAATGAAACCGCATGTCTGCACCATTAATTTCCACGAGGGGCGGACTGGGGGAAAAAAATAGGCTGGGAAATCTCACACTCATACACCCACAACACATTTTGAAACACGGACAACCCTATTTTGTGTATGGACCTGACATGAAAAAGATTTAAATCCTTAGGTTGAGGACATGCAACATAAGAGTTCTCTCCTGAACTGCACCTTCACTTCCATTGTCCATCTCTCTCATGACTTTAATACTGAAGATTTTTATTTTACTTTTACCATGTTTTGTAAGAGCATTTTTGTTTTTTTGGCAAATTAATTACCATTTGTATGTATTTTTACTACAAATTCCATGGTTAAACAACGGTTAGTGCCATACCATAGGCTACATTAATTTTCCTAGGGTTGTATTTTTGTCTGCACTAGCTCTCCCTAAACCTATGATAAAACATGGTTATGTGTCTGCTAAATTACTACTGTAACATTACAATAAATAATGATGTCGTTTATACAGTATTTTGAGTGAGTGTGAGCAATGTGCTGCTGCTGCTTGACTAAGTAAACAAAGACAAACTGCAATAGCATCTTTACAGCTGAAATTGACCTGCACTTGAAACCCTGAACAGAAGTGTCGCTTCTCTGCTCCAGCTGTGCGCTTCCACAGCAATTATGCAATAACAATATTAAAATAGAGGGCCAAATCGTCTGCCAGGCCACCGGGAATTGTCCCGGTTCTCCCGATGGTCAGCCAGTGCCTGATTTCCACAGACAGAACGTGCAGGATTCATAGATTGTCATTTTGCGGTTTAATATTCACAGACACTAGTCCATATCGCGTTTTGATTCAAGTGTACTGACCTACTTTGATCTGTTCATCCAAAATGTGGCATATTCCGTCCGCGTTAGGCTGAATTTCATTTTTATGACTGGATTCTACGAAACAGACGGTGTTTTCGCGTCGCGGAGATTATAGGCTGTATGTCTTTTGGCAATTTGGGAAAATAGTAAACTGTATGTGGATGTGTGTAAATATTTAAATGTAATCCCCTTTGTAATCGTTAAAATTTTCATAAGTAACTGTAATTTAATTACTATTTTTCTTAGCAACTGATCATGGTTACATTTATTTTGTAATTAAATTACGTAATGCCGTTACATGTAACTAGTTGCTCCCCAACACTGCACATACATCAGTTATCCAAAATGGACAAAACATCCATTTCCTTTAATTCAAAACGATCATAGCAAATTAATAACAATATATATGTTAATGAAACTTTTGACAAAACTCATTGCTTGCAAGCATCATAAGAGGTTGTGAAACACGAAACCCCAGTTGCTAAAACAAAAGTCCTATTTGAAATCTGACATTTAATTGTCGATGAGTTTTGCACATGTTCCTTGTCAACCCCTTTCAGTTCAGATAGATGTTTGTTATAAGACAAATCTGCATTATGTCCATGTAGCAGTAATTCAGAGTCCCGTAACATGGATTATTACTTGAGCAAATAGTGTTAACCCAGTGTGATATTTCATTTATTTAGACATTTGTTTGAGTCCAGTTCCCAAATATGATGGGTGCATGTGCACTGATGATTTCTTCCAGCCGGTAGGGCAATGTGGGGCAGTGGGAACTCATGCAGTTTTTTTTATAGATGAATAAACACAGTCTCATCCCTGGAGCTCAAGGAACAAGGTTTATCTTAAAAAATAAAAAAGTAGCCCATCTTCCAAAGGTCCACCAGGTCAAGAGTTAAACTCTGCAGTAAATGAGAGAAGTAATGTTAAGTTCTGAACAGACATGCTGATAAGATAAACAACAGCTGTTGTTTGAATATCTGTAAAGCTCAAAAACAACATTATAAATAAATAAAACATCTTAAGTGTTAAGTTATGTTGTCAATTCTGTAAAAAGTCTGTAAAAAAATGAAGGAATGAAATATTCTATAAAGTCAGGCAAAAGGTACATGATCAAAGCTGCCTGTAAATACCTTCAGAATACAGAAAAGAACAAAACTCTAAAGTTTGTTTTACGTAGCCCTACTGATGCAGTAGGAAAAAGAACAGCCTTTACAGAGGTGTATATATTAAAATTTATAGACTCAAACAAATAACATGCTATAAAATAAGTCTATTTTGGATGTTTTCCTTCCACTACTCTGAAAGAACAATTATAAAAAGCCAAATAGTCCAAAATCTCAAAATTGACAATTGCATGAAAAAAATATATATATACATATATATATATATATATATATATATTGTTTTTGCCTCTAGTGTCTTGCCTTAATGTATAAAACCTAAAGCTATGTTCCAGCCTTTCAAATGTAATTGAGTTCAGATGAATACTTTGAGTGAAGTGTGGTACCACAGGGAGTGTCATTGTTCATCGTTGCCAGCACTACTGGGAGGTCGACTGCGCATTTGACTCCTCAGCTGCTCGATAAGCTCAGGGTTCTGCTGCTGCATTTGCTGCGCCATCTGCTGACCACTGTCACGTGACAGAAAAACACTAGTTCAGCACCACTCCATAAAACCAAGACCTTTCAGTTAGCAAGTAGAATGGAAACCTATGAAAACCACAGGATAGTGATGTTAAAACTTACGCCTGTATGAGGCCGGAGATGTCATTGGCACCTGTACCTCCTGCTCCAGCTGCTGCTGCTGCTGCTGCTGCTCCTGGAGAGGTGGCTCCCGCCATAGGACCGTAAGCCCCAGACATCATACCTGACATCCTACATGGGCACAGAAACAGCTGATATAAACTGCTGCTGATTGATTACACAAATTAAAGTCACAACATCAAGTTAGTACAACTGTCCAGAAATCCTAAAGAAAAAAAACAAGAGGGAACAGAAAGGTTCAATAGGTATTTCTTGATATAAAACCTTTGCAATTTAAATGTCTGTATGAATTTTTTATTGAAGTGTTGATGATTAAATACATATAGTATCAGTATCAGCCTGATACTGTGCTCCTGTACTTGAACTTGTGCTCATTAAAGTTCTCTGATACCACAAAGAGTGTGAACAGTGCTGTGTCCAGACACAGAAACACAGTAGAATGGAGTTATTAGAGATTAAAGATTTCTATGAAGTAAATGTATTTAATTAATATAATGTTAAACATTCATTCCCGTATAGCTGATGTGTGTGAGCTGATAAGCAAAGCACACTGAGTGGATTGAGCATGAGGCAGCACAGTTTTGCAAGATTATTGAGTGAAAGTGAAACTAGCAGCGTCGCGTGTGTGAAATGCACTAGGCTATACGGGTCACTCATTTTGCACCACTAAAAATGTGTGCATGTGTTGCGCATGTTTTGATTGATTGATGTTAATTGCATTATATGAATAACTTTGGAATATAAGTCTCAGCATGTTTCTGATGATAAAAAACATGACATTTCATATATCAAACTACATATTTCTGTAGTTTGGATCGATTCCAATGGCTCGCTCACAAGTCCTTCATCGCTGCTACAAGATCACTTGCACCTTCTTGATGGTTCCACAACATGACTAGATTAGATTTTTCAAAACCATATGAAATCAACATGACTATGTATAATGTGTATAGTAGGTGTATAATAAATGCTGTGCTTAAGTTTTGTCTACTCACAGTTGTTGCACTTGTGGGTTGTTCATTAAATTAGATGCCTAAAGAGAGTGACAGTGAGTTAATGATGAGCATACGTAAGCATTAACAATGAGCATTTAAGATATACTTTTACTGACTATGTTCATGAAACCAGGGTTACTCAGCAAACCGGCCAGTTCAACTCCACCCAAACCCCCTGCCTAACAAAGATAAAAACAAGGGCTTTAGCACAACTCTCTGTTTTCCACAGAGAGACAAAACTGTCATCAGGGTGGTTCTGTGAACTCACGGGGCTGGGCTGCGCTTCCTTTATCTTCTGTTCTGCTATTTGCAGGTTGGCTTTGTAAGTGTCGTTGTCAGGGTCCAGCTCCATCGCTTTCTTGTAGTAGCTAACAGCCTCTGAGTGTTTGTTCAAACTTGCAAGAGCAAGCCTTGTTTTTAAGAAAAGCACAAATAAACAACTTCGTCAAAATCCATTAATATCAGCTTTAACAAAAAGAAGGGTATCTGGAGGTTTTTTTTAATCAAATTTAAGCTTCAAGACGTTTTTTAAGACTTGCACAAATCAAATACGGCGTGTCGGTGGAGAGTTAAAAATTACCCCATCCGTCCATATGCTTTACTGTAGTTTGGATCGATTCCAATGGCTCGTTCACAGTCTTGAACAGCTCCAGCATAGTTTCCCAGTTTGCTGTAGGCTGCAGCTCTAAAAACAATTTCAATAATAATAATACCGTTCAAATATTTAAAACAATTCAGCAAGAAATAAAACAAAACATTCAATAAAATACTTTTTAAATCATTCTTGGTTAAGGCAAACACTGCAGCACTTTTCTCTGATTTAATGAAAATGTGCAATTACCTGTTGCAATAGTAGACAGCATTTTGTGGATTAAGCTGGATGGCTTTAGAGTAGAACTCAACTGCTGCACTATAGTTCTCTACCTTCATCTGGTCATTGCCTGCAGGTACATATGTGCAACACTTGAGTGAGAGGACCTTATGAAGCATCCTGAAATGGTAAAGGTGTAAAGGGGTCTTACCGTCTGTTTTAAGATGCTCTGCCTCTGCTAACTGCTCCTCTGAAGGTGAACCACTGGATGAATTGGTCTTATTTTGAGGTGTCTGCTACATATAACAATGTCAACACTGTTCACATTCAACACTATGAATAACCATCTCAAAATGACATAAACAGCTTATACCTGTTTAGCTGCAGAGGCAAATATTTCTGGCAGAGATGGACTGACTGCTAAACTCTGGTCCTCTACAGAGATGCCAAACGCTGTCTCCAGGCACTGGATGGCGACTGGATATAAGAGTACATTAGGAAATTAGGAATTACCCACCAATAGCATAACAGTGTCTGGCACTGATTTTAGCACTAATGTTTTACCTTCTAAGCTTTCTTGAGCATCTGATGACAGACTCCCAGAGGACAGCTGATCATGGAGAAACTGGATGATGGAGAATGCGAGACGCTTTGTGTCTGCCATTCTGTTTTGAGGCTTAAACCTCACCAAATATATATGTGAAGGAAACCTACGAGACAGGGACAAGTCTTATTATTACCAACTACAACAATTTAGAAACAGAAAAGTAAGCACAGTATAAGTGTGGATTGCAAATCAGAGACATAACAGTTTGTCATTGATGATAGATATTTTGAGCAAATTCCGAATGTTAGAATGTATTTATTCCAGTTTTTACTGCTCTGGATTTAACACTAAGCGTCCACAGTAACTCAGTACACATGATTTAAACGCGAGATAGATTCCGATGTAAGATTGTTACTAATTAACAACCTTCAATTACGTAACCATCGCTGAGAACATGTGTTAACACGTGAATATGTTCATTGAGTCAAAACAAAGTTATTATGAGAGATGGAACATTCTAGCACAGACTAGCTTTTAGCTCATGCTAACCGTTTCCAGTGGTTTGCAACGTGAGTGGTAATTCTATTAGCATTAGCTTCAGTTCGCTCATGTGATTTACCAAATCCAAAAGTAGATTTGATCAGGATTGAAAATTAGCTAGCCATCATTCAACGATTTACTCTCAAATAATTCAATAATGTCATTTGGTTCTACATAATCTAAAAACAGGGTTTAATAGACACTCACCAGTAGTCTCCTCTCAGTGTTCTCTAGTAGCCAGTAGAGTGTGACGAATGACGATTCATGTGCGTGCGCGCGCGCACGGCTGCCGTAACGCGCGTGACGTCACATGTTGGGTTACCGTTCAAACTCACGCAAACTGACTGATGTGGGCAAATTTGCTTATGTACACTCTGACATTATGTAATGAAACATTATGTGACAAGTTGCGACCATACATAACTACAAGCAACAATAAAAAAAACAAAAGGATTCATTAATGTATGCTAAATTCAATTATGTATGCTAAATGAAAAAATCTGCATAAATGCAATTTGGTTGATGAATCTGAATGACACTTTATGAATTGTACACAGTAGGCTATGTAATTAATGGAATTATTAAAATAATTGTATCCAATTAGTTAAAGGAATGCAGCAATAGGCCGTAAAGAATAATGAACGTGTTTGAAATGTAGGTCTGATTAATGGAATTATTCATAACTCCATGAATCATATTAATCATTAAGGTAAAATAACACAACTCATTGTGATTTTGTTTATCAATTTGAGTGTTTTCACACATTTATTTCTTTCTTTTAGCCCTTTGAAGTTGAATATGGATTTTGGACCTTCAAAAATGGCCTATTGGGCACCATTCACCTGCATCACGTGGATAAAACCCTGGAATACTTTTCTCCAAAACTATAATTTCTCTTTATCTGAGGCAAGAATGTAAACCTTACATTCATCATCTAAATCTTAATTTTGCTTGACTGAGTTTATTGTTTACTTTGTGAACTTGGTGTGGATTGGTTATGGACGCTATTCTAGACTGATCCGGTGACTCTCAATCTGAGCAAAATGGATTGAGATCCATCAATGCTGGTCTTTTTTTTAATTCAATTAATTTGTGTGACTAACTGTCTACGACCAAGAAATGACAACCATTCTGTAACTGATGCATCTCCATCCACCACTAGCTGGATGACTTCAGTTTCCAAAAAATGAGTGCGTGTGATGCTGCTGAAAGACGTGTAATCTTTTATCAGGTGTCAGTATAATAATTTATCGTGTCAACTTCTTAGCTCATGCAGATTGCTCAAGAGTGAATGAGATTGATCATAGGCATTCCCATCTTTCACTAGCCATTAGTAGCCAATGAATCAATGTTTAAATAATCACTTTAATAATATTGTTTACTGGCTGCACATTATGCTTGTCTATTGTTCAGGGTCCTCGTCTCATTCCTCAGGCTGCAATTTGGAGGAGCATCTCAGCAACAACCAGCATCAGCTTTCATACCCTCTTGCTGTTG
Source organism: Carassius carassius (assembly GCF_963082965.1). Classification (NCBI taxonomy): domain Eukaryota; kingdom Metazoa; phylum Chordata; class Actinopteri; order Cypriniformes; family Cyprinidae; genus Carassius; species Carassius carassius. The sequence goes on from NC_081792.1 coordinate 12,794,189, forward strand.
GATGTCAGAAAAGCATGATTGACAGCTTCTACATCAACACGGAATAAGCATCTTGTCTCATGCCAGGAAAACTGCTCCTTTGGGGCATTCAGTGTACTTTTCAGCGCACATTTTGAGGTTAATTAGGGGCCAAGCCCGAAGGGCTGTAGCCTCTATTGTATCTGTATGTTTTATTATTTGTCTTATGATGGTGCACTTGTGAACTTTTACAAATCCTTGCAGACAACAGTGTACAACATTAATGTGGGGAAAATGAAGGAGTCACCAAGAATCAGACACTGCTTAACTAGACAATAACCTTATCTTAATGTCTGAGCATTATGATGTTGAGACAATGCTGACCTGCATTTAAAAATCACTCCTCCATAAACACTAATATACCGTAGGCCTACAATATTCACCAAGCACCAACCTTTATCAGTTTATGAAGGTAACACTAGAGGGCAGCAGAGCTTTATCTTTCATCATACTGCATAAATTGAACTTATTTTATTGAATATGCTTAATTTATGTATGCTATTTGTTTAGTCATAGTGAAATATTTGTATATAATAATTTTACTTATATTAGAATAATATATTGGATGACCATTCTTACTATATCTGGTGGCCTTTGTCTAGCAGTTTTATATTTATAATGGCAAAATATGTTGTTTTGAAAGCAATTTAGTGGTCTTTCAGTCATTTGTCACACTGTTGATTTATTTAAACTGAATTACCTGATAACACTGATAACTGTCATCTGAGAAACTCTTTATTGTCATTATTACCATAATGATCGTAAAAATGTTAAACGTTAATCAGCTAGAGGTGGAAAGTAACCGGTAATTACAAATAGTTTCTTTACAGTACTGTGCAGTGGAATTCACTAAGTCAGGTTGTTGTTGTGACGATTCGTGTACCCAGAAAGACACAGGGAGAGCGAGAGATCCATTTGCAGGTAGTTTAATATATGGTAATCCAAATCGTAGTCGAATACAGCCAAGGTCAAAACCAATAAATAGTCCAAACAAAACAAACAAATGAAAGGGACAGGAAAAGGGAACTCGGAATGCGAGATGACTCGGAAGACGAGCAGACAGGCAGAATCTCGGGGGACGAGAAAGCTGGACACACGAAGGGTAAGGACTCCATACAAACAACAGGGAAAGACAGGTATTTATAAGGAGGCTAATGACAATCAAGTGACTGCACCTGGTGCAATTAACAGGAGTGCAATTACTGTGAAGACAGGACCAGACTAGAGGAATACTAGTGCCTACGGGGAAGTGAGCCCACTAGTGGACACCCAGGGAAACAGAGACTAGACAGCGTGACAGTTGTTCCCACATGCTTCAAAGCTACCACCATCATTCCAGTCCCGAAGAAGCCGATCCTGTCCTGCTTCAGTGACTACCGTCCAGTTACACTTACGGTAGCACTTTATTTTACAGTCCTGTTCCAAATGTACATACTATGTACTTATTATAGTAATTACAATAACTATGTAATAACTAGGTACTTACCCTGAACCTACCCCTAAACCTAACCCTACCCCATGTAGTTACCTTGTATTACCAGAACTTTCTTAGATACTGTAAGTACACTATACGTACATGTAAGTACACGTACTTTAAAATAAAGTGCAACCCTTACCCCTATTCTCATGAAGTGCTTTGAACGGCTAGTCATGCACCACATCAAGTCTGCCCTCCCCTCCTCCATGGACCCCTTCCAGTTTGCATACCAATCCAACCGCTCGACTGATGATGCCTTCGCCACTACCCTCCACTTAGCACTCACACATCTAGAGAAAAAAGACTAATACGTCAAAATGCTGTTCATAGATTTCAGTTCAGCATTCAACACAATCATCCCTCAACAGCTCATTTACAAACTCCATCCAGCTGGGGCTCAACACTTCGCTGTGCAACTGGCTGTTGGACTTTCTGACTGGAAGACCTCAGGCAATACGGGTTGACAGTAACACCTCCACACTGAACATTGGGGCCCCCCAAGGATGTGTGCTGAGCCCACTCCTCTTCACTCTGCTGACCCAGGACTGCACACAAATCCAACCTCTTTATTAAAATGGACTGCATTTATATAGCCCTTTCAACAGACCACATGGCCATCCAAAGCACTTCACAATTTGCCTCACATTCACCCATTCACACACCGACTGCGGTGTCAGCCATTCAAGGCGCCATCCAGCTCGTCAGGAGTAGCTGGGGTTAGGTGTCTTGCTCAAGGACACCTCGACACTTGGTCAGGTGGAGCCGGGGATTGAACCACCAACCTTCCGGTTTGTAGACAACCTACATGAACCACTGAGCCACTGCCACCCTATATTAAGTTTACGGATGATACGACTGTAGTGGGTCTCATTAGCAACAGAGATGAGACCAACTACAGGAGTGGGGGGAGCTGCCGGGCCAGGTGGTGCAGTGACAACAATCTCTCTCTGAATGTGGAGAAGAAGGAGATTGTTGTTGACTTCAGGAGGGTGCACACTCAGCATGCTGTTCTGACCATCAACTGTGTGACTGTGGAGAGAGTGAGCAGCACCAAGTTCCTGGGTGTGCACATCACAGAGGACCTCTCCTGGACCGACAACACTGCAGCACTGGCCAGGAAAGCACAGCAGTGTCTCTTCTTCCTCCGCTAACTGAGAAGAGCCAGAGCCCTGCCCCCCCATCATGTGCACCTTGTACAGAGGCACCATCGAGAGAATCCTGACTAACTCCATCATTGTATGGTATTGCACTTGCAAAGTGTCCTGCTGGAAGACTCTGCAACGCATAGTGAGAGCAGCTGAGAAGATCGTTGGTGTCTCTCTCCCCTCCCTCCAGGACATTTATGGAACCCATCTCACCCGTAAAGCCCTCTGCATCGCAGGTGATCCCACCCACCCATCACACATCTTCTTCAGTCTGCTGCCATCATGGAGGAGACTGCATCACTGAACTCTGAACCTCAGCCCCCCTCTTTTTTTGTAGCTTGTTTCAAAAAATTAAAAAAAAGTGACAGAGGCACCAATGGAAAAGAGCGACCCGGCGTTTGACGGCCACTTTTCAAACTTTTGGGGTGGAACTCTGCTCTTCAGCCAATAACAGACAGGTCTGACTCAGGTGCATAACCAATCAATACTTCCAGGTCAGCCATGGGAGGGGGGGGGGGGGGGGGGGGGGGCATTCAAACCGCGCCTTGCTTTGACTGTCAATCACAGACGTTGTACAGGTGCATCTAAATAATTAGAATGTTGTGGAAAAGTTCATTTACTTCAGTAATTCAATTCAAATTGTGAAACTCTTGCATTAAATAAATTAAACTGAAGTAGTTTAAGTCTATTTCTTTTTTTTTTTTTTTTACAATGTTAAATTAAGAGAATTATATTAAGAAAGCCTCAGTCTGTTACACATCAGTCTGTATTTAAAGCATTGCGACTAAGTCATGATCATGTAAATATTTGAGTTTAAGTATAAACATTAACAACTCTATCTCTGTGTTCTTACACAACACATTGTGAGTCTCCTCATTGCTCAGTCATATGCACCATTTTCTGATGGCAGGAGTGTTTGTTTTGTTACGGCTTGCTCTCTGAGAAGCTCAGAGTACTTAAAAAGGTAAAAAGCTTCTTGCCATTCATCAGCCATATTAAGGTAAGAACCAAGCCACTGTGTCCCACACAATGTTAGTGGTGTACTTCTGTATAGAAGATGTTGGACAGATTGTGTGCAGAGCTCCTGTCTTAAATTCGAACTGAAAAGTCAGTTTGAACCGAAAGTCAGTTAACATATTGTGAACTGAAAAGTGTTTGTAACAAAAAAGCATTAAGATGATTTAATTTAGGTCTTATATTTTAGCTTAATGAATGAATCATTGTTTTGTTGAGTGAATAATTCAATGAAGATGCATGTAAAAAAAAATGTACTTGCATAACTCTTTTTTAAAATGTGCTTTACTACTTTTTAAATGTTGCACTCTTGCAACCATAAACATTATCATAGGCCTAATTGTAACTTCAGAAAGTATTGCAGGCTATGCTATACAGCTTCCAGACACATTATTGTAGAAGGATCCACAGAACATGTCATGAAACAACAGCAGCTGCTGCATGGTTTTTAAGTTGTCTCATTAAAAAGATGCACTAGGCTCATAAACAGTGCTGGACCAGTGTGGTGCCGTCCGTAATCTTTCTGACAGCCTTATCTCTTGAGCCCACTCTGTAATGGAATCCAGTCATTTGTGGGAGGTGTGAATATTCCTTGAGACGTTTATCACCCACATAGAGCTCACAGAGAGATCATAACGATAACAAAGTGCATTTCTCAGGAACTCGTAGCTGATAACCATTCTACGGCCTTGACAAGAGGCATGCTTCCTGCTAATTTCTTGTGAGAGATTTACAGACTAAGTTTGTTACAACGAGATATCCTCTGTCTAGTAGCCAAGATTCGTTGTTCCCGGTTATGGTTGCCTGTCAGGCTTAAAAAAATCCTTCTAGTAGCACACTTTCCATATCCTAAATCATAATTTAATTGTGATATCTCAGTCTCCAAAAATCAGCAGGTAAACAATCCCAAACATTGTGCTTCATCAGTAAAAAAATAAATAGCCTAAATCAAGTGCACAGCAGGGGAATGAAAAAGAAATCAAAATACATAGTCAATAATAAATAAATCAAAATTTTAAATGCTGACAGAGCCAGATTTATGCATGTGCATTCTAGGCATGTGTCTATTCTCGCTCGTCCGGGGGGGAAACACAATAAAGATATATATAATTATTATTATATGGGCTATAAACTGTCTACTGACCACTTTCATAAACTGCAACAAATCATGGTCTTTGAATTCATTTCATGCCCTTTGATATGATCTATCATAGTGTTTTAAAAAGCAGTCTGTTCCTAAAGGTATTATTAGTAATTTATAATTGTGACTTATGATTTGATTTTTGCCTCAAATTAAGATTTACTGCATTTACCAGAAGAGTAAAATGCTTATTTTCTAAATCAGAATTAATTACATTTCAAACAACGTTTCAAAAGGCTGTAATAAGCTTATAAAAGGCATATTCAAAGAGTTGTGTGAGTCTCATCTTCAATAAACAAACAACACAAATGAGTTTTAGTGAGTCAGTCAGTTGTTTGTGTAGTTCAGTAAATATATACCATACCACAAGGTATTAAAATACCTTATACCAGCTATCTTGTACCTCATCAACCTTTTTTGGACAAAATAAATAATATTGCTTTATTTTAGATTATGAACTTTAACCTGAATCCACAGAGGAAGCAGCTAAAAGCATTAAAAGCCTGAAGATAGAGCAGGCTGCACTTCTGATGCACTGCTTTGTAGTGTTTAAATATGGGATGCAATTATTATTGTTTAAAGTCCCATCATGCACAAATGGAGGTGAACACCATTAAGATTCCATTTAACAATGATCAAAGCCATGTTGACCTCACTCTTATTTTATAACAGGCTTTTATTAATGAAGTACTATTGACATACTCTGAGTGGCACTTAGTTAAACAGGTCAGACTCTCTTATGTTAGCCTTTGATCTGTTCTTAAGCATGAAACGGAAATTATGATTGTCTGTTCTTCCCTACTGTAAGTGAAATGGCATTTTGAATGAGAAAAAAAAATTATTTGTAGGACAGGAATTAATTAGATTGTTGTTGTTTGCTAATTACTGCTGTCTTGTGTGACTGACAGGTCGCTGAAGGACAGGAATTATTGTCCAGTCAATTTTTGTCAACTTTAAATTCATGGTAACTTTAAATGCTTTATTTGAGGGGTTTGAAGGAACTACATTAGTATTGTAGGCAAAAGCACTGACTTCTATGACATTCTTTGAGGATAACAGTTTCTCAGAGAACACCCAAGCAGAAAGATCTTCAGGTCATTAATGGTGGGGAAACAAAGGGTCTTCTCAGCTTTAGATGAGGTCTACTCAGTGGGACAGTGAACTGTCACTATTGGCAAGCACAACTTTCCAGCTGTTTTCACAGAGCATCATCTGAGACTGAACGCTCTGCCAAATTCAGGGAGGTCACAGCAGAGTTCAAGGCCATTTTAAAAATATTGTTTGCAGACAGCTTTGCTCTTAAGATGATAATGATGATAAAAGCTATGTTAATGGGAGGGATGGTTTCAGAACCCTTGGTGCATATCTCACCCTGCAGTGTTTGTGTTACAGACATGGATAATACTGCAAATCATTCAGCTTGTAGAAGAGAGCTTTTTTTGTAAAAACACTGAAACGTTTAGGGTCTAAAATGTGTAAAAACTCTTGGACTTATATTGAAGAACAGATCTGACGGGAGTTGTTTTTACAGTGACTGGAATATCATAGAAACATAGATGTGTATTTTATATTTTCTCACAGATAAAATTGTTGGCACCAGATTCAAAAGCTATTTCCTTAAAATAAATATAATACAATAATATAGTTCTTTATAACCATCCTGCCAAAACCATGACAACTGACAAACAACAGGATGTTTTGTCAAACCTTTGAGCTGTATCCTAAATAGCGTCCAATCTACACTGCAAAAAAAAAAAAATAATAATAATAATTTATTTTATAAATTATATTTTGATTTATAATTTATTCATGTGATTTCAAAGCTGATAAAAAAAACCTTTTATATAGCAAGGATGCTTTTAATTGATCAAAAGTTGTGATAAAGACATTTATAATGTTATAATAAATGTTTTTTTGAGCAGCAAATCAGAATATTAGAATGATTTCTGAAGGATCATGTGACACAAGTCTGGAGTAATGATGCTGAAAATTCAGCTTTGAAATCACAGGAAAAAATTACATTTTAAAATATATTGAAACAGAAAGCAGTTATTTTAAATAGAAATATATTTCACAATATTACTGCTTTTGCTGTATTTTGAATCAAATAAATGCATGCTTGATGAGCATAATAGAATTCTTTAATAAAAACACTACATGGTAGTGTATGCTTCATGAGAAAATACTATTTCAGTCTTTTTGCTTTAATTATTATTATTATTTTTTTTCAGGAGTCATGAACTTGGTAACCCCACCACCTGAAATCGAATTGGTCCAAAATATTGTTTCTCAAAAATTTACAATGAACATAGAAAATCTTATGATTTTTATTATTAATATTTCGAAGAAAGTTGGTGCCAAAATTTGGCCAAGCAATGATGGATATATATATAGTTCCATTATTAAAGTGATTAGGTGCCTAAAATGAGGTCAGCTAAAATAATAATTTTTAAGCAAGAGTTCCCAAAACCATAAAAGAAAAAAAGACACACATTTAAGGTAATGTCTTTGTTACATAAACTCAGCTGAACTGTCCAAAAAGTATGGATTATATTATTCTATATCTATATGAAATATATATTCATATATATGCAATAATCATAACTGTAAATGTCCCAAGAACAGCTTGAGTCCAGACAGACTGTAGATCAACATGCACAAACACTCCTCTCTTAGAGGCCAGCAAGAGGAAAGAGTGAAAGATACAGCGAGATAGTCTTGAGTGATGGAAAGTGATGGATTTAATTAATTAATTGAAAGAATGTGAGATAAAAAAAATAAGGATAATTGAGCAACCAACCTCATTAGAGCGTGAGACTGAAGTAGGACAGTATACAGCTTTGATGCAAATGAAGCAGCAAGAGTTGTGTAAACAGAAAGGCTTACCATCTGAATGCCCACATTCATATCGGTAAAGCGACCATTAAGTCACAATAGATTTGCTTTCTGTTTTTGTGCTTCTTAATCTACACACAATTTCATGTAAAACAGCCACTGAACACCAAACTAGTACAATCATCTTGTGTTCATGTGCACATGTTTTTCTCCTTTCAGAGACATAACATAGTTCAGAGTACAAAATGATATGTAATGATATGTAAACCTCTCAAGTTTTTGCCCGGTGTTTGAACGCTCTGAAAAGTTAAGCATGAAACTTAATTACAGAGTCTTGCTTGTCACATTGAACTGTTGATGGCAGCCTATAGCCAGCAATGCAGAAATGATTTCCAGGATCTTCCAGTGAAAATGACAGAATTCTCCAATTACTGAATCTGCTTAAACTCCGCCCCTTCAATCTCACATTTATCTGCCTCCATCTTGACATCCAATCAACAACCGATGCAAAAAAACCCATAATTCCCTGCCCCACATTTTTCAACATGACTTTCATTGTCTGAGTCTGGAATACTTTTTTTTGTAATGTAAATTCTACTAAAAATATCTATTTCAAAATGTAACAGCTTTAAAAAAACCAGTCATTGTTTTCTTCAGCTTCCATCAGAATTATTAACTGTAATCCTGCCAAGCAACTAAATCCATACAGTGTTTGAGCTGGAAGGGGAAAAACAGAGAGTCTTGATTTGTTATTTACCTGAACTCAGTGAATATGCATTACTCCTTTATGACAGAACTGAATCTTCCATGACTGTTTTCCCCCTGAAATAGTCTATAGTAAATAGACCTAGGTTTTATGAGGATGCTTCAGACAGTAATGGTATTGAAGAGACGTGCCATCCAGCACAGTCACAGTGAATTCTGGGCACGCAACCTACTGGGGCTCTTGTGTGGCACACAAATGGATGAACTGGCAAGACATTTTGTCAGGGCCTTTCTTTCAAAGAGCTGTCAAAGCCCATTGATGTGATGCCTCTGAAACCCATTGGGTCAAGCAATGTCTCACCTCAGCCTTCTGTGCAGGTAAGGAACGTGTGTCTGTCTGCTGTTCATGAGTAAACAATATGCCTGCTTTCAACATTATTATGGGTTATATTATTCTTGCTGCTTCTCCAATATCACATCACATCAGGTCTCATTTTGATTATTTGTTGCCCTTGGTTACAACAAAAGACATTGCATTGAATAATACTGTATGCAGAGAAGTGATTCAGTCTGGTAGAATGGTAGTGTTTTTAATGCCATGTTGGAAGTTTGAGAAATAGAAATAGTCAAAGTTAGTTAACTTGTTGGTGGGCATAACCAGTCATCTCTTTTTTCTATTTGTGTGTTTTTTTTTTTTTTTAAGTTTTTCATATTATACAGCCATGTTTCCTGCAGTGGAAGCAAAAACAACTCATTGTGTAGTCTGATTCATGAGCAAATGACTCCTATAAATCAGTTTCTCTAATCATGAATGCAACAATGTTCGCAGTACGGGAAGAAGGAGACAGGAACCGGCGAACATTCAAATCAAACTTTAATAACCAATTAAACACAAAACTGCGCAACAGCACCTCAAACTAAAACACAAAATAAAACCCAGGCCTGGTCGTCTCTCGTCCTTCAATGTTGTAACTCCTCTTTTTATCCTTCCGAAGCTCCTCCGTGGGACTCGAGACCGGTGAGTGGCGCAGGTGTTGCTCATTTTCAATTATTCCACCGGCCTCGACCCGTTCCCATGGCTCTCGCACCCCCCCCCCCCCCCCCCCCGGCCACTCGTCGACAATAAATTGCTGAAAAAGATAGCTAATAACAGGAAACGGAGGCTACAATTCACACAGGCTCACCAAAACTGGACAATAGAAGATTGGAAACACGTTGCCTGGTCTGATGAGTCTCTGCTGCGACATTCAGATGGTAGGGTCAGAATTTGGCGTAAAGAACATGAAAGCATGGATCCATCCTGCCTCGTCTCAATGGTTCAGGCTGCTGGTGTAATAATAATAATAATAATAATTCATTACATTTATATAGCGCTTTTCTAGGCACTCAAAGCGCTTTACATAGTCTGGGGGTATCTCCTCATCCACCACCAGTGTGCAGCATCCACCTGGATGATGCGACGGCAGCCATAGTGCGCCAGAACGCCCACCACACACCAGCTTACTAGTGGAGAGGAGACAGAGTGATGAAGCCAATCAGCAGATATGGGGATTGTTAGGAGGCCATGATGGTCAGAGGCCAATGGGCGAATTTAGCCAGGATGCCGAGGTCACACCTCTACTCTTTTCGAAAGACATCCTGGGATTTTTAATGACCACAGAGAGTCAGGACCTCGGTTTAACGTCTCATCCGAAGGACGGTGCTTGTTGACAGTATAGTGTCCCCATCACTACACTGGGGCGCTAGGACCCACACAGACCACAGGGTGAGCACCCCCTGTAATGGTGTGAGGCATATTTTCTTTGCACACTTTGGGCTCCTTAGTACCAATTGAGCATCGTCTAAAAGTCACAGCCTACCTGAGTAGTTTTGCTGACCATGTCCATCTCTTTATGACTACAGTGTACCCATCTTCTGATGGCTACTTCCAGCAAGATAATGGACCATGTCACAAAGCTCAAATCATCTCAGACTGGTTTCTTGAACATGACAAGGAGTTCACTTTACTCAAATGGCCTCTACAGTCACTAGATCTCAATCCAATAAAGCAGCTTTGGGATGCGGTGGAACAGGAGATTTGCATCGTGGATGTGCAACCGACAAATCTGCAGCAACTGCATGATGCTATCATGTCAATATGAACCAAAATCTCTGAGGAATGTTTCCAACACCTTGTTGAATCTATGCCATGAAGAATAAAGGCATTTCTGAAGGCAAAAGGGGGTCCAACCAGGTACTAGTGGCCAGTGTGTGTAGATCCCTTTCTAGGGAACTTCGAACTGTGTCCTCTAGGGCTTCAGAATTTCTTTCAGACGAGTAAAAATAGAGGGGAAGCCATCTGCTTCCTGTGGTTCTAGACCCGCCACTGCTGAGGTATGGAGGAGAATGAGCTTGTGGGGATTGTAGGTGGGTCTGGCCGACGAGTTTAAAGAGGGGCTTTCCCACTCACGCTCGTTGGCCGTGGATGAGAGAGAGCTGCTGGAGGATGATGTCATTTCTCTAACATTGACTGATCCAGGGGCCAGTGCTCTGCTGGGTTCGGCCCAGGAAGAGCAGGAGATGTCTGAGAACTGCGAAGAAGCTGAGGCTCAACCAGTGTGTCTATTAACACACTTTCAAGCATTGCTCCCCTCAGTGTTGAGGGTTTTTGTGAGCATGGTGCTTCCTGTCGAGTGCTTGGAAATGGTAGAGTTGGTACTTAGTGCTCGCCATGGTTCTGGTCTGTACTCCCCTCAGCATGGTGGCGTGGGTAAAATGTTCCCCATAGTGACCCCTAAAGGACGCAGTTCGAAGTTCCCTTGAAATGGAATTTCTCAGGTTACCTATGTTACCATGGTTCCCTGAGTAGGTAACGAGACATTGCGTCCTCTAGGTTTCTTGCAATGCTCCAGATGCAAGCTTCAGATGAAGAAGTGGATGACGTGTTCTCCCGGGATCTATTTACGCTATAGTCGCACCAGTAGTGACGTCATATGCTGTTACCGGCCAACGTGTTGTTGGTGTTTTTCAATGTGTGCTTCAGACACGGGTCACAACGTGGCATTCCCCATAGTGATACCTAGAGGACGCAGTGTCTTGTTCCCTACTCAGGGAACCATGGTCATATAAGTAACCTGAGACGTTTTTATTAATAATTTGAATAGTTTCTTGTTTATATATTTTCTGTTTTCATTTTAAATTTAAAATGTTTGTCATTTTTAGTTGTTTTCAGTGTTTATTCATATTTATTTATTCTTTTAGTTTTTTTTTTTAATTATTCATTTAATTATTTTTATTAATTTTAGTTTCAGTTTTAGTTAGCTATATTAACCCTGGTTCTTATCTCAATGAATGTCTAAGGTAAAACAGCTGTATACATTTTTTTTTGAAAATGTATGATTACTAAAACAGTTCTAAAACAAATGTAGTTCAACAACAAATGCAAACAGAAACTAGATTTGCATTTGCTGCCTGTACAATACATTATTGTGCTAAAAAAAGAATACACATGTAAAAATCATGAAAATGTTTATCATATGTAAATGTCATGAAAAGCAGACAGCATAATATTGTTTTATTTTAGTTTTGTGTGTTTTATCTGGGGAACTGCATGTACAGGAAGTTTTCACAGCTGCTATATCATTTACTGGAATATTTCTGTGAAGTAATGCCAGGATGAACAAGGAACTGACTATTACTATTAAAGCATACAAAGCTGATTGTCTCTTTTTGCTCAGTATTAACTAATGATACAAAACTGCTGAAGCAAAATAAACCTTGACTAAATCACTGAATGAGTTGTGCATCAGACACGTCTTATCAGAAAAAGTATGTGTTCCACAGGAACAAACAAATTATAATATAAACTTGTTGCCAGGTATCACAAAAATACTGACATGAATTTCATTTAACTGGAACGTTGTATCACAAACCTCAACATTCAGATTAGAGACTGATAATCTTCTCAATCAGTTTGAAACAATGGGCACACTGGCTCAGCAAGCCAAAACTAAACAATACTGGGAATGAAAAACTACTGGAGTGGTTTGTATTAGTCTTCACATGACTCTAAAAGTAAACTGGACTTGACCAATAACATTTCTGCTTTTTGCTGATTGGTCAATGACAAAAAAAAAAAAAGAAAAGAAAGAAAAAAGAAAAGTGGTCCATAATAAATAAATAAAAATATTTACCAAGTTATTAGAAATGAACTATTTGTTGTATTGATGTGGGTTTCATGTACTTTAACTTTGAAAAATATTTCAACTATATTTAAAAAATAATTTAAATTTTTAATGTCATGTAGTGTAACCATTAAGTAAAAATAACATTTTCCTTACAACTTCAATGTGAAAGCACCCATTATTTTAAATAATGAATATTATGAAAAATAATGTCAGAATAGTCCATCTGCCATTAGTGGTTCAATCGTAACATTATGAAGTGATGAGAATACTTTTTGTACAAGAAGAAAATTGTTCATCTGTTTCTCTCAACATCACTGTAGTGCCATTTTGGAGATTATGAGCTTAAAGCAGGCAGCGTACGCTCTTCTACAGTTATGTGGAGAGAAACAGAGGAGAGGAATTGTTGAATAAAGTGATTTAACTTATTTGGCTGTTTATGGGACAGTCACAAGCCTCCCAGTTTTCATCAAAAATATCTTAAATTGTGTTTCGAAGACGAACAAAGCTTTTACAGGTTAGTTACAGGGTTGGAAATCATTATACATTTTATAAAAGGTTCCGGTTCTGATTTCGGCTCCATCAAAATCATTAAACAACTATTAAAAAATAGTGGTAAGAAAAAATGCACAATACTCAACTACTCAATGCTCAGTACTGTTTATTACATCAACTTAAAGATTGGCAAATGTCAAAATTCAGCATATAGTGAAAATAATCCCTTGAAGGCTAAGGCGTCTGTGGAGTGCACATCACTGGAAACAATGTGCTCAGTAATTAAAGAGGCAGGGCGGCGTTTCTGTTATTTGGTTTGAGACATCCTTTATGGTAAACACCAAATCGTCAAAACACCGGCACAAGGCTGCTCACATTGCTTGCTCACGTGTTGCGCCAGAACCGGAACCGAAACATAGAAATTGCTCAAGGTTCTGGTTCTTTTCAAAAAACAAAACATTCTTATTCAGAACTGGTTCTCGTTTCCCAACCTTAGTTAGGAACAACATGGGGGTAAGTAATTAATGACAAAAATATATATTTTGGGATGGAGTATTCCTTTAAGCTTTTATCCAAGTCTTGTGCATTTAAGCTATACATTTTATCACTAGGTGAGTTCAGTGGGAATTTAACCCATTATCTGGGATGCTAACACTATGTAAATTGAGAGAGTACTTGTATTATTCAACATGACACTTCATTTATTTATTCTTTTTCATACTCACTGGCAAATATAAAGCAGTATGTAGATAGCAAAGTTTGCTTTGCTATGATATACTGTGCACAAATGAATGCATAATGCATAAACTGAGAAGCAAGTTCTAAAGAGGCCTACTAATCCATCATTAAATGTCAAAGTCTTACCATTTGTCAAAGTAAAACCATTGCTTGCTGAATGTGTAAAAGTCAGCAACATATTTTTTCTAAGACACCTCAAACATGAAATTATGAAGCATGAATAGCTGGCAGAATGTTAATAAGACTGACAGTAATGTCCTCAGGAGAATCATCTTTAATGGATTTCATTTCAGACGCAAAAAGCCATTATATCTAAACATTTAAAATGTCATCTTCTGTGTGCACTTGACTATAGTAACACATTTCCCATGAACACAAGAGTTGATCACGGTGGAGACAGTGTACTGTTTTGTTTCACACTTCTATCCTGGGAGTTAAGTTTATTTAAAATAATTGATACGTGAATAGAAGGCATCTCTTCTCATTCCCATCTAACTTCCGCTGCCGTCTCAGAGGACATACAACATTCAAGTCGATCTATGTGTATAGCTTTAGTCTGATTTGAATTATAATGAAAATACAGACTAGACATTAACATTTTAGACAGGCTTTTGCCCTTCTGACAATAAAACAGTGATGCAGTTTAGTCATTAGCTGGTTTCACACTTTAAACACTGTAAATTACTTTAAACTGACCAGATAGTTTTTTTTTTTTTTAGTAAATAGACAAGTCTGTTCACACAAGCAATGGTGTTCCATCTTTTTACTGTAATTCACTCATCAGTACCAAAAAGTCCTTTAAACACTGCACTGTTTTCTTCATATGTCCAAATGAGGAGATGTGGTTTAGGGTGTGTTGACACTTAGTTTGGTTATTTAGTTTTTCTTGTCCATACCGAAAAAGAAAATGATAAATTTATTTGTAGTCTCAAGCATTCAGAAATCATGCAAAAGGAAATTAAGCAGTTTTACTATGATAAAACCATGGTTTATTTTTGTAAGGGTTGTGATATGCACGTTTGTGTTGAAGAAATTATAAAGGCTGTGTCATCTATAGCCAAAAGGTGGCCAAAAATAAAAGATTAAGTGAATATTTGAATTAAATGAATGGTCAGTAGCCCAAATAAGGATTTGATTGTCCTGTAAGTGTAACAGCAGCAATTACATGGCATTTGGCTCCCTTTGCAGGCATTTGTAATAACATGTACATAAATTGTTTATTTTGTATTTGCCTACATTATGTATTTTAACAGTGTTATTATTAACCAATCATTGTTGCCTCGTTGTTTGTTATATAATGCATATTAAGTCATTTTAAAGGCTATTGATTACGTATGTCTGTTTTTATACAACAACAACAATAAAAAAATATTACAGTATATTAATACTTCTTTGTAAATTATTATTTGAAGTAACAAAACCATGGTTAATTTGCAGTTACCATGGCTACAAGAACGATGATTTGTGGTGTTATTGTTAAAACCATGGTTAATTTTCGTAAGGGAACCTGAAAAAAAAAAACTTTCACAGGAATGTGCCTGAAAGTGATAAATGGGCCTCGTTTTTTCCTAAATAATTTATCATTTATTTTGATATATATTAAAAATGTATGAATGAACACATTACAATTGTTTTATGACTGCAAGTCTTTCTCCTCAAATGCTATTGAGCTTCAAATTTGCCTTTTAGCTCATGTGTAAAAGTAACATACTTTACATATGATTTACAGTTTATTTTAATAAATATCAAACATTCAATTTAATTGTGCATTATAGCTGACACCTAGATGAATAATTAAAGTTGTTTTTATGACTTTAAGTCATTCTCCTCAAATGCTACTGACAAAAGTGTATACCAATATCGCTTGTAACTTTAGAGATGGTCCATAAATTTGAGACTCTGAGAATGTTCAACATCAATAACAACAACAACAACCTTTATTTATAAAGCACATTTAACACAATAAAAATTGATCCAAAGTGCTGTACATAGTGCATAGTAGGACTACACTATAAAAAACAACAATTACAAATTTCCAAAAGCTAAAGAATAAAAATGTGTTTTCAGAGTAGATTTAAAAATGTCCAATGAAGGAGCAGACCTCACATGATAAGGAAGAGCATTCCAAAGCTTGGGCCCAGCCACAGAAAAGGCCCGATCACCCTTTAATTTGTAACGACTTTGTGACACATTTAAATGAAGCAGTGGTGTCAAGCCTTACTGGAAGGTAAAGCTGAGAATCATCTGCATAACAGTGATATGAAATGTTGTACTTCTGAAAAATGAGGGCCAAGGGCAGCATATAAAGGGAAAACAATAAAGGTCCCAAAATAGATCCCTGGGGCACACCAAACAAAACAGGCGCAGATTTCCTAAATTTACAGAAAAAGTCCTCTTTTCTAGGTAGGAAGCAAACCACTTTAGTACAGTGCCCTTGACACCAACCATATATTCCAGTCGTTCAAGAAGAATGTTGTGGTCAATGGTATCAAATGCAGCGCTCAGGTCTAACAAAACCAGCACAACACAAGAGCCTGAATCTAGAGCAAGCAAGATATCATTTGTAACCCTCAACAGAGCTGACTCAGTGCTATGTAATGATCTAAAGCCAGATTGGAACATGTCCAAAATATTAAAAGAATTCAAATAAAATTGGAGCTGTGAAAAAACTACTTTCTCTAAAAGCTTAGAGATGAAAGGCAGTTTAGAAATCGGTCGATAGTTACTGCACATTTCTGGATCAAGTTGAGGTTTTTTCAACATAGGTTGTACAATTGCATGCTTAAAACTAGCTGGAACGACACCTTTGGCTAAATAACTGTTTATGATAGCAGTTACCATATGACTAATGGTAGAAAAAACATCCTTAAAAAGACGAGCTGGGATAATATCTAGCTTAGAACCAAAACACTTCATAGTGGAGATTATATCAGCTAGCTGAGTAGGAGAGACAGGTTTAAAGTTAGACAGACAACTCATAGGACAAGGCAATTGCAAGTGACATGGTTCGGATGGAACAATAGAGCTTCTAATATCATACAGTTTTTGAGTGAAATGTTTAAGTCAATGCAACTTTATGGCTGTTTTTTTTTTTTTTTTTTTTTTTACTTTCTTTAGTTTTCTTTTCTCTGCGCCGGATTGCTTATGTACTTTACCCGGGCATAGATGTCCATCCATCAATTATGAACATTCAGCCGCAAACATGAGGTGCGAGCGCAGATGGGAGAGTGGCGCATGTTTTATTTTTTTTTGAGCAGCTGGGATGGTGGCCCCTCTGGGAGTTGGTGACCTAAGCAGACTGCGTACTCTGCATATAGGGAGTGGCAGTACTGGTTTTTATGATGTATATTTTGTGACAAACATCTAAATTAACGACTCAAATCAAATCCCAAAATGGAATAAATGTACTCGATGAGAGTTTATAAAACATGTAACAGAGTCAAAACAGCATCAGAAATTCCTTTGTTGCACAGCAGTTCTGATGCCTGTGCTGAACTGTAATGGGTTTTGGTTCGTTTAGATGTCCTTGGTCCGTATTGCGTTCATATTTCAGTCGACTGCACCATAGTTCTTTTCCTATGAACTCCAAGATTTGGGTGGTAGCATTCACACTTATTTGAGCAATCACACCTTTCTGATCAAAAATGCAAAGTTTGAACACAAAGTTTCATCTGTCTAATCTGACAGCATTTTTTTTTTTTTTTTTTTTTTTTGGGACTTTTCGGTGACAGGCGTGAGAAGCTGAAAAAAAATGCGTTTTTATATATATATATATGTATGTATGTATGCTGTTATATATAATGCATATATTATTTCCTGGCTGCGTTGATGGTACATTGAAGCTCTCTTAAAATGAAAAGTGCAACAGGGAAATAAATAAAGCATTTTTAATGTAAATGATGTTTCTGTTGCCAGAGAGTTTTGGATCTGAGCAAATGGGCCTCCAACTTCACTGAAGTTTTACAGACCACAGCTGGCAACCTGCTTCAAACAAACTTCACATTTCAGTGATTTATCAAAACAAAAGGCACTGCACATGTCTAGACATATATGTATATTAACACCTTAACCCTTTATGGTGTTAGTTTTGCAACCAAAATCTAATTAGCATCATTATAAGTTTCCAATGACTACACTTGAAGTAAAATTACATTAAAAAAATTAAATATATATAAAAAGTATATTAAAGGTCTTCATTCTCCACTTTCATAAACATTAAGACAAGAACCCAGCCTGGTAATCTGGGATGGTTCAGACTCAGAAGCAACAGTCTATAACTTTTCTGTAAACATCCCGTGAAGTTTTGGTTTGTTCTAATGCAGGAATATGCTTATAGCACTAGGGTTTAGCCAGCACAATCACAGCTTGTAACTATTTAACATTTTGGCTAATTAGTGACAAATTTGTATTTGTCTGCTTTCGTGAAATATGTTCATGCCTCAGTAACAGTTATGTTTAGGAGTGTGGTTACCCTAGTAAAAAAGTAATATATTTAAAATACATTTATTTATTTATTACATTTATTTTAAGTATAGTTCAAATCTATTGACATATTTACTGACATGTCATTTGAGACTTACTGATATAAATATTATAATTAAACTTTATTTGGAGTAGTACCTGTACATAAATTGTGCACAATTTCTTAACCTAATGCTGCATTCCAGACAGACAACTTAGATATAATAACTGTAATACAATACAATATTATATTACAATATAGTGTATATTATACTTTAATAATATATAATATACTTTATATACAGTATAGAGAGAGAAAGAGAGAGAGAGAGACGTTATTTCCGGGTCCAATACATAGCTGGATTTCATGCACTTCAGCAAGTCAATGTTAAATTCATTTCATAATTTTCGTTACCAACTGTGACACGTGTCCCGAGCACTCATCAGCGTCGCCCTGGCAACGGCGCAGACACACCTGTGCCTACTCATCACGGGCTGAGCGGTCACACCTGCATGCCATCAGCCACTGCATATTTAAACCCCGCAAGCGGGCACAGAGGGGAGAGATGTCTCCAAAAGATTTGGCTAACACTGTCTTTTCCTTTGCCCTTAGAAAGCAGTGTGTGACCACCAGCCCCAACACCACGGGAGACCACGGACCCACACTGCAGTTGAGCACTTCCAAGACAAGACGCCGAGCACCGAACACCCAAACCACCTCACACGCCCTCTCTTCACCAATTCTGTTAATAAAATCCTTACCTCATCCTCGAGTCGTGTCCTACTTCACCCCGCCACACCAACATTCAAAAATAAATAAATCAAATAATAAATCTGTAAAAGAGAAGATGTATTCTCTTGACTAGCATCATGAATGCATGAGGTTTTTTGTGTCCAGAGTGAAGCAATGTTAAAATTCTGAAAATTTGCAACAGTTTCTCAGCAGCTAACAATTCTGAAGGCTGCTATTATAAATTTTACAATGTGAAATGGTTTAGAAATGTAGAAATTTCACAGAGGACGCCTTACATCTGAAATAGAAAATAAGCATAAATGTGTAACATATCCAATTTCATGTACCCATCTATTTGTGATGACTTATAAAGCTGTCATTACCTGTCCGTATTCTATTTGTGTGTCACAGTTGGTGTGCCATCTAAATACGTGCAGGCCATTAGCTGCATCCTGTGTGGAGAATAACAAACAGTGACAAACAAGACCTCTCCACATCATCACTCAGCGGGTCAATGGATGGATTCTGTTACCTGGGAAGACAGTCTGAACCTTCACTGCATTCAGTGGTGAAAATCAATCAGTAGAGAGATACTAAAGCAATTAGTTAAAAAAAGGCTTAAATATTGCAGAGAAAGGATTGAAATGTATAGTTAGTTCAACTATAAATTCTGTCATTATTTTCTTTATTTTCTTAACCTCAAGTAATTTTAAGCCTGTAAGATTTCCTTTTGTGAAACACAGAAGGGGGTCACTATTTTCCATGCAATTGGACTGATATAATATGAATAGCCTAAATTTCAGATTATTTAGGCCTGACAGCTCCAGTGCCCATTTAGTTTATCTTAAATAAAAATGGCTTTATCATTCAGTGTAATTCAACTATAATTCAACCTCTGTCTTCCATGGAAAAAAAAAAAGTTTCAAATGAGGAATCAAAGGATGAGGAGAATGAGGTGAGTATAACTTCTGTTTGATCCTGTTTTCTGTTTGATCTAAACATGCAGGCTTATCTTGACCTCACACTTTCAAAACTCTTTACCTATGATTTATCACCAACAAACATGAGGGTGATAAATGATGAATGAAATGAACACAAATGTTAAAGATTCTTCTGTCTCTCAGCATTCAGCTCGTATGGGAGCTCAGAGGATAATACATTCTGCAGGAAATCTGACTAGCCACGCTTGTTGTGGGAAATGTGACTCTAGAAAAGGTCTAAAGTAAACTGCCACAAGCTGCCTTTATTAAAAAGAGACAGTTCATTGTGTGATTTGGATCTCTTGGCCTGATAGGACGATGTGAGATAACCATCAGCCCAAGCGGTCCATCCATCCGAACACTGAAACAAAAAAAAGTCTTGCTGCGATCTATTTAGTCTGCAGGACATTTACTGAATTCTTTACATTTACACATAACATTTATTCAGCTGACAGAAATACATCTCAGAATCTTATTGCATGGTTGGTGTGGCTCACAGTTAATTTATCAACATATATATATTAATACATCTATATATATATATATATATATATATATATATATATATATATATATATATATATATATATATATATATACTGTATATATATACTGTATATATATACTGTATATATATATATACTGTATATATATATATATACTGTATATATATATATATATATATATATATATATATATTATCATTTATAAAACAGATCTATTTCTAATGTGAGAAATGCCACCTATGAAAATGTAAAGAATTTATGGGGAGTGTTGAACTTAAAATGAAAATTATGTTATTATTTTCTTAAATTCTGTCATTTCAAACATGTATGACTTTCATTTGTTGAACACTAAAGCAAATGTGTGAAGAATATTCTGGTTCTTCTTGTTAATATAATAAAAGCAAATAAGGACTGAACTTTAAGGCACAATAACAGCATCATAAAAGTGATCACATAACTTGTGCACTATATTTCATAACTTCTAAAGCCATCTATCTACCTATTTATCTTAGAGCTAAAGCTTGTTATGTTTGGGCTAACTATGCCTTTAAATACATTCAGGTTAACTTTTGGAAACTTTTACTTTCACATTAAAAATCCAGAATCCAATTCCAGAAAAACATGTCGTTCCTTTTTGAAGCGAAGAAATAAATAACTTCAAATAAAATAGGTGCCAATACGCAAGCCGATCTTTGCAAATATGCCTCACACACTGGGCTCTATTTTAATGATCTAAGTGGTGAAACTAGCAAAAAACACTTGCATTGTGCCTGGCGTTGCTTTGTGCCAGGTGTATGATAGGACCCTTAGGGTCTGAAAAGTTTTAAGTTTTGTGTATCCATTCAAGCCTTCCTAATTTTATATTGTTTGCTATAGCTGACAATTAATTTCAGACTGAGCTCTAACCTAAGCTCTGTATGTCATTAGACCCCTATCTACTCAAATATAACTTAACTTAATTTTTTTTTTTGATACTGACATTATTTCTGTATTATGCAAGTGAAAATGTATTCTTTACAGAGTTATGTTTCAAGCACAGAATTTGTACTTGATCCAGCACTTAAGGATATTGGTGAATGTCGCTTGATGCAATAAAACACATCAGAGTGAATGTATATAGCCAGCTCATCAGCAAATGAAACAAGGGGATGGAGCCATATTGAATAAAAGAATAGATGCCCACTGGCAGACTCGAACACTGCACATATTTAAAATTTCATCTGTATTCCACTTGCGATTTATGTGGCAGAGAGATGCGTAATGTTTGAGACTCTATAAGTTGTCAGAAATCAGAATCCCTATTCTTTGGATAGGAAAACAAATCCTATAGCATCTTACTTTCTCCATGACCTTTATCAATTCGTTTGGTGGGTTTCTCTTCTGAATATTTAATTGTTACCTCACAGTTAAAGCAACATTCTGAGTTCAATAAACAATAATATCAAGCTCCATAAACAGCCCAAGGAAGCCAGAAGACCAGTGGTGAAGAAAGTGAAGAGGATTTTTTTTCTTCTAGTTGGCTTTTAGGTCAGTGACATGATGCATCTATTATTTAATTCAGTTAATTAATTAGTTCTAAAGTATATTAAAGATAATTTTTGGGATAGGATTGTCCGATCATCTTTTCAAGTACCTGCAGCCACATCAATATCTACTCTGGAGAAATATATTTATTATGTTCTGAGGTTGAATGGATCCCCTTACACAGTGGACCAATTTCCAGAGACCACTCCTGGATGCTCTCCAGAATCTGCTCCAGAAAGTTCTCCAGAATCCGCTCCAGAAAGTTCTCCAGAATCCGCTCCAGAAAGTTCTCCAGAATCTGCTCCAGAAAGTTCTCCAGAATCCGCTCCAGAAAGTTCTCCAGAATCCGCTCCAGAAAGTTCTCCAGAATCCGCTCCAGAAAGTTCTCCAGAATCCGCTCCAGAAAGTTCTCCAGAATCCGCTCCAGTAAGTTCTCCAAAATCTGCTCCAGAAAGTTTTGTTTAGTCTGTGGTGTGAAAAGGTTGCATTAGCAATTCAGGAAAAAAACACATAAGCAAAACATGGTCAAGTCAAAGTGTCTTAATAATTAATAGACCCAATTATTATTAATATTATTATTATTATTATTTTTTTTTTTAGCAATTTCACTAGTAGTCCACTGTATGAAGAATTTTTGAGAATATTATGTCACAGTTCACTTTATTTAACTATACTCACTGACGCAAGTGTACGTGGCAGCTGTGGCTTAATGGTTAGAGAGTTGGACTTGTAACTTGAAGGTTGCAGGTTTGAGTCTTGGTGCTGACAGGAGTTGTAGGTGAGTGATGGGAGTATGGGTTACCATACTTGGCAAATGTCACGACTTTCATAAATGAATTATAGTGTCCTGCACCTACTGTTAAAATATATATATATATAAAAATTATATCTGGTTATAATTGTTTTTTGACTTAATTCTTGTTAAAACTATTAAGTAATATACTATACTAACTATACTAAGTAATTCAGTCAAGAGCAGTGAGTGATTTTCCTTTTTTCATTTTCTTGGATTAACATTACAGCAGCTAGTAGCTAAATTAATAACTTGTGATACAATGAATGCATCCAATATAATACACATCAAAAAAAAAATTCAGCTTACTTCCACTTAAGACATAACCACAGTGTTTTCAAACATACTTTCCAAGACAGGCATTTTGACATATTTTGTATGTATTTGTCAGTACAAGAGCAAAAAGAAGCAAATTTGGTGTTCAAGCGTTTTGAGATGCCGCTCTCTGCATGAGGCCTGAACACCAGAACACCACGGGTGCTGAATTGTTCTCTTTCACATCCTTTTCTGTTTGTTTAAACAACTGCAATTTGTATTTGTTGGTTCAGGTGCAGGAGGAACTTTGACAAGAACTTCGCAAAGGAGAGCATGGTTCAATGTTGCTGTCTGTGAGACGTTGCTCACAGTGTGCAAGTAACCAGCTACTCAGCAGAGCTTTTCAGAGGCAAGGCTTAAAAACATGTGAAAATGATAAGCTTTCGTGACTACACACAGCAGTGGCCTGTCAACTGTCCGGATCGTCTTTTTAGGATGGCCTTAGCCAGATGGTTGAGATTGCCGGGGAGCCTACCCCTCAGCTGTGGGCCCCCATAATCATCTTTCACCCCACTAGCAACGGCCCTGCCGGAGACAGCCAAACCCTCAGCACACCCTTAATCCTCAGCCCAAAGGAGGAGGCCGAGGAAAAAGAAACAATCCTCTTCGGCTACAGCCCCTGAGTACAGCCCACTGATGGCTTCAGCCACTGAGTCCGCTCCAATGTCAGTTCCAGCACCTGAGTCTGCTCCAAAGCCTGCTCCTTCCTGTGAGTTCTCTCTATTCCAGTCCATTAGTCTATCCAAGAATTAACTCCAGACCACGAGTCCTCTCCTGAGTCTACTCTAACTCCTCAGTCAGTTCAAGAGCCCGCTCATGCTCTAGAGTTCATTAACAAGTAAGCTCAAGAGTTCAGTCTAGAGACTGCTCCAAAATCAGCTCTTTTCCCCTAGCACAGCCAGGAGTCCTGTCACTTCTCCAAACTCAGTGAAGAGTCTGCTCACCACTCCGATCTCAGCTGGGACTTTACTCAATTCACTAAACTGTCTCCTTATCTTAACACTGTGCCAGGTCTTGTCCAGGAGCTAAACGTATAGTCCAATTATTTCCCAGAGCTCTCCCCAGTGTCCAAAGAGTGCAGCATATCTACCTGTTCACCTGCCTGTAACTGCCACAGCTCCAGGATGCCCTCCGACTCTCCCAGGATGAAATCTGTTGCACGAAGTCATGCCTTCCGGAAGGAGGGAGTACTGTCAGGATCTCCCACAATACCCCTTGGCTTTCACCTGCACACACTTCACAATCACCACACCAGTCTGCCATGATCCTCATCAACTCTCCATAAAAGCCAGCACCACACACACAGGCCTTGTCTGGTCTCATCTATGGCTAAGACTGCATCCATTTGGATTGTTACTCACCTGAAGAATACTTACCTCCTTGATCCTCTCCTTGTTCTGTTTCCAATCTCTTACCTCCAGCCTCGGATGGCTCCACTCCTCCTTGTCCTTCCATCCAGGCTCCTATGTTCCTCCCACCCTCAATTCTGGCATGGACCGTCAGCCATTCAGTCTCATCAGGCTCCCTCGGTCAGTTTGTTCCGCATAGGTTGGATTTTGCCACCCCTCCACTGTGGACTTGCTCCCCTTCTATATCTCGGCAATCATCGTCACTACTCTGTCGCGATCTCTTGGATCTTCAGCATCGCTCCACCTCCCTGGGTCCCTGTCTGTGTGTTCGACACCACTTCCATTGTCATCATCTCAGGTCATCCTTATGGCAGCATAGGTTCCCATCACACCTTGGCTCTTCCCTCCAGCTGCACCACCATGGAGTGCAGTCCTGGCTGTACCCTGTGTTTCAATCTTTCCTCTCCTGTTCAAGGTGCTTCCCTGGCTCTCCACCATCATCACCTCCCTGGACTTTTTGTTCATTCCTCCTAGTCATCCGTCTCCCTCCAAAGCCTCCTCCTGTAGCCCTCTGCCTTTTTGTGTCATCCCTTAACCACTCCCTAATCCTCTGTCTCCTTGTCATCACAGCCCTCCTTAATCGCACTAAGTTACCGCTGCATTTTCCCCCATCTTCTCGGTTGCCTCTCTCTATGTAAGAAACAGCCAGGCACACGACACATAGTAGATGGACTCCAGCTACGAATAGGGGATTAGAAGATCCACGTCCACATTCGTCGTAGCCCATACAAATTGAATCAGTAGACAAAGACTGAAAGTCAAGCAGAAACTGATGATCATATGTAATTGATGATAACACATTATGCACTGATAGGCACATAACAAGCAACAAAGTTAAAACAAACAAACTAAAATGTTGCAGAGAAAGTGGATGATGGCAAACCAGCAAACACAGCGGCGCCATTTTGGATCATCAATGAACCCAAACTTGACACTATTTGTATATTTTTTTTTCGTTCTTGAAAATATAAAGATTCTTCCATGACCATGGCAACATAAACACAAAGAGTAAATGTTTATGAATGTAGGACGTTTAATCTAGAACATTATTTTTCTTTGATCATAGACACTCAGATTTTACCTTGATCTTGGTATTTAACCTGCAAAGTTCCTTTAAATTCCTCTGAACAAGTATTGTTGCCATGTTCTCTAATGTTATTTACTATTGGTAGACATTGGTATGACTCATACATTAAATGCTTTACAGTAATAATGAGAGATTCCAAGCAATTTTAACCAAGTTCAAAGTGTACTATCCAACCTGACCCACATGGAAAAAACCTATATAAACATATGTTTCAATATAGGTTTTGATATAGGTTTTTAACATATGTGACATATTTAAAATGGTCCGTTTTCCTATATGTACATATATGCACACATATATATGTACATATATATGAACATATATATGTACATATATGTACACATATATATATACACATATGTGCACATGTACACATATATATACACATATATGTACATATATGGACACATATATTTACACATATATGTACACATATATATGTGCATTCATATACCTATATAGGTACATATATGCACGTATATATGCACCTATATGTTCACCTATAATAGTAAAATTAAAATCCATAGCTGCTAGGCAACATAAATAAAAGTCCAAAATGTAGAAATGTACATTATTTATTTACTCAAGATCAATCAAATAGTACAAAACAAAAAATATAGTACAAGAACAAAAATAAGACAAAAAACCTGCCAGGCAACATAAATAAAAGTCCAAAATATAGAAATGTACATTATGTATTTACAAGAACAATCAAATAGTACAAGAACAAAAATAAGACAAAAAACTGAACAGAAAAAAAATTATCTTTATTATTCTTTGAAGGTCTGTCATGACACGCCTCCTCCTCCTCCTCCTCCTCCTCCTCCTCCTCCTCCTCCTCCTCTTCATCTTCCTCTTCCTTCCTGCACTATCCAATGACGTTTGATAGGGTGTATTTTTTCCTTTTTCTTTTCGGCGCACAAATTTTTTTGCGGATAGGCATTTTCGTTGTTTTGGAAGAGTGAAACGATGTTTCGAAACCGGATCCCAGAGTGGATATATTTGAAAACGCCGCCTTTGCATTTCGTCTGGATGGCGAATCCGTACATTTTCTGAAAATAAAACGTCATCAGCCCCTAGTCAAACACCACTACATCACGTAACAGCAACAAAAACATGAACAAACACTGAATGCTAAAATTAACACAGATTAATAAATGTATTGTTCCATGTTCGTTTGTGTACCACGCGCAAGGTTTATCAGCAAATCATATGCTGATAATATATGCGCATATATGTAGCATATATATTATCATATATGTGCATATATGCAGCACATATGTGCATATACACTGCATATAGGTTTCATATATGCGCATATATCCACATATAGGTTCTTTCCATGTGGGGAAGCTTACAGCCTGAATTTTTGTTGTATGTGTCATCTGAGTATTGCTTTAGTACTCATCTGGAATGTATTATGTCCCACTAATAGATAAAGTAATTGCAATAATAGCGCTCAATAAGAGTGGGTGAAATGGGTGAATTTTTAGACTTCCAGAAAGGCAATACATGGAATCCCATTTATCAGGAGCATCTGTTAGCTTAGTTGTTTGTTATGTAGCTCCAATCCTGTGTGGCCACCGACCATACGCATTGCAGTATTGTAAAGTTCTCTTGGTTCTTCCAGGGGTTTACAATGATTTTAATTGGAGAAAAGGGTACATAAAGTGATGTGACTGCACTGCTGCTATGTTTTGTTTTTATATCATTGCAGTTTTAATAGTTTTGTCATCTCACCTTGGTCTGCTTTGTTTTATTTGAGTTAGAATGACTGGCAAAGGATTATGCTGGTCAGCGCGTGAGTTAGCTGGCTGGCTAAATTTATGTAATCTGGCCGTGTAACTTTTGGATAGTTTGTTTCCCTCCTTTGTGCCAGTGTTTGTAGTATTTTGTGTTCAAATTATCATTGAATTGACTTGATTTGTATGTGCTTTATAGTTTGTTTCTGTCTTGTTTTGTGTGTGTGGATCTAAGTCTTTAAAGTGGAACCGGTTGCCCATGGTATCCTGTACTGGTGTGTCTACATGGAGTGCTGTGCTTAACATTTTTGCTTTTGATTTCAAAGGTGTGTTGTGGGTATTGAGTGTGGGGTAGACCTCTGAGGGTTTCTGCTAGCCTCCTCCCTCTTTTGTTTTATCTTATTGTACTTCTGGTTTTGTATGTTTCTGATGTTGTTTGTGCTGTGATTTCTGAGACCTTGTGTGAAATTGTATTGATTGACTTGTTCTATTTATAAATTATATGCTTGAATCAAATGATTCATCTATATATCTACATCTCCATTCTCACCATACATTTGGCAATGAACCTGTGTGCCCTTGCATAGGGATGTTATATCCTGGTGTAAAGGGTCTGTTTCTTTTGTTACTGGTAACTCCCTCTACCTGTCCACCCCTTACCACAGTAGCAAATGGTGATGAAACACCCTAATAAAGAAAAGGTGCTTACATTCTTTTGTCCAACCCCTGTATCTTAAACCCTTTTACACTTCAAAGGGTTGGTCACAAAGCTCTTGCTGATTTAAAGCCTTTTATGTTGTGGACTGATAACAGCTTTCTTTTGTAAAAAGCAGTTATGACATAATTTAATGGCATTAAATTGCTGCCCTGGTGAGTGCTTAATAAAAACATGTCTAATTATGTTGTTATACAAAAGCCAGCTAAATTGATCTTTACTCTACATTTGTATTTTTATATATTTCAATTTAGATTTTATACCTTCTCTCTGACTCTTAATTTTCATTTTTAATTGTTAATCTTTTTTTTTTTGATACTATGTCTCTAAAACTCCAATTAATTCAATAATCCATTCCATTTTAATATATGTGAAGACCGAGAGGCTCTGCTTATTACGGCCCATTACTGCAGCCCATTTGGAAAGTAGAAAATGTAAATTCCTGGAACAAAGGCGCAAATTGCACACCATCTATCAAAATAGCACGCATGCAATGTACAGTAGCCACTCTAGAA
Organism: Carassius carassius; assembly: GCF_963082965.1. Classification (NCBI taxonomy): domain Eukaryota; kingdom Metazoa; phylum Chordata; class Actinopteri; order Cypriniformes; family Cyprinidae; genus Carassius; species Carassius carassius. Next base: position 12,822,700 of record NC_081792.1, read on the forward strand.
AAACACTGAATGACGTCAGGCAAATACAAAACACAATATCTGCCCTTTCTCTGGTTCTTCTACCTGTATTCATTGTCCTTCAATATGATCAAAGCACCTCTGACATTCAAGCCATATTATGACCTATGATTACGTTATGATTAGTGATTACGTTATTTTAACAGCTGAACCCTATTTGAATTTTGTCTATAGTGATTTATTTATTTAGTCTTCCTGCCCAGGAGAGTTTTAAAATGAACTTCTATATTTTCTCAACCACTTCATACAATTTCAGTTTTTGATTGCGGTAGGAGCCAATAAGCGCATAAGATCATTTCTGATGAGATTTAATAATGTTGATCCTTTATGATATGCACTGTCCATTGTCTTAGATTACACCTCTGACTGCTGTGGTATATTGAGCCATTATAGAGAGAGAGAGAGAGAGAGAGAGAGAGAGAGAGAGAGAGAGAGAGAGAGAGAGAGAGAGAGAGAGAGAGAGAGAGAGAGAGAGAGAGAGAGAGAGAGAGAGAGAGAGAATTCAAAATGTACGTGAATATATATTTATATATGTGTGTGTGTGTGTGTGTGTGTGTGTGTGTGTGTGTGTATGTATGTATATATATATATACTTACCTCTATTTTTCAATGTGTAATAGGCTAGTGTAAGGGAAATGTATTTTCTTGCCCCTGAATTACATTTTAAGATATATTTTGGTAAGTAAAGGTTGAAACTAAATAAATGTATTATTTCAATCATTTCAATTATCTTTACTGTTTACAACATAATGTATATTTAGCATATATTTAAAATATATGTGGATGACAACATTTTCCTGTATGGGGTTACAGGCACAGTAATGAATGGCAAGAAAACATCCGGTTGTAAATTTATGATGTGTCTGTTTATAAGCAGCCCCACTGTGCCTCATCTGTACCCCACTGATGGAAACCCTGCTTAGCATGACTTCTCAAAGGGGAATCTGGCTCGAAACATCTAATTTTCGGTGGACACAATTAGAACGGCAAAACACACCAGGCTGCTTTTCTGTGATAGAGGCTTTTGAGAAGGGGTTTATTGAAAGACCAGTGCGTGGGCACTATCCTGCCATCCATGAAAAGTGACTGGCTCATATAGTCAATTCTATTGAAAATTCATGAAATCTGGTGTGTATCGTGATATAGACGCCACTCTGTCTTTCTTTTTTGTATAACTGATGGAGGGAGAAAAGACTGGTATTTTCATGCCCTTTATACAGAAAACACACAAACAGGAATTTACAGATTGATTTTTCTCTATGCCATTGTCTCCATTATCTCTACTCCGAGCATACACTATTTTCAACTGAACAAAGAGTATTTTTTCCTTATTCTTAACAGTTTTACCTGCCATTACTTTTGGTAGTGCCTACCATTTGTTTGTTTGTTAGTTAGTTTGTTTGCTTGTTTTATAATAATAACAAACAAATAAATATAGATTATTACTACGTACTAAAGAGTTTAATCTTAAAAAATAAAGACTATTTTAAACTTTTTTTGACAGATATTTATTCATAATGTTCACAATGTGTGATATGCAAAATATGATTATAACTTTTTAATGTGCACAAACTTTTATATTTTACTTTCAGTTTTGTCCTGTTCAAGAACCAGTAATGTAAATATTTGTCGCACTCTAAATCCCATCTTTTGTAGGTTATAGGTTTTAAGCGAGTGGTGCAGTAATTCTTTCAGACATATTGCCGCACCTTAAAATTGTCTTGATAGCACTGATCCCTTTGTCTATTTGCATTTAAATGCAAGCATTAGCATCTAACTATGATTTACCTTCAAAATCAATATTATTTAACTTTTATATTCCTATTAAAAAACGGCTCAGCATCTGGCTTTCTCATGTTCGTCAACATTTTTCTTCAAAATAAAGCTGAAAAAAAACCCCGAAAATAATGTGTCCTTAAAATGTAAGTAAAAAATTACTGCTATAAATTTATATATAAAGGTAATATACAGTGGTGGCCAAAATTAGTAGGACACTAGTGTTTTCACCAGCTAAAAAATGGGTTTAAGTGAGTTATTTCTATCTTTTGCTGTAGTGTGTCGGTAGGGAATATCAGTTTACATTTCCAAACATTCATTTTGTCATTAATTGTAATAATCCAGTAGATAGGTTTATCAGCTGTTGCATTCATCTGTCACGCTCTGGTAAGCTGTGTCCCAAAGTTAAGTGCACACACTTCGAAGGGCACGGACTTTGGAGGCCACACCGCCGAAGTGCATGAAGGATGCTCCGCCTTCACAGGATATAGCTACTAATTGTGCCACTAGAGGTTCCCGATTAGCGCTCTGTCCCATACCAACGGTGCTATAGGAGAGATGATGAGAGGACAATCCTGCCAGGACAGTTGGAGCCAGAATTGCTCATTTTAGTTTTTATGTTTTACGTCATGTAAAACATGATGTACCTCACGATTAGCCAGGTAAGTTACACTGGTTTGCTGTGTCCATTGTTGGATTACTTTAAATTTAACTTTAAATTCAAGTATTGGCTTGGATATTACTTAAATAATGTAATGATACATATGAACCTAGGTTTTTGAGTAAATGAAAACACAATACTTACATTTCAATGTGAATTCCCCCACAGAACTATGGAAGCCCGTTTTCACCACTGAATAAAAAATAAAAATGGTTATTGCGAGTTTTATCTCACAATTCTTACTTTTTTATCAGAATTGCATGATTTAAATACAATTGCGAGGTATAAAATCAGAATTGCGAGATATACAGTCAGAATTCTGACTTTTTAGATCTTTAGACTTTTAAGATGCGGAACCGCTGTATCTGTCTTTATGACCACATCAAACGGGAGCATTTTTCAGACGCACACTTCAGCTTCATCATAGCGTCAGGTACGAGTCAAACGAGCAAAGCTAGAGAAGCCAAATCAGCTTCAGTAGAACAACTGTGAACTGCAATCTGATGAGATGTTGTTATACTAGGGCCCAATCCCAATTCTACCCCTTAGCCCTTCCCCTTTCCTGTCTCGATTCTCTTTTGGTTGGAGGGGTAGGGGTAAGGGGAAAGGCCAGATAGCCCTTCAAACGAAGATTTTTCGGGACCACATTTCAAACGAAGGGGTATGAATTATCTCGGCAACATGGCTGCTACAGCGAACAAAAATATACATAAATGTAAGCTTTTTTGGCATAAATAAAGATTTTAACGAAAATTAATCATTTGTTTTATGTTACATTCAATTGTGATTTCATATTAACGGTCATGTTACTCAAATTAATGTTTGCAAAAAAATCGCTAATATTTGCTAACGTCATATCATTACAGACTGCATGATAGTGCCACAGCATATGTCTGATCAGGGTGATAACTGCCATAGACACTGATGGGGGCTAATCCCCCCAATAATTAGGTATCGCTAAACCATTTTCTCAAATATTGCCTATTCAAGAGAGAGAGAGAGAGAGAGAGAGAGAGAGAGAGAGAGAGAGAGAGAGAGAGAGAGAGAGAGAGAGAGAGAGAGAGAGAGAGAGAGAATTTGAATTTTGAAAATCCTTTTATTACAAAAATATCATATAAAAAACTAAATCACATACTTTTCAATCTATTAAAGATCTTACATCAATACTTCAGAAATAACCAGTTCATTTTCAACTAATGAACACAGCACATTATCACAGCACCACTCAACTTCAAAGATATCCAATGTAGTCATTAATTTATAAAAATTAAACTCAATTACAAGTCGTGATTTTACCATTTTTTAAATGCTGTTATAAGTTCTTGTTCCCCCTTTTGTTCAATTTTATTTCTCCTAGTTATATAAATGGCTAACTTTGCAAAACCAACAATAAAATTAAGCAAATGACATTTTTATTTTTTCTTAATGGTATATATACAACCAAGAATAAAATCCTGCTTTGTGAAACAAACCTCAAAAGATTTAAAAAGAAGCTCTAAAAGACTAAACAAAAAACTAAGTCTGCTACAAAACATAAAACAATGAAACACTGTCTCCCTTTCATTGCAAACAGGACAATTTTCATTTACATTTGGGTTCAACATTTCCACAAAAGAGTTAACTGCTATAGCCCCATGGAGTATTCTCCATTGAAGGTCACCAACTCTTTTCAGTAACGGAGGTTTGTACAGAATCCTCCACACTGGTTTTGTTGTTTCAGTCATCTGTAATGTTTCTCTCCATACAGTATCATTTCTATTTAACCATTTAATATTCAGCACTTTCACAATACTTCTGTACAATGCTTTCCCTTTAACTTAAAAAAAAATCAATTTGCACATCAATTTCCTTCAACAAGTGATTAATGTCATCAAATGAAGATAGATCAGGTAAAATACATATATCTGGGAAGAAATCTTCACAATCTGGAAATATGCATTTCTTACTGTAATCATCAAGTAAAATTCTTTCTTGTACATTCAAAGCCCCCTGGAGTTTATCTAAAAACCGTTTAATGTATCGGGCAGACTCAGGGGCGTAGTTTGTGGGGGGGGGGGGGGGGGGGGAGGTAACCCCCCCAATATTCAAATCCATCAGTTACAACCCCCCCAATATTTCAACATGAAAATCACAGTAGATCAAATGAAAAATATAATATGAAAAAATAGAATTCATTTATTTTGTAAAAATAATTTTGTTCTTAATCAAATATGAGTATGTCATAATAAATCAGACAAAAAATACTCCCCCTCCATTGAACCGATTGATAACGCCCAACCAATGAGTCGCACTTTCACCGAAACAAGCGAGAGGTGTTTGAATGGGAGAGCACACGGTTAATGTTAGCGCCAAAAATGAAGAGAAGCGCTGCACAGCGGACTATATTTAACTGCTGGTCAGAGAGGGATGCAAAAAAAATTAAAGCATGTACTGAGAATGAGGTATGAGAATATTGTGTAATAGTTAGTACACACCACATATATTTTAGCTAGCTAATCCATAGCAATGTATTTAACTATAACTATCAGTATAACAAGTTACCAAAGCAGCTGTCTGTTTTGCTAGTATATTTTTCAATAGTGTCTGTAATTATCAACGACAAAAGTATTCACATCGGTGTTTGTTTTATTCCTAAATTAATCTGACTTTTGAACGAATTGGATGAATTAACGATTTAAGTGGCTAACTCATTTAAACAGTGAAACACTGCCGCCTACTGGCGGTTTCAATACTTAATTACTTTCTTTTGATAATCTCTACTATGTTAGAATTTTATGAATGATGATTATACACAAATTTCATAACGTTATGAGGTGTATAATCTCTTAACATGTTTTTATAACAGATTCGAGGTAAATATAGCAGCAGGGTAGAAAAGTCAGCAGAGGGAGAGGAGGAGCAGGTGATCAGGTAAAGAAGATGCCATTCAATCAATAAAATAAAATAAAATAAAATAGGAAACAGTATAGAAAAACAGCAGCTTTGTAAAGTTAGGCTATACATTAATGCCTTTAATGTTTTAAAGATGTGTTTCCCTTTAAAAAAAATTAAAATGCATTAAGGTGGAATGTAAAAATCTTAAAATAAATGTCTAAATGTTGTCTCTTTCATATTTGTATATGTTGAATTTGTAATCAGTTAAAGCATGTTGCCAGATAGATAGATAGATAGATAGATAGATAGATAGATAGATAGATAGATAGATAGATAGATAGATAGATAGATAGATAGATAGATAGATAGGAAGAAATAAATTATCCAATAACAATACACATAAAAAAAATTTTTTTGAAAAAAATAACGGGCAGCATACAACGTTCAACCCCCCCAATGTTCAAACCAAATCTACGCCCTTGGGCAGACTTGACCTTTAAAAAGGCTGAAACTGCTTCTACATCTTTAAAATCAGGACCTGCATTATTTATAATATGTTTCAACTGTAGAGATTTAGTTCCGTACAACAAATTCTTTAGACCTGGTAAATCATCACCAGATACATCGAAACGTGCTCCACACACAATGGGCTCTTCGAACAACCAGTGCAGGGACATTAACGGTTCCATCCATTGAGGCTTAAACAGACTCCATATTTTGAAGAGACTTCGATAAAAAGCAGGAACTCCTCTGAAATCTAATTTTTTAGAGTCCATTAAAAACAATACATTGTCCAGACCAAGTCCACTTATTCTGCGTAGAATGCATTGAGCCACCGACCTCCATACCAGTCTTTCAGATCCTAGAAAGAACTTCTGCAAAAACTGGAGACGATACGCAGCACATCTACTTGCCAAATGCACTAGACCTTGACCTCCATCTTCTTTAGCCAGAAATAAAACGCTTTGAGGGATCCAGTGCAAGTTGTCCCAAAAAAAGTTATTTTCGTTTTTTCTAGGAGACCAGCAGGAGGGTCAACACATGCAAGTCTATGCCACAGGGAAGAAGCCGCAAGATTGTTAATAATGAGTGTGCGTCCTTTAAAAGACAACTGAGGAAGCAGCCATTTCCATTTTTTCAAACGTCCAGTTACTTTATCTGCCATTCCTTCCCAGTTCATCTGCATGAAAACTTCATTACCTAAAAAACAACAAGATATTTTAACCCATCTTTTTTCCATAATAAGCCTCCTGGTAGAATGGGATTTCCTTCTTCTCATTTTCCAATCAATAAGGCAGTCATTCAATCTCGGATTTTCCTTTACAATGTATACAAAAGACAATGTACTCAACCCCACCGCGTTCTCTGGTACTGCGGACTCCACCGCAACAACTCCATCTTCAACAATGGAACACGACGCGTGCGTCTCCGCGCTGTTCACTTCCTCGAGAGGTTTGAGCAGTGTATTCGCGGGATTCACCGCTGCACTGGATTCACCAACAGCGCTCCCCACATCATCTACATCAATCTGCTCGGTGTTCTTGTTCAATTTATCAGGGCAATTACGACTGAGATGCCGATTTTCGAGCAACGAAAACATTCGTCATATCAGATGATACGAAGACAGCATTATCAAAGCCTTCTACTTTAAATTTAAAAACCCAGGTCAAGTTCATCCTCGCCATTCTTAAGAATCATAAACACCTGTCTCCTAAAAGACACGAGATGTTTCACTAAAGGCGATTTACATCCAAGTGGAATTTTTTTGATGGGGGAAACTATCTTTTCATATCGTGACAACTCCTGCACTATCATCTCATCTTTCAGAAACAGAGGGACGTTTGAAAGGATTATTTTCTTGGCGGGAGTGCTCAGAGGAAACACCTGCGTGAGTGAACCTTTGATCACAACACCAGTTTGCACTATTTCGTTCGCCTTCTCAATAGTGCTAAAAAAAAGCACAAACGCATTATTCATTCGCGAGGCGGACACAATGTTTTCATGACCCACAACCTCTCCTACAGCCAAACAAACATCTTCCACGTTAGCGTTTGAATCAGTTTTTACTCCATGACACCGAGTTAAATTTTCAAAAACCATTGTGTTTGGAGTCGCCATGCTTCCCAACATAAATGCTGGAAGCAGACTAGCCTCACAAAAATGAGAAAAACTAAATACCTCAAAAAAAATAAACAAACAAAAACACTTACAAGAAAAAGAGAGAAAAGTTTGGAAAAAGCACTCTTACCAGCCACAGTCGGCTACCACTCACATCCACACTCACCACGCTCCGCTCACTCGTTCCCAGCATCCACTCCGAGAGAGAGAGAGAGAGAGAGAGAGAAATGGAAGTTGCGTGTATTCGCGTCTGTGCGTTTATCTTTTTAGAGTGAGTTTACTTAAAAACAGCGATTGTATCCTCTCATCGCTGGAAAATATAATGTAGCGATTCAGTATTTAAACTGTATTTGATAAGAGTCGTGGGGCAGCATTGACAAGTTTATTTTCTCCTGGAAGTGTGAGCTGCGCAATTTCAGATATGTGTGTGTCTCAATTAGCAGCTCATTAATACAGAACGACAATTAAAGGCTCTAATGCACACCAGTATGTGTGTACTGTAAGAGCTAGACGACGAATGATGGCGTGTGACGTCGTGGTAGTGGTGTCCCAATCCTTAGGGGAATATTTTCTCCCCTACCCCTTGACACTCTGTTTCAAGGGACAAGGGGAAGGGGTAGGCAGAGGGGAAAGGGAAGGGGTATAAAATAGAATTGGTATTGGGCCTATATGTCAGTAAAACACACTTTCCTGTTTAATCAGCCGTTTTACTGTGTTCAAGACGCACTTTTCAACAGTATGCAAATATGTGGCGCACGCTCATCACTTTATCATAAAAATCCGCAAGAGCATACATAGGGCCCACCTCAGGGGCGGACTGGGACTAAAAAGTGGCCCTGGACTTTCTGGCCCACAGCAGCCCACCAGATCATAGCGTCCGCCCCTGTTTTGATGTCATTTATTAATTTAATATTTAAGTAAACAGTTAGGTAAACCGTAAACAGGTATTTTAACCAATAGGGCAACTGATCCTCTTTTGAAAATAAAATAAAAAAACTGCGTCCAGCAGCTGTTCATTTAGCGACTCCTAGAGAGCGATACATGCTCATCACGACACAAACATTCTCCTAGAACTCACACTTTGCATTCAGTTAACAGATCCAAACGAATCATGCATGAAATAGAAGTTTATAAACTCAGACGATAGCTTTATGTGCTTTACAGATGAACTTGAAGTCTTTATTTATTCGAGATGTTCAAAAATAGATAATCTTTGACTTGGTAATACAAGTTCATGACCTGATTCGTGAACAGATTATTCTTTTGAGTCAATCTTTTAAAATAATCATTTATTTTGTTGAACGAAACCAGTGTGCAAACCAATGGTTCACAAACTGGATAGATCTGAGGTGCAGGGCTCGTAAAATACCCTGCCCGACATCCTGGGGCTATGGGCTAGTTGCATATCTCCGTCATCTTGGATTTCCGGTCTTGCGAGTGTGTTCGTAGATATTTCCGGTTGTGCTAAACGTCAGTGCAGAGAACCGGAGAAGTCCAAATATTACCTTCTATATGTTTACAGGATTTATAATATCACTTCAAATGCAAATAAGATATACACTGCTATTATTACTATACTATAAATGTTAACTGAGCCAGTGGATTTGAAACTAGTGTATGTTTGGGTCTGGTGAATGAATTAAATACACTAATGTTCCCTACTGTTCCCGAGATGAAAGTTGAACTCATGGTGTGTATAAACCGCTACATAATGTATTTTTATCTTACCAAATATGTGAATGTACAAATTACTTATTTCTCTAAAATGTTTGCTTTATTATTATTATTTTTTTATATTAAATATTTACCTCGTGAGACGTGGGCTGCGATTTATCTTCAGAAGTATCCATTTCTCAATTGTACACATACATCAGTCTGTTTCATCGTTATTTTCACAACATATTTTATAATTTTACACAGTAAAAAATATGTGACTAATTTTAATATCTGTTTAATCTGATAATTAATGCAAACAATATACATGGCTGCTCATAGACAGATAATGATTTATGCTGCAGATCTTTCACAGAACAAATAAACATAGATAAAAACACACATGAATGCAAACAGCGATCTTTTATTTAAGGCAAACCTACCATAATTATATTACGTTTAAGTGTACAGTTAGTTATAAATTATGTTATCAAACAAAGTTAATAAAACATGCTTTATCAGAAATCTCTGTGCGTCTCGTTTGACAGTCAGAAACATTGATCTTACATAACAGTCAGAACAAAACCAGCTCTTCGAAAATGAAAAGTATTGCATATTTGAGTGGTTTGTGTTTGAAAGAAGAAATCCCTGTGGACCTGACCTGACGCTGATCCGCATAATCAACAGAAGAAGCAATCTCCGCGTTGTATCTTGATGAATTTCCACACAGAGGTACGCAAAAATGTAGGGAGGATGTTTCCCCATGTTCCCTTTCGAGAGTACTCTCGTACTGCGTAAGCTAGCTTACGCTATGGGAAAAGGTCCCCTTTTCTCGAGAATATGAAGCCAAAAATTATCCTTAATTTTCAATAATGTAAAACATGTAAAATGCAGCACAGCAGACCTAAGCGAAGCGGCTCGCGCGCTTATTGGCTGTGCTGTGGCAACTGCAGCAACCTATGGTGAGGCGGCGGAGAGGAACGAACCAATGGGGGCGCTTCGCGCCCATTGGACGTCAGGGCGCGCCAAAATAGGCGTGGCTGGAACTATATAAGCCGCCGCTTTGCCATAGGGATCAGATTTCATCTCCTTCAGCGATCTCACCTGCACTTCGCTGTCTTCTCCGGAGAAGCCTCTACACGCCGTCCAAAAGCCTCTCAGCGGGATAGCACTGCAACGCAGATCTGAGGACGTCGGCTCGTGCTTCATCCCGACACCGCCTTCAGCATTCGCTTCCTGCTGCGCCATCCGGCGTGACTATATCCTTTAAAAAGCTAAGTGTGTTTGCCTCTGCATCACACTTTTTCGCAAAAGAGCAAATTTCGAGGCGTTGTTTCAAATGCCTCGAGCCTGCGCTTCCTGCCGAGGCCCTCTGCCCAGCAAGGACCGCCACATCCTCTGTGTCTCCTGCCTGGGCCGCGAGCATGCTGAGAATGCACTCTCCAAGGGCGGCTGCCCTGAGTGCGACAACATGCCTATATCGACCCTGCGGGCTCGATTAGCTCAAACCAGCCACCACGCTCCACCCGCTCCGCCTCTTCTCTCTCAAGTGCCGCGTAAGAAACGCCGCGATCAGAGAATGCCTGAGCACACTGCTACATGCGAGCTCACGCCGGAACACTCCCCGCGTGCCTCGCCCGCTCTCTCTCCTTCGCCTGTCCTCTTCGTGGACGAGCAGCGCCAGTCTCTGCTCACCAGCGCCCCCTTCTCCTTCGGAGCGCCTGAGGCGGAAGAAGACAGACACGACAGCCTTTCTCTCGCCGCGTCCAGTAGTGAGGAATGGTCGGGCTCCATTGCGGACCCCCCCCCCCTCTACAGCCCCCAGCTGCACCGGACAACGCGCTGATATCGACGCGGAGCTTACTCGCGTGCTTACAAGGGCTGTCAGCGACCTTCAGCTCGACTGGTCTCCTCCAGACGAGCCCGCTAAAAGCAGGCTGGACGAATGGTTCTTGCAGGGGCGCCCTTCGGCCCCTCCGCAAAGAAACGCCCCCTTCTTCCCGGAAGTTCACGGTGAACTCACGAAGTCGTGGAAAGCCCCATTCTCCGCACGTTTGAAAACTTCTGTCTCGTCAGCGCTCTCCTCTGTCGACAGCGCCCGAGACCACGGTTACGAGAGCCTCCCCCCTCTCGAGGAGGCAATTGCTGCACACCTCTGCCCGCCCTCAGCCGCAGGATGGCGGTCGAAGCCCGTGCATCCATCCAAACCGTGCCGCACCACCTCAGCTCTCGCTGGCCGAGCATACACCTCCGCTGGTCAAGCTGCTTCGGCTCTACACACCATGGCTGTGCTTCAGGTTTTTCAGGCCAGACTTCTCCGTAACCTGGACGAGTCTGCCCCAGATACCTATGATTTTAAAGATCTCCGCAGCGCTACTGATCTAGCCCTGCGTGCGACAAAGACCACAGCACAAGCGATCGGCCGAAGCATGGCAAGCCTCGCTGTTTTAGAGCGACACCTCTGGCTCACGCTCACGGAGATGAAAGACGCCGACAAATCCGCCTTTCTTGACTCTCCTATCTCTCCTTCCGGCCTCTTTGGCCAGTCGGTTAAGGGTTTCGCTGAACGCTTCACTGAGGCTCAGAAGACGTCACAAGCAATGAGACACTTCCTGCCGAAACGCTCTAGCTCTGCTGCGGGACGCCGTAGAAATGCGCCGCCCCCTCAGACCTCGAAGCCATCGCAGCCAGACTTACAGTCTCGCCCAGCGACCAAAACCCAGCACCGCTCTCGCTCTACGAGCCGCAAACCGCCAGAGAGACGGGGACCTCGGCCCAGGATTGTGCTGAACCCAAAGCCTCCGAAGCCCTCCTGACCTTCGTGCTGAAAAGACCGTGGTTAAGTCCCGCTGCGGCCGGACCACCACACAAGAAACCTCACATACTTCCTCCAATCCCCTCACTAAAGGCGGTTGGAGATGTCTATACTGCAGTAAACGAGCCTGTTACAATGCACGCACGCCTGCACACAAACGCCGCTTTCACGGCGACCTCAATAAAGCACAAAAAGAGCTTTTTCTATGTAGGCAGTGTGCCCACTACACAGTACGCACCCCTACATGTATACACACTCCCCCAAGTGTCACAAAAACACACTCGGGTCCCCTTTCATGCCCACCTTCCCGCTCGCGCCGGAGGTGCTCTAAATGTAGCGCGCGTGCCCACTTCTCAGTGCGCAACCCTACAAATAAGCGCTGTCACCACAGTGTCCCAAGCACAGCATACTCGAGCTACTGGTCCCCTCATAACAGGCGGCCAGTGCCCGAAGCACATTCAACCCATAGCCGCACGAGCCGCTGCATGGCAGGCCATCCCCGGCATATCAAATTGGGTTTTGAATATAATAAAACGAGGTCACTCGCTCCAGTTCGCTCGCAGACCGCCGCGCTTTCGCGCCGTGGTCGAAACGAAAGTGAAAAGCGAAATGACACACGTCCTTCGCGCCGAACTGATAAACCTTCTTGCAAAAGGGGCGATAGAAACTGTCCCCCCTGCGCAGCGCGAGTCAGGCTTTTACAGCCGCTACTTCCTCGTACCAAAAAAGGATGGCGGTCTCAGACCCATCCTAGATCTCAGACGTTTGAACAAAGCGCTTATGACGCGATCGTTCAAAATGTTAACTACCAAACAAATACTCGCGCAAATTCGCCCGAGGGATTGGTTTTTCTCAGTGGATCTGAAAGACGCTTACTTTCACATTCAAATAGCACCTCATCACAGGCCATTCTTGAGATTCGCCTTCGAGGGGCAGACTTATCAGGACATGGTTCTTCCATTCGGCCTCTCCGTAGCGCCCCGTACGTTTACAAGGTGCATGGATGCCGCTCTCGCACCCCTGAGAATGCGGGGAGTGCGAGTATTGAACTACCTCGACGACTGGCTAGTTTTAGCCCATTCCGAGGAACTACTGACGACACACAGATCCTGGATCATCAGCCATTTAGAATGCCTGGGTCTCACGATCAACACTGTCAAGAGCGCTCTGTCTCCCAGCCAGAGGATTTCCTTTTTGGGGATAGACATAGACTCTGTGACATGTACAGCGCGTCTGACGTCACAGCGCGCTCTCACTATTCAGCATCTAGCCGTGTCGTTCAAAGCCGGGTCTCTTTACCCGCTCAAACGATTTCAAGAAATGCTAGGTCTGATGGCATCAGCCTCTGCGGTTCTCAAACTGGGCCTGCTGCGCATGCGCCCACTACAACGCTGGCTGAGAACCGTGTTCCAGCACGCGCCTGGATTTCCGGCCGCGCGCGCATCAAGGTGACCCACGGCTGCATCACAGCTCTGGCCCCTTGGAAAATAGCCAACTGGTATCAGTTAGGCGTAAGCACGGGTGCTGTCTCGAAATGGAAAGTAGTCTCGACAGATGCATCCAACCTCGGTTGGGGCGCCCTGTACGAGGGCAGGTCTGCCTCCGGCCTCTGGTCGAGCCCGGAGCGACTGTTACACATAAACTGTCTGGAGATGATAGCGGTCGAACTATCCCTGAAAGCTTTCCTCCCATTTTTAAAGGGCCACCACGTTCTGGTCAGATCAGACAACATGTCAGTGGTGGCCTACATAAATCGCCAGGGTGGTGTCAGGTCAAAAACCTTGCACACCCTGACCGAACGTCTTCTGACATGGGCACATTACAACCTGCGCTCGCTAAAGGCAGCGCATGTACCTGGCATCCTGAACCGGGGCCCGGACATGCTTTCCAGGGCGAATGTTCCCCCTGGGGAGTGGTCTCTTCACCCACAAACGATTCAGTTGATGTGGAGCATCTTCGGCAGGGCAGAGGTCGACCTCTTCGCCTCAGAAGACAACGCTCATTGCCCAATATATTTTTCAAAGAGCAGGGACGCTCGATTGGCCCAGACGCCCGCTTTATGCCTTCCCACCGGTCGCGATGCTACCGCAGGTCATCGATCGGGTCAGGAAGAACAGATGTGCTATGCTGCTAGTAGCCCCACTCTGGACGACCCAACCTTGGTTCTCCGAGCTGATGCAGCTGTCCAGTACAGCCCCATGGCCAATACCGCTGCGGAAAGATCTCCTCACGCAGCTGAAGGGCGCGCTCTGGCATCCCCACCCCGAACTTTGGGCCCTTCATGTATGGCCCCTCAACAGGTACCCGGGAACCTCCCTGAGGGAGTGTTAAAGACCATTACGGAAGCCAGAGCGCCCTCAACCAGGCGCCTTTACGCGCAGAAATGGTCAGTGTTCTCCACCTGGTGCGGGACACGGAACCTAGACCCTCACTTATGTGACGTGACGGAGATACTCTCCTTCCTACAGGAGCGTTTAGATGCGGGCAGATCCCCGTCTACGCTCAAAGTGTATGTGGCAGCCATTGCAGCTTCTCATGCTCCGGTGGCTTTTCTAACCGCTTTTCTACTGGCTCTGGCCTCAGTCAAGCGAGTGGGAGATTTACATGCGCTATCTGTAAGCGCTGACTGTCTCGAATTTGGGCCTAATGACTCCAGAGTGATTCTCAGACCAAGACACGGCTATGTCCCCAAGGTGCTCTCAACACCGTTCAGAGCACAGGTCATCTCGCTGTCAGCCCTTTCCTCGCAAAGCGACGAAAGCAACACGAGCTTCATCTGCCCCGTCAGGGCTCTCAAAACCTATATTGCGCGCTCCGCCTCATTCAGGAGGTCGGACCAGCTCTTCATATGCTTTGGTGGGCGCACCCGAGGTCTCGCCACCACGAAGCAAAGCCTATCGCGATGGATAGTAGACACTATCTCGCTGGCTTACAAATCTAAGGGCCTTCGCTGCCCGTTCGGCATCAGAGCCCATTCCACCCGAGGTATGGCCTCATCATGGGCGTGGTCCTGCGGGATACCACTGGATGATATCTGTGCGGCGGAAGGCTGGGCCTCTCCGTCCACATTTATTAGATTCTATAATCTGCAAGTCCCTGCCCTGCAGGCCAGGGTACTTTCTATATAGACGTGCTAAGCCTTATCACGTCCCCCTTTTTTCGTTCCCTATATAAAGCTCACTAAGGTTGGCTGTTGGGACTGGGATTTCTCCTGCTATAAAGCCCCGGGCTCTCGCCTCGGGCTGTGACAGGTCGAAGTTCCCAAGCACGCACGGCGTTTTACATTGTGTTCCCATAGCGTAAGCTAGCTTACGCAGTACGAGAGTACTCTCGAAAGGGAACGTACTCGGTTACTAACGTAACCTCGGTTCCCTGAGATGAGGGAACGAGTACTGCGTAACCTGCCGTGCTATGTACTCGGATCGGGTGATCGCTTCAGTCGATTTAAAACCTGATCCCTATGGCAAAGCGGCGGCTTATATAGTTCCAGCCACGCCTATTTTGGCGCGCTCTGACGTCCAATGGGCGCGAAGCGCCCCCATTGGTTCGTTCCTCTCCGCCGCCTCACCATAGGTTGCTGCAGTTGCCACAGCACAGCCAATAAGCGCGCGAGCCGCTTCGCTTAGGTCTGCTGTGCTGCAGCACTGCGTTTTACATTATTGAAAATTAAGGATAATTTTTGGCTTCATATTCTCGAGAAAAGGGGACCTTTTCCCATAGCGTAAGCTAGCTTACGCAGTACTCGTTTCCTCATCTCAGGGAACCGAGGTTACGTTAGTAACCGAGTACGTTTTTGATATACCACTATCGGCTGTTAAATTTGAAAATCATTAATTATATACATCTAGCCAAGTTTCATATGTAAGTTCTCTTATGAGAGTTCTCTCGTACTGCATCTTAGCTAAGACGCTACGGGAAAAGTCTCTTTTCACGATACACTGAAGCAAAAAATTATCCTTAATTTTGAAATATTGTAAAGCGCATTTGCAGCAGCATACAGCCATAGGCGAGACGGCTCGCTCGCTCATTGGCTGCTCTGCGGCAACTGCATAAGCCTATCGAGAGCAGGCTGATGCAACATCAGACCAATGAGGGCGCTTTGCACCCTCCATGCCACTTCCCGCCGAAACGGGTGTGGCCTAGCCCTATAAAGGGAGCTCGAAAAGGCTGACTCACCTGATTTTTCATCTCTTCAGCGAAGCTCACGCATCGTTGGATCACGAGAAGAAGCAACGCGTCGTCTGACTAGCATCTCAGCGGGACGAGCCATTCCTGAAGCTTAAAATTAGATTCTTCTAGAAAGACAAAAAACGTTCAGGTGGAGAAAAAAAACTTTTTTTCTTTACCTTGACATGTTTCGACTGCAACCTGCAGTCTTCCTCAGAAGCGTCATCTGACAGCTGCGACGTGTCGTTTATCAGCTGTTATTTTCTGGGTGTGGCCAACCCGGCGGACCTGACAGTTCCTGAAGCTGCTGGCAACACAGCCTTCCACTGCCGTTCCCGCTGCGCTTTCCGGCGCCAATATCCTTTATATCCTCATGAGTGTGCTCGCCCTGCGACACACACTCGTAAAAGAGCTGCGTCTTTTTTAAGATGCCTTCCAAATGCGGCTCGTGCAGAGCCCCACTCAGCGAGGGAGACCGTCACGTCATCTGTGTCTCCTGCCTGGGTGAAGATCATGCAGCGCTCGCGGTCGCTGACGACGGCTGCCCTCACTGCGAGCTGATGCCAATGGTGACTCTGAGGACTCGCTTGGCGTTTTTCTCCGAGCCTGCATTCCCCGCTGCGCTGTCGCGCCGTAAAAAGCGGCGCTCCCAGCGGATGCCGGAACCTTCTCCGGCCCGACCAAGCTCGCCGGTTCGCCCTGCTTCACCGGCCTCCCCTGCATCGCTTCCCGATGGTCAGCGCTCGCCGTCTGCCGCCGCGTCTTCCGAGGAAGTGGATCTCAGGGCCGTGTCGGGGGAAGAGGACACGTGCTCTCTGCTAACTTCGGGCAGCGAAGGCTGGGCGAGCTCCGGGGATCTCACGCTTTCTGCTCAGAAGCCCAGCAGACGAGCTGACATCGAGAAGGAGCTGATGCGAGTGCTCACGCTGGCTGCGACGAGTCTCGGCCTCGAGTGGTCTGCACCAGTGCTCCCCTCTCGTTCCCGGCTGGATGGTAGCTATCTTCCGGGTGAGCGTACTTCTCCGAACTCAAAGCCCTCTCCATTTCTTCCTGAGCTTCACGAAGAGGTGGCGAAGGCTTGGAACGCTCGTCTGTTTCACCAGCATTCTCCACACTGGACGATGCTAAAAACAGAGGCTACCAGTCACTTCCGCCGGTGGAACAGGCGATAGCGACGCACCTTTGCCCGCCCTCTGCTGAACGGCGGACGAAAGCGGTGTTGCCATCTAAAGCCTGCCGCATGACGTCATCTTTGCTCGCGCGGATCTTCTCTGCTGCGTCTGCATTACACACCATGGCCACGCTGCAGATATTCCAGGGTGATCTCCTCCGTAAGCTGGATAAGATGGGACCTGAGGCTATTTGTCTCGCGGATGCAAGGAGCGCTTCGGATCTTTATCTTCGCGCTGCTAAGTCCGCTGCACAGGCTATGGGATGAGTTATGGCTTCCGCTACTGTGGCTGAGAGGCATCTCTGGCTGACGCTTTCAGACATGGCAGAGTCTGAACACACCGCATTCCTCGACGCTCCGCTGACTTCCGCTGGCCTCTTCGGATCCTCTGTCAACGAGTTTATTGAGAGATTCGTCAAGGTCCAGAAAGCGTCTTAAGCTTTTAAGCACTTCCTCCCGAAGCGCTTCGGTTCTGCAGCGAATCGTGCTAGACCCGCCCCGCAAAGCTGTCAGCCACACCCCCCGCCTCTTGCTGCTTCATCACAACAGCGACAGCAACGCAGCTTGAGACCCCGCTCTCGCTCTACCGGCCGTTGCCCCGCGCTGCGGGGACCACGGCAGAGGATTGCGGTAAGACCGGAAGCCCCGAAGTCATCCTAACTTTCCTAGGAAAGCGCCGGTGTATGAGTCCCGCTGCGGCCGAACTCCCACCCAAGCGCGCCGCTGTTTCAGTTCCAGGAATTGTGACTGTCTCAGCGTCTTCTGCAATGCGCAAGCCTGTACAGTTGCCCGCTTGCCTGCACACAAAAGCTGTTTTCACGGCTACCCAGATATTTCCCGAAAAGAGAGTAATTTCTGGTGTCCTGGCCACGGCCGATGGTGCTATAAATGTAGTGATGATGCCCACTGCTCAGTGCCCATCTCCACATATAAGCACAGCCCCTCACACAGGGCTCGCGCCCATAAAAAGGCAGACAACGTGTCAAAAGCAGTAAATGTACACTTTTACAGCCCACAATTACTCACAGACAGCACGAGTCCCACGGGACTCGCTCAGCCCTCCCTCACTCGGTTAAGCACCGTGGCGGGGTCGAGGACGAGCGATTTGTCCGCTGTGATCAGCATGCTCCCCGCCTCAAATTTCACAGGCATAACGCCCATGTTACAGCACATCGAAGCACTGCCGTTGCCCAGCCAACAGAGCACGCTTCGAATCCAACCCTTTGCCATTCATGCAGACGCATGGTCAGCGCTTCCAGGGGTTTCGGATTGGGTGCTAGACATTATAAAGAGAGGCTACTCGCTACAGTTTTCTCGACGCCCTCCGCGCTTTTTAGCACGCGTCGAAACTACGGTCAACACAGAAGTAGCACACTTACTTCGAGCCGAAATATCAAAACTGTTGAGCAAAGGGGCTGTGGAGCCTGTATCTCAAGCTCAAATCGAAGGGGGGCTGTACAGCAGATACTTTCTAGTGCCCAAGAAAGACGGGGGTTTCAGACCCATACTGGATCTAAGACAGCTGAACAAAGCATTGGCGAAACGCAGTTTCAAAATGCTTACAACCAGGAAACTCCTCGCGCATATTCGCAGAGGAGACTGGTTCATGTCGATAGATCTGAAGTATGCGTATTTTCAAATACAGATAGCATCACGTCACAGGCGATACTTGAGATTCGCCTTCGAGGGCCAGACATACCAGTATACAGTCCTGCCGTTCGGCTTGTCCCTGGCTCCATATTCCATATTTTCTAATAATATTACCAAGGGGCAACATGTATATTGAAAATGGAAGGGGACCTAGGACGGATCCTTGTGGCACTCCATATTTTACTGATGATAAATGAGATGACACCCCATTTAAATAAACAAAATGGTAGCGATCGGACAGGTAGGATCTAAACCATCTTAGAGCCTGCCCTTGAATACCTGTATAGTTTTGTAATCGATCTATGAGTATGTCATGATCTATGGTGTCAAACGCTGCACTAAGATCAAGTAAGACTAGAAATGAGATGCAGCCTTGATCTGACGCAAGGAGCAGGTCATTTGTAATTTTAACAAGTGCAGTTTCTGTGCTATGGTGGGGCCTAAAACCTGTCTGAAATTCTTCATACAGATCATTTTTATGCAGGAAGGTGCTCAATTGAGCAGACACAACTTTTTCTAAAATTTTAGACATAAATGGAAGATTTGAAATAGGCCTATAATTTGCCAGTACACTAGGATCTAGTTTTGGTTTCTTAATAAGAGGCTTGATAACCGCCAGCTTGAATGGTTTTGGGACGTGACCTAAAGATAACGACGAGTTAATGATATTGAGAAGCGGTTCTTCGGCTACAGGTAACAGCTCTTTAAGTAATTTAGTGGGTACAGGATCTAATAAACATGTTGTTGGTTTAGAAACAGTGATAAGTTTATTTAGCTCTTCCTGTCCTATATTTGTAAAGCACTGCAGTTTATCTTTGGGTGCGATGGATGAAACTGAAGTGTTAGACGCTGTAGAATCTACATTCGCTATTGTATTTCTAATGTTATCTATTTTATCAGTGAAGAAATTCATAAAGTCATTACTATTTAACGTTGGTGGAATATTTGAATCAGGTGGCGTCTGGTAATTTGTTAATTTAGCCACTGTGCTATATAAAAACCTTGGATTGTTTTGGTTATTTTCAATGAGTTTGTGGATATGCTCTGCCCTAGCAGTTTTTAGAGCCTGTCTATAGCTGGACATACTGTTTTTCCATGCAATTCTAAAAACTTCCAAGTTAGTTTTTCTCCATTTGCGTTCAAGACTACGAGTTACTTTCTTGAGAGAGTGAGTATTACTGTTATACCATGGCACAGTACGTTTTTCTCTAACCTTTTTCAATTTGATGGGGGCAACAGCTTCTAATGTATTAGAGAAAATAGTGCCCATGTTGTCAGTAATTTCGTCTAATTCATGTGTATTTTTGGGTACAAATAGCAGTTGAGATAGATCAGGCAGGTTATTTGCGAATCTTTCTTTGGTGGCTGGAACAATAGTTCTGCCCAGACGGTAACGCTGAGACATATAGTTAATATCAGTTATACGCAGCATGCACGATACAAGGAAATGGTCTGTCATATCATCACTTTGGGGTACAACATCTATAGCAGTAAGATCGATTCCATGCGATATAATTAGATCTAGTGTATGATTAAAACGATGAGTGGGCCCGGTGACATTTTGCTTTTATTAGGAGTTAGGAGTTTATTAGGTCAGTAAACGCAAGTCCTAATGTATCATTTGCATTATCAACGTGAATATTAAAATCTCCCATGATTAGCGCCTTATCAACTGTAACTAGAAGGTCTGAGAGGAAATCTTTTAGGAATTCTGCATACGGCCCTGGTGGTCTATGCACAGTAGCCAGAGCAAGAGATACATTAGATTTCTTTTGCATGTCTGACAGTGTAACATTTAGCAGAAGTATTTCAAAAGAGTTAAACCTGTATCCTGTTTTCTGGGTAACATTGAGAATATCACTATATATTGTTGCGACACCTCCGCCACGACCAGTCTGACGGGGCTCATGCTTATAACAGTAGTTCGGTGGAGTAGACTCATTTAGACCAAAATAATCATTTGGTTTTAGCCAGGTTTCAGTCAAGCAGAGTACATCAAAACTATTTTCTGTGATCATTTCATTTACAATAACTGCTTTGGGTGTGAGTGATCTAATATTTATGAGCCCAAACTTTAAAAACTGTTTTTGTACTTTTATCATTTAAGCGGGTGGAACAAAACTCATCATAATAGTTATTTGGGAATTGTCTTACTAGTCACATGGAGCAAAGTGTCCTGGAGATGTTGTCAGAGAGCAGCTCCGCTCCGATTCTGGTGGGGTGTAATCCATCAGCGCGAAACAGCCTAGGACGCTCCCAGAAAAGATTCCAGTTATTAACAAATAGCAGTTTCTGTTCTTTACACCATGATAACAACCATTCATTTAAAGCAAAAAGTCTACTGAACCTTTCGTGTCCTTGTCGATACGTGGGCAGTGGTCCTGACACGACGATCGTCGCCACGGGCGTCGTGCTGCGAACCGTCTCGATCAGGCTGCTGAAGTCCCTCTTCAGCGTCTCCGTCTGCCGCAGCGTGGTGTCGTTAACCCCGGCGTGAAGCACGACCGCTCTGGGGCTCTCGTCGGCCTTCAGGATCGCGGGTATCTGCGCAGAAACATTGAGAACACGAGCACCAGGCAAACAATGAGTGTGCACTTTACCTTCGGCTAACGTAGCACTTACGTGTCGGACGATGGAGTCTCCGATGATCACAGCGTCGCGTCCTGTCTCGCGGAGGGGAGCGAAGCGGTTCCGGATGGAGATGTCGAAGGCAGGAGGGGGAGAAGTCGTCGCCCGGGACCCGGCTCGCGTCCTCCGCTGTGGATGCACCCAGGGTCCGTGGTGTCCCGGGGTCGCAGTGAAGGACATCTGGGAAGATCGCGTCCTGGGTGCACCGGGCCTGTGCAGAGAAACACATGGAGTAGACATGGTGGGACTGTTAGCAGCACGCGGTATACTTACCCCGGACTAGTGAGCGTCAGCCCGGGATGATTCCAGCGCGGCTCTCCACTCTTTCAGCTGGGCCTGCCTCACCTCCAGGTCGCGAATCTGCTTTCCCACGGCCTCGAGCTCGAGCTGCACAGAGTGGAGACATTCATCCGCCATTAAAGCACGTAACAGTGAGTACAGCAGTGGTAATGTGTGTGAATAGAGTATTAGCAATGTAAGCGCAGTTAGCTGCAACCACGCTTGCTGATGCTAACGGGCTAAAAGCTAATAGCGGACCCGGGAGATCAAAATAAAACTAGTGATAGCGAGGCGCTCTGATTGTTTTTGTTGCAGAATGCAATAGAGGATATATTCACACGTTATATAAACGGAAACGATGATGTATAAAATTGATTTTTGAGTTAAAAATAGTCAATGAAAAGAATATAGTGACGGAGCTCAAACGCAGTACAGCCGCCAACAACAAACAGGAAGTGACGGTCAACGATACTGTTTTTGGGTATAACTCTGGACTCTCACTCCATGACGGCGCGGCTGTCGCCACAGTGTGCATTGGGCATTCAGCACACAGCGAGCTCTCTCCGCTGCGGCGCGACCTTCTCGCTCAGATAATTTCAGAAGATGCTAGGTTTAATGGCCTCAGCATCACCAGTTCTTCAGTTGGGCCTGCTCCGCATGCGCCCCTTGCAGTTCTGGCTGAAAGCGCGAGTACCGTGCAGAGCGTGGATATCCGGTCAGTTGCGTCTCAAGGTCAATCAGAGCTGTATTACAGCCTTGAAACCACAGACAGTCCAGCTGCTGTGGGAGAGATTTGGCAGGGCGGAAGTTGACCTCTTCGCGTCCCACGAAAGCGCTCACTGCCCCGCGTTCTTTTCTAAGAACGAAAGTGTGCTGTCACAAAGGTGGCCGTGCTGCCCGCTCTATGCTTTTCCCCCCGTCTCCCTCCTTCCGCAGGTGATAGAACGGGTGAGGGAAACAAGATGCTCAGTACTGCTTGTAGCACCACTTTGGAAGAACCAACCATGGTTTCCAGATTTGATGCAGTTAGCAGACACTGCCCAGTGGCCAGTGCCGTTGAGGAGGGACCTCCTCTCGCAGGCCAGAGGCTCGATTTGGCACCCTCAACTGGAGTTGTGGTCGCTCCATGTGTGGGTCGCTCAACAGTTACCCGCTGATCTCTCAGTGGGAGTGCTAAATACTATCACTCAGGCTAGAGCTCCAACGACTTGATGGCTATATGCTTCGAAGTGGTCAGTATTCTCCAGCTGGTGCACAGCTCGGGGATGTTCACCCCTTAATTGTGAGGTGACGGAGGTTCTCTCCTTCCTACAGGAGCTGTTGGATAAGGGCAGAGTCCCCTCCACGCTCAAAGTTTACGTGGCGGCTATCGCAGCGTTTTCTGAGATAACGCTCGGTCAGTCAATAGGAAGGAACGATTTGGTCATCCGCTTCCTCAGAGGAGCTAGGAGGCTGAATCCTCCCAGACCTCCGTCAGTCCCTGTATGGGACCTCTCGACGGTTTTGGAGGCCATGAAAGGTTCCCCTTTCGAGCCTATCCAGACGATTAGACTCAAACATCTGTCATTCAAGACAGTTCAAGAACATTCAAGTGTTCTTGTTGGCTCTCGCTTCAGTGAAGCGTGTGGGCAGTGTTGGGAAAGTTCACTTTCTACATGAACTAGTTCAAAGTTCAATTCACAAATTTTAAAATGAACTAGTCCAGTTCATAGTTCAAACTACAAAATTTTGAACTAAGTTCACAGTTTCAAAAATGAACTAGTTCATAGTTATTTTTTTCCATATGTTGCTGCGAGCTATTATTTTTCAAAATTATTGCAACAGCCCATATAGAATCACAGACAGCAATTATTTTATCAGTTTTAACAATGAATCTATGCGTCAGATTTCATCTTCATATCCAATTTTGAATCCTTATCCAACCAAGGTTTACATTAGCATTGAGGGGACAGCATTTCCCCATTGCTGCTTTAATGCTTTGTCTCCCATTCTCACCGACCTTGTCATAAACATCATAAAATTATTTTAAATGATCATACGCCTTCTTTCTACACGCTGCTGTCGCCTCCATGCTTTTTTTTTTTTTGATGACGCGTCATGCATGCGGCGGATGGCGGTGCGCCACTGGTGGCTAGTGTTGCCAGATTGGGTGTTTTTCCGCTAAATATTAAGACCCGTCTACGGTGTGTTTTAGCCGGGTTTTCGCCTGGAAGGCTCTATAGAAATCTGGCACCCTATTGAACGAAGTTAACCTGAGAGAGTGTGCCGTTCACAGACACCAGAATGAACGAGTTCACAGTAACGTTCATCAGGCAGTAATACAGCACGTTCAGTTCACGTTCACACAAAATATGAACGAGTTCATGAACTATCATTCAATGAACGCGTTCAGG
The DNA here is from genome assembly GCF_963082965.1 of Carassius carassius. Lineage (NCBI taxonomy): Eukaryota > Metazoa > Chordata > Actinopteri > Cypriniformes > Cyprinidae > Carassius > Carassius carassius. The sequence continues at coordinate 12,846,903 of NC_081792.1, forward strand.
CACAACACTGCGTGTGGGTGACCTGCACGCGCTCTCGGTGAGCCCGACATGCTTGGAGTTTGGGCCTAATGACTCAAGAGTCATACTCAAACCTAGGCAAATGTGCCGAAAATCCCTCAACACACCGTTTCGGGCTCAGGTTATTTCCTTGTCTGTCCTGTCGGTGTCAGAAGGGGATGGAGACTCAAGTCTTCTTTGCCCCGTTAGGGCTTTAAGAGCTTATGTGTCTCGCTCTGCTGTCTTCAGACAGACTGAGCAGCTGTTTGGCTCGTTCAGTGGACGTTCCAAGGGAATGGCTGTTTCGAAACAGAGCCTATCCAGATGGAAAGTTGACGCCATAGTGTTAGCTTACACTTCCAGGGGCCTTCAGTGCCCACTGGGTGTCAGAGCGCACTCCACGAGAGGGGTCGCCTCATCGTGGGCTTGGTCTAGTGGGATTTCCTTACAGGATATATGTATGGCGGCAGGATGGGCCTTGCCGTCTACATTTATCAGGTTTTATAACCTACAGGTTCCCGCTCTGCCAGCAAAGCTGTTGTCGATATAGTTGAATCAGTGTCCTGATTGGAACTCTGAGATCGCAAGCGCAATGCGCCGACTGTTATATGGGCAGTATTGCGTAAGACCCACATTCCCACATTAGTCAGGCCTTGCCTTGATTATGTGATGTCATATTGTCGCGTCTACGGATGCTGCTAGATATGGGGACAGAGGGTTTCCCCCTCCTGTTCTAGGACTCTCTGTGAGTCCCTCTAGTGAATGTGCACTGTAAATCCTGGGCTTCGCTTCCAGGTTTATTGGTGTGTGATCTCTGCACACAAGGCGTTTTACATGGGGTTCCCGTAGCGTCTTAGCTAAGACGCAGTACGAGAGAACTCTCGTAAGAGAACGTACTCGGTTACTAACGTAACCTCGGTTCTCTCTAGAAGAGGGAACGAGTACTGCGTTCTCTGCCGTGCGTACGATTCACTCTGGTTCGCTTCGGCGATGAAATAAATCAGGTGAGTCAGCCTTTTCGAGCTCCCTTTATAGGGCTAGGCCACACCCGTTTTGGCGGGAAGTGGCATGGAGGGCGCAAAGCCCCCTCATTGGTCTGATGTTGCATCAGCCTGCACTCGATAGGCTTATGCAGTTGCCGCAGAGCAGCCAATGAGCGAGCGAGCCGTCTCGCCTATGGCTGTATGCTGCTGCAAATGCGCTTTACAATATTTCAAAATTAAGGATAATTTTTTGCTTCAGTGTATCGTGAAAAGAGACTTTTCCCGTAGCGTCTTAGCTAAGACGCAGTACTCGTTCCCTCTTCTAGAGAGAACCGAGGTTACGTTAGTAACCGAGTACGTTTCCCTTACAGTCAATGCGAGCGTCGCAAGACCGGAAATAAGTATGCACACACTCACGTCGCTGAAGCTCACCGGCGCCATCTTGTGCACCTAGCCCATTGTGTTTTCCAGTCAGGCTCCAAAATGTATCACTGCTCTGCCCGAGGGGATATCTTGAATAGTGATGTAAAATTCCTAACTTGATTCGCGTTGTTCACTCACTTGAAGGGGTGAAACGGATCATACTTGATCATTTGCATTTGTTTCTAAATCTTGCCGATTCAAGCATGTTAAACAATTCACACGTGTTCGGATCTTGCACGCACTCGTTCAAAGCAAGCAGCATTTCAGACAATGCGTGTTCACAGAATTAATTCATCTTTTGCGTATCGTAAGTTCTGAATGAACACATACACACAATTATTTCAAAATAATTGTCTCTGCAAGTATTCTCATAAACACAGTCGGTTATGTTTTAAGTGAACGTATACAGTCAGTGGCCTGCTGCTCAGAGAAATTCGCTGTAACTAATCCTGCGTTCCAGGCAGGTTTTTGAGCCCGTAAGTCACGATTTCAAACCACGACTCACAACTTTATAGCGTTCCAGGCAAGTCACACCAAACTTCCTGAGCGCAAGCAATTGTAGCTAGATTGTTAATTTTATTGCAATGTTATATTGTCCTAAAATCGTTTTTTTAACGTGCACCACTTGCGTAAACACTGCATCCATAGGCAATATTATCCGTAGAGGCTGCCATTGTTGTTTCGCAGGCTATGTGACGTCAGAGTTCGTAACTCGGAGTACATCTATCTAGTACGAGTTCACGGGTGGGAAGTCACGGGTTTGACTGCTGTTCCAGTGCAGTTTCACGGGTAGAAGTTTGGAAAAGCATGGGTTACGGGTTGCCTGGAACGCGGCATAAATCTGAATCTCTCTCTCTCTCCGTAAATTAGACGACGTAAAAAGGGGCGAGTTTCTAACTAAACAGGGAGGGAGGACTATGGAAGGCCATGAGGGTCAAATTCACGTGAATTTTAACGCGTCAACAACACTTTAAATACGTGTATTTCACACGTAAACAACACGTATTTAACGCGTTAAATACGTGTTGTTTACGCGTTAAAAATCAGCGCGTATTTAACGTGTATTTCACGTGTTAAATGCACGTTAAATACACGTGAAATACACGTGAAGTACGCGTTAAAAATCAGTTTGAACGGGTCAATGTCATTGGCTGCTGAGGACTTCTGGGTCAAACCACTTCTGTGAGCTTAGAGGGGAGCTTACCATTCATAGACAGTCAACCACCATTTAACATGCTATAGATCAGCTTATTCAGCCTTATTATTTTTTTTTTTCTTTTCTTTTTTTATATAGCCTATAGAAATAATATATTTAAGTTTCAGTTTTATGAAAAAATTAAGCAATTAATTTTAAGCATGTAAAGCAACAAATCTGTTTTATGGATGGTAACTGTAAAATTATTACTGAAATATAATTAGTAATTAGTTACACTACTAGTTAATGCAAAAGTAATATAATTAAAATAACTAAATTACTAGTAACTGCTTAATGCTCAACTCTGACTTTCAGTAAAAAAAAAACTATATATATTTGGACTTTCTCCTGCTGAGAAATAACTGATGAAAATGTAAGAAAAAATTTAGTGTTCAAGAGAAATTATTTATATCAGTCTTATTTGATATTCAATATCTCAGGACATAAATAAGGTAAGTTAAAGTGTATCTGTTTCAAATGTTTTGGTGATAGTATAAGACTTAAGTTAGCATCAAGCATTAACATTTGTGTCGGGGAAATAGTTACAATGGAGGTAAGCAATCAATTCAGGTTTAAGATACAAACCATTGAAATCAATATCTGTCTTTAGAAAACAATCATCTTAGTAATCAACAGCTTTTATTGTGCTTACATTTACAGCTATTGCCAGCAGATGGCACTTATTGAAACCTCTTTTTGTTCAGCAATTCTGCACTTTTTGTTTTGTGATTATGCACTCATCAGACAATCAATAATTAGGTACACAGGTGATGTTATAAGACATAAGCATTTAAGACTTTCAGGATTAAAATGAGAGCTTGTACTAGGGTCAGGACAACAGAAGTATTCTACTGCTACCACCATACCACCGTGAACCCCCCCAACCCCCCATCGCATCAATATTACTAATCATTTTTTTCAAACAGCTGAATTAAAATCAAGAAAAAATAGATATCATTTTAAAGCTCAGAGTCTGAGCATTACAATGCATATAGCATGTTGATCAACTCCAAAATAGTGCCAAGTTATTTGCTGAGAAAAATAATAATAACCATTTTGCCATGTACTCTAATATTTATAAAAATATCACACAACTCGTATACTCATGTGCCATATGTCATCTGAAAGGTCTCATGAAGTAGAATAAAACAACAGGGTTCTAGGCTAATTTTTTGCACTTGTTACACTAGTGCGCCTAACTTTTTTCTTACAAGTCCACTTTTTTTAAATCGCTGGTCAACATAATGTTCTTTATTTGAAGCACAATTCTACAAGAAAGGTAACTTACTGAAAAAGTTTTAGTGCTTAAAGTGTTTAAACTGAGGTGAAATTTAAACTTAAAACATCTCAAGATATATGAAATAAAAAGAAAATCTAAATTAAGGGTTTTAAGGGCTTCAAACTGAACATATCATGGCTCAATGTCTTATGGACTATCCTCCACTGCAGTCACATGCCCCTTGTATGGCCAACTCCTGTAGTTTGGTCTTCTTGATCTTTGGCCTTGGTTTATCCAGCTGGCCACACTCTCTCTAGCATCAAAATCTTCCAGACTTGGCCCTCTACACTGATTCTTATCAGATCTTCACTGTGTCTGAAAAAATGGAACAAATCAGACAAACATGTCTGATTTGAACTGGTGAACAGTCCCTAAACAGCTTGTACTTATTGGATCAGCTATTAAAATAGTTCAGTTTTGTATGTAATAGCAAAGTGATTATATTTTGTTAATATATATAAGTTAAGTTAGAAAAGCGTTTGGAGCATTTTATGTTTGTTAAATATAAGTTTTAGGGTTTTTTAAGTAACGACCAAGCTGCCAGCGGCAGACAGTGAGCCTATGTTTGATCAATTTAGCCTTCTCAAATCATCACAACTTACCTAAAATAAAATCTATAGATCTAAAACAGTTGAAGCATATGACAATGTTTAAACGTTAGACCCAGATAAATGTAAGCTATATCCAATAGTGAGGAGATGCTTCAGGACAGGGAGACGGCAACATGATCACTTGCATTTTTTTCCGTGGATATGCCTCATTTTTGCTCATAAAGCTAAGAGTAATACATTATTCGTAACTGCACACACAATATCAACAAAACAGTTGCTCGTTCTGCTGTGTTGTCTTTAATAGGAGTACAAAAATTAACCGAAACTCAGTGAAAACATATATATAATATATATATATATATATATATATATATAGATATAGATAGATAGATACAAGCTTTAAATAACTACTTAATGAAATAAAACAAATCAAAAACAAAAACTCTTTCATTATAATCATAACCCATAAAGATGTACTTATCTCTAAAAGCGCTTCTAATGAGGGGATGACAAGTCGGGATTTCAACTTCATCCTTGTGACACAGATTCAGAAAACACTAGTTTATTAGTAAATAATTAAAATACCTTCTTCTTAAGCCTATTATTTGAACGCAGAACTGTTCAGCTGCGCTGCTGCAGGACACAAAACACCGTCGAGCCACGCTTTACAGTCGTGGCATCACGGTCTCGTGTTGTTTCCACCAGCGCAGCAAGTTTTTTTTTTTCATCGATAATTGATGAATGTCTAAAATATAAAAAGTAATAAGAAGTCTAAACAGACTGGAGGCCCGGCCCACATCTGAACTATCGAAGCCCGGCTCGAGGGGGTAAAAAGCCCGTCGGGCTCAGGCTAAAATGCAGGATTCTATTGTCTGTTGTTGAACCACAGGGAGACCTTCAGAGTCGCAGAGACTTTTTTTCCCCTTAAATGGCTCGTTGCACCGGTGCGACCTCAGAGTTTTTTTAGTCGCACCATTGAGAAATTGTTTGAGGCTTTGAATAAACTGGAGCAAGTTTTGTACAAGAAGTCAACCCCAGACCCATATAACAATAATAATAGGCCTATTGATGTCACCGTTTTACTTGTAACTTCATAAAACAAGATTTCAGTGTAAAATTATGCACCAGAATTTTATAGTAGATTCTCCTGATTAAAAGAGCCCAAAACTATCTGTCAAATCTGTCATTTATATCTAAAGATTTATAACACACATAAAACTGCACAGAGAGCATGTAGTTTAGCCAAAAATCTATGGTAGCTGTCATGTAGGCTTTTCACTCATAACTTCATGAAAAAAGCATAGGCTATATCATACAAAAGATACGTCATTTGCAGATTAAAAACTGTCGAAACTCACCATAAAACATCATTTAGATCTAAATATATATTTCATAAAGCTATAACACATAGAAAAAAAAGGTAATGTATCTTAGCAAAAAAAAAAAAAAAAAGATCAGAGGTTTCAGTCCCGTGCCGCTTTACCTCTTAACTTCACCAAACATGATAAGATCGAAAGATTTAGTTCATAGAGCTGTGACACATGAAAGCAGACTGGCGCACTGAGGGTGCAAAGAAAAACAGCTCGATACTTCACGTTTTGTTTACTTTCATAGCTTCAAGAATCATGCATAGATCATTATTTTCAGAAAATTATCCCAATTAAAATGAGCCCAGAGATACTGTAATCCATGGATGAGATCCAAATATATTACTCATATTTCTATAACACATAAAACCCAACAGGCACAGCACAACAAATAACTTTAGTTTCACTTTGCGCTTTTATTAATACGTTCATGAAACATTCATATATCATGCAAAATCATACGTCATTTTTTTTTCAGAAAATTCTCCAGATTAAAAGGAGCTCAAATTAATCGTAATTTGTTCACTTGATGTAAATATATTACTTACGATATTATCACACACATGAAACCATTCAATTGAGAAAAAAAAACATGAAACATGCATAGCTCATGGAAAATTTTAATTTCTTTAGATTAAAATGAGCCCAATTATACAATAATCTCTCATTTAGATTTGAAGATATTCGTCATCGAATTATAACAAAACGAAACAAAAAAACTCCAAATGCGCACATGCTGCAATATTCTCATGGTTTTACCTTTATAACTTCATGATCATGAAACATGCTCTGATTGTGAAAAATGATATATCATTATTTACAGCAGATTCCAGTCCAAAATAAAAACAATCCATTACGATCTTTCATATGTATGTCATGGATCAGTTGGAGAACTCGATTAAACTTTTGACAGAACATAGTGTTACAACCCCTTGGCTCAAGGAGTAGCAACATGAATGGAGAGTCCATACAACATAATCAAATGTGCACAAATATGTATTTTAATCAGAAAACAGACATAACTACATTAAGGTAAAACATAAAAAATATAAAGATACAAAAACACAACATGAAGCCTTGGACTGGAGAGCGTGAGAAAGTCCGCCTGACCACCAAACAGCAAGACCAGCAGAAACCAAGCCCCAATCTCCTTCCCTCCCGAGGGTAAGAGAGCCAGCATCTTATAAGCAGCATGGTTAATCACAATCAATTTTCCACACCTGCATCACAGCACTTAACCTAAAGACACAAAAAGTGTTACCCCATGACACCTGCTGGACAGCCCCTTGGATCGTCACAGTAGAATCAGACTATAACTTTGGACTCTCCTTGCTATATTCGTGGAGTTATGAGTTGGTATTTTTGTGTATGGCACTCAGAAAGCAACAGTATTTAAATAGTATACTTCGGCGAGTCAAGAGCTAAACAAAAAGACCTGTTTAATTACAAAATTATAACTACTTTTATAAACGTTGTACTATCACCACAAAAATTTTTATTAATATTTATTAAAAAATAAATATTTCATAAAACTGATATTTAAATGTATTATTTCTATAGGCTATACAAAAAAACCCTAAATAATAAGGCTGAATAAGCTGATCTATAGCATGTTAAATGGTGGTTGACTTTCTATGAATGGTACACCCCTCTAAGCTCACAGAAGTGGTTTGACCCAAGTCCTCAGCAGCCAATGACATTGACCTGTTCAAACTGATTTTTAACGCGTACTTCACGTGTATTTCACGTGTATTCAACACGTGAAATACACGTTAAATACGCGCTGATTTTTAACGCGTAAACACGTATTTAACGCGTTAAATACGTGTTGTTTACGTGTGAAATACACGTATTTAACGTGTTGTTGACGCGTTAAAATTCACGTGAATTTGACCCTCATGGCCTTCCATAGAGGACAAAACGCTCAACAAACACATTCCTAACGCGTTAAATACGTGTTGTTTACGTGTGAAATACACGTATTTAACGTGTTGTTGACGCGTTAAAATTCACGTGAATTTGACCCTCATGGCCTTCCATAGAGGACAAAACGCTCAACAAACACATTCCTTGTTGGCCGCGCGATAGACTCACTCATCCATTTGCCTAGAAAAGATATGTAATATTATGATTTCCGTCATTTAAAAAAAAAGAATATACCTATACCTATAGTTCCGTCATCAGCTAAAAGACATGAAATTACCAAAAACGCGTTTAAAGTTGCAAACTGTCCATGTAACAAAATATATTCTGCAATTCGAGATCACAATTTAATGCACAAGCAGATATAAAAACTGAAATGTAATGCTCAAATAAACGTGAGCACGGTGCACTTATACTAGAATATATGTAACCATTTAAAATAACTAATTTTATATTCTGCCAGAGCAAGCATTTGAGAGTTTTGAGAAGCTGAATGAGCAATAAAGCTATAGTGAGGTGAGGAGCAATATAAAAATTGTCATTCTCAGTGTTACTTGATCTAATTCACAAATATCTTACTGTTAAATAAAAAAAGATTGTACTCAGTTGTGTTTTATGCTCTAAAACAGTCCAGAACATTATAGTCAAACAAAGATTTCTGTGCCACACCAGACTGGCCACCCCATGAAAACATCCTGGCTGCCAGTTCAGTCAGTGTTGCTGTTTCAGTAAATGAATTACTCCGGGATATTGGCTCATTTCTATTCAGAGGGAGTTCAGCCACGTTAAAGAGGGAATCATTTAAGTCATTTGTAGATCAGTGCTTACTGGAGATGCGAATCGTTAAACAATTAAGTCCTATTTGGTGAACTGGTTCAACCGGTTCATTAAGAAGAACCGGTTAAATCGAACGTTTCGTTCGCGAACTGGACATCACTAGTTCTCTACTAATTGGTGAAACTTGCATTGTTTGCCCCAGCGTGCCCGAGGAGCCTTACCGTGGAGCCGATGTGCGCGTTATATATCGCGCTGTTTAAAAGTTGAGGTGACCGTCAGACCTTGCAGGACTTTTCGACATCGAGAGACTTATGTACGGTCTTAATTTTAAACCAAATGGAAGCCGTCTGTCTTGACTGATTGTGGGGCACAGGTGTTGTCACGCGCAGATCGCTTCTAATGAACTTTGATTGTGATGCTCGTGGTGGGTCTGATTCTGAAGTGACTCATGATTGTTCACTGTGGAGCTGACATGGATGATCACGGTGCCGCGGATGCATTTCGGAGAGGAAACGCAACTTCTGTTTTCTTCCTGCCCCATGTAACTTTGGCACCGACATGTACACCAGAATAAAGCGACTGTTTGGATTCGTTTGACGCACGCTGTCTTTTTATTAAAAAAGGGGAATCTTTTATCCTGTTCAACACAAGGACGTGTACTCCTAGCAAGGATGCCTGGTGTCCTGGGTCTGTACATTGGTATGGAGGTGCTGATTGCCCTTTCGTCAGTCATTGGGAATGTGATGGTGGTCTGGGCTGTGAGAATCAACCGATCTCTACGGGACACGACCACTTATTTCATCGTCAGCCTGGCTCTGGCAGACATTGCGGTCGGGGCACTTGTCATTCCTCTGGCTATAACCATAAGCATCGGACTAAAGACTCATTTTTACAGCTGTCTGTTCTTTGCATGTACTGTACTGGTACTAACGCAAAGTTCAATACTCGCACTCCTGGCTATTGCTATTGACCGCTATCTGAGGGTCAAGATACCAATGAGGTAATGTTGGTTTCTTATTCATTTCACAAGAATTCTCATTTCATATTTCCTGTTATGTTTTCCTTTTTTTAATGCATGATGGTTTCGAGTAATATCGAGTATAATAATATCGAGGTTGTATTGAAGTTGATTGTGATATCACAATTCTTAAAGGGATATTTAACCCAAAACGAAATGAAAGTGGTTCCAAACCCGTATCACTATTTTTCATTCAGATGAGAACTTTTAAAGAATGTTAATGCAACTAAGTAATTAATGTTGTCATGTCGAGCAAAAACGAACCCCAAATCACTACGAAATGTAATAAAATGCAGCAGCTATTTACACTAAGGATAGCATATATTTTTAGCCATAGATCCTATTTACTTTAAGTGCAAATAGCGATTGAGGCTATTTACTATTTGCAAATAGTGATGAATGCTATTTACACTGAGTGCAAATAGTAATGGACTCTATTTACACTGATGATGAATGAATTCTATGCACTGAGTTCTATTTATACTAAGTGAAAATATCAGTAGCTTATTTTCAACAAAATGTTATTTACACTAAGTGCAGAAAGCGATAGATTCTATTTATACTGTTAAAATAGCAGGATTGTCTGCTATTTATAGGCCTACTGCAAATAGTGGCAATTATCTGCTCCTAAGTATTATAGTACATTATAAAACAGTATGCATTAATAACGTATTGAGTGTAAATTATAATTTTAATTCAGATTATTAAATGGATGCTACCTTATTGAGACAATACCATCAATCAAATCATTAGAAAGAAACAACATAATGGCTGAATTAGAAATGCATACTGTTGTTTCTTTAACTATAACTCTATTTTGTGGCAGAATCATACAATTGTAGTATGTTTCCTATTTAAATTAATGTTTTGTTTAGAAATCACAAATAGTTGTGAACTCTTATGAACAGGGCAATGGGATGTAGTGGTGAAAGGAGTATGTAAAAAAAATAGCTTGACTTCAAATTTTTTTTAAATATAGCACACATTAACCATTTTTATAATGATTTATTTCTTTATTTGAGCCCTGACATCTTCATTTACAATTCATTGCCATTACAATCTTTAAAGTGTCTCCTTTCTTTTCACGGAAGAAAGTCCTGCCGATTGAAACTTGAGGGTGAGTTTAATTTTGAGGTGAACTATCCCTTCATGTCAAATTTATTTAAACAGAAAACGAACATGCATATTCTTTGATTAGAATGTAATCATAATTGTTCGTCACATTACAATCTTAGAAAGAGAATTAAGAAATATTGTAGCAAATGAGAAATGCTGAGGCGTGGCATCTTTGCTTTCAGATCGTGGAATGAAGTTTGACCTGAGTGGGTTTGCCGTGGGCTGCAATGTTTCTGAAATTATTGCTGTGACATGGAATCCACTTTCAAAGGCACCTTCAAACCATGACTGTCTCACAGTTCTTATTTTCCTGTCCTGACCATGGCCTCTCATTTAATGTGAAGTTGGAGTTATATAGTTTACACATTATAGGAGACAAAACAATTAGGTAGAAAGACTGTTATAGAGCATTACTTCTGATTGCATAGAGGAACAGCTAAATGACTTGCCCATCCTTTATTTTAAATATTAAATAAGATTATAACATTCCAGTCTGAGGTAATTACACTGGACAAATGCATAGTTTGTCAAACAAGCAACTAGTGCCAATTTGCCAGCTGAGTGGATGGCATGCTTCACTAGCTTCAATTGTGTTGTCTTAAAAGACCTTCTGCTCTTCACAGAGAAGGGATTGTGACTAAATCAAAATGTAATCCTTCACAACAGAGTTTGTGTAGTCAGATGAACACTTTTAATTTCCATGCAATTTATCACAGGGATTATTTATTGCAGATAAATCACACTTGATACTCTAAAACAGATATAAAAAAAAAAAAAACTTTGTGTTTGTGCTTCCTCAGAAACAGGCCTAATTTTAGTAATGTTCATGGTTAAGCGTTCTTTACAAAGCTCTTGTTTTTCAGTGTTGAAGAGTGTATCAATTGTAACAGGATGTCAAATTCCCATGTATTTTCTCCACTGGGTAATTGATTTTAAACAATAACTTTTACACCTTTAAAGACATGCTTACTGTGAACTACGAGGTTGTTGGTATGTGGTTTTGTTGAAGCTAACAGTCTGCATAATTTGGGATTTTTTAAATAATCATTTTCAACTGCAGAATTCAAAATCAAAAGAAGATCAGCAGCGCTCTGAGTCTGTTCCTATACCTGTAGCTCCACAGGGGAGCAGCAGTCAGGCTGCGGCCCGGGATCAATAAATATAGATGAACATCAATATCGTGTATACCACACGTGGATTGCGCGTTGGGCACAGTGAAGCAGACAAATCACGCCGCCTAGTAGTGGATAAACTTTTGGAGGCCTGTGATGTACTATGTGTCCAAGAAACTTTTTACCTAAGCAGGATTTAGAGGGTCTAAATTCCCTGCATAAAGGCTTTTATGGGGCGAGTGAATCTACTACTGACCTGAGTACCAGAATTGTTCATGGTAGAATACCTGGTGGTGTTGCCCTGTTATGGCATAAAAAATATGATCAGCTGGTTAAGGTGGTTAGACTGGATGTTGATTGGGCTATAGGAATTGAGTTTAATTGTGGTGATAAAAACTTCATTATCTTAAACATTTACACACCCTATGAGTGTTCTCAAAATGAAGAGGAATATCTTACTAGGCTGGCTTGTGTTATGTCCTTTATTGAAGATAATGCTTCCACGTGCTTCTTTATTGTGGGTGACATGAATGCAGATGTTTCTGATGGCAGCGCTTTATTTGCCAAACATTTAATGCAGTTCTGTTCTGATAATGGTCTAATTCTTTCTAGCAAAGTGCTTTTGCCTGATAGTAGCTACACCTATGTCAGTGAGGCATGGCACACAACCTCATGGCTAGATCACTGCATTTGCACGGCTGATGCACATGATTCTATAGAGGCCATAAAAATTAATTATGAATTTGCTACTACTGATCATGTGCCTTTCTCTTTTTCTGTAAGCTTAGGCAATATACCTGCTTTTGTGTCTGTAGATAACATGTGTGTGGGGAAAATAGATTGGTCTAATCTGAATGAGGAGGACCTTAAGGAATATTATATTCAGTCTGACATCTTGTTGAATAACATTGAATTACCTAAAGATTCTATGGCATGTTATGATATTAATTGCAAGAACCCTCAACATGGTATTGAGCTATGCACCCTGTATGAGAATATTGTGAAGTCCCTCCTTGTTTCGAGCAGGCCCCTGTATAAGAAACACAGATTGTATAAAGTCAAGCCAGGTTGTAATGGCTATGTGGAAGAGATGCATGCTGAGGCAAGACGGGCCTTTAAAGCATGGGATGAGTCAGGTAGACATAAACAGGTTCCCTTATTCGAATACAAGAAACAAGCAAATGCAAAGTTTAAATATGCCCTACGTTTTATTAAGAGGAAGGAAAATACAATGAGGTCGGATTCTCTGGCAAGGAAGCTGCAATATAATAGTCCTATTGAGTTCTGGAAAGAAATCAAAAGAATGAATAACTGTAAAACATTGTTACCAACGAATATTGATGGTGTCAACGGCGCGGAAGAAATTACTCAGTTGTGGCAGAAACATTACTATGAGCTGTTTAATTGTGTTAAAAGTAAGTCTTTTACAATGGGTGACATTGACAGTAATGAAGATGCAATTGTTCTACCTCAAGAAATATATGATGCAATCATGATGCTAAAGGATAACAAGGCATGTGGTATGGATGAGATATCTGCGGAGCATCTAAAATTTGCAAGTAGAAAACTCTGTCCCCTAATTGCTATTTGTTTTACTGGGTTGCTAGTCCATGGTATTTTACCTGATTCTATTTTATCTGTCACACTAGTGCCTATTATTAAAGAAAAAGCTGGTAAGATTAATAGCTTGGATAATTACAGGCCTATAGCTTTAGCCAGTATTTTATCTAAGGTTTTGGAGAGGATTATATTGAATAGGCTAGAACATTTTGTCTTGACCTCTGATAATCAGTTTGGCTTCAAACCTAAACATGGCACTGATATGTGTATTTTTGCCCTAAAGGAGGTTTTAGATTTATATAACAGGCATAATTCAACAATCTTTATGTGTTTTATTGACGCTTCTAAAGCCTTTGATCGGGTAAATCATGAGAAACTATTCTACAAATTGTATAACAGAGGGGCTCCCAAATATTTAGTGAGAATCATGGCCTTTTGGTATGCCCATCAGTCGATGTATGTGAAATGGGGTAACTTTATGTCTGCCTCATTCAATGTAAGTAATGGAGTTAGGCAGGGAAGCATCTTATCTCCCTTTCTCTTTAATATTTATATGGATGATTTATCAAAGTTGTTAAACGAATGTGGAACAGGTTGTATGGTTGGGGACACCATTATTAACCACCTCATGTACGCAGATGACCTGGTCATCCTTTGTCCATATAGTGCTGGTCTTCAACAGCTACTAAGGGTATGTTCTCAATATGGCTCAGACTTTGATATTACGTTCAATTCTAAGAAGAGTAATATAATGATTGCTAGAAGCAGGGAAGATAGTAAACTCTCATTTCCTGCTTTTTATTTGTCGGGTATTTTACTTAAAGTGTGTGATGAGGTCAAATATTTAGGACATTATATAACTGATGATCTGTCTGATGATAGGGACATTCATAGACAGTATTGTATGTTATATGCACAGGCTAATATGCTGAATCGCAAATTTAGTATGTGTTCACCATCTGTGAAGACTACACTTTTTAAAGCTTTTTGCACTCCGATGTACACTGCCCACTTGTGGCGGCGTTATAAAAAAAGCAATATGCAGAAACTCAATGTGGCATACAATGATGGGTTGAGGCTGCTGCTTAAATTGCCACGTTGGGGCAGTGCGAGCCAAATGTGTGTAAATGTTAATGTATTCACGTGTCCTGCTGTACTCAGGAATCTCATGTACAGATGTATGTGTAGATTAGCAGAGTCATATAATAGCATCATCGCAACACTAGTGAACCCTGCATTGAGTGCAGTTAGGTTCACTTCGAGATTGTGGAACCATTGGCGTTTTAGTCTATATGTTAATATTTGAACACTCTTTTTGTGTGTGTGGAATTTTGACTGTTGTAGTTTTGTATTTTTATGTGTATGTTTGTATAGTGCTATGGACCATTTTTATGTATGTCCTGAATAAAGAATATGATGATGATGATGATAATTGTGCAAAAAGAACTCTTAAGAGCATTCTCACTATATAAAGTAGTGCAAATGACTTAATTTGCATCAGTTTGCTCTGTTAATGAAATTACAAAAACCATTTACTTAAATATTTGTATGCATAATATGAGTATTATGCAACAAATTAAAGCCATTAAGTACACTGCACAATCTTGTACCTTTTGTGTTTTTGTCCAATTTTCAAATACTTCTTACACTGTCTCATACTTGTTTTAAAGATGCCATTTTTTCCCCACAGATATAAAAGAGTGGTGACTCCAAAGCGTGCAGGAATTGCAGTGATTGTGTGCTGGATGGTGGCCATCGTAGTCGGCCTGATGCCCATGTTGGGCTGGAACAATCTGGAGAAGCTACGACAGATCAACGGCACCATGGGTGCTGACCTTCTTGTAACCTGTGAGTTCGAGAACGTCATCAGCATGGAGTACATGGTCTACTTCAACTTCTTCGGATGGGTCCTGCCACCTCTCGTCCTCATGTTGCTTATCTATGCTGAGATCTTTTACATGATCCACAAGCAGCTCAATAAGAAGATCACCACCAACCAGACCGACCCCACTCGATATTACGGGAAAGAACTGAAGCTGGCGAAATCACTCGCACTGGTGCTCTTCTTGTTTGCAGTCAGCTGGTTGCCGTTGCATTTTCTGAATTGCATCACTCTCTTCTGCCCTACCTGTGAAAATTCAATGGAAATTCTTTATGTGGCTATCTTGCTCAGTCATGGCAACTCCGTTGTCAATCCCATTGTTTATGCATTCCGCATTAAGAAATTCCAGAATGCATTCGTTAAGATCTGGAAACAGTATGTGTGTTGCACAGAGGATCCACGTCTGCGTGATAGGCCCATCTTTCGCATAGATAGCAGCAAAGAGAGAAGACTGGGGGGCAATGACATCTGACACTTTTTAAAATATGGCAGTATAAATGAATCTACTAGGAAAATGCAGTCTGGGATGTATGCTGTCAGTTGTGAAAATACATTTGCTACAGAAATGGACACGATCGAACATTACTGGAAATGTTTCCTTGAAAACTTAGTCAATGGTGCATATAATGAGTTGCATCATTAGCGAGGGACCATTAAATAAATGAAAGTGGCCTGTTTTAGAGGAATAGCCACACAGGCATTCACATCTGTGGGAAAATCTTTATTTGATTATGATTTCCTTTTGTGTTGTGGTTCATTTGAATGCAGCTATCTCATAAAGGGCGTCGTATAATGAGTGCAAAACTGCAGACTCAGTGCTTATGAGTGCACTAAACCACACTCGTCTTTAGTCAGTAGCATTAACGCATCTGAAGACTTTGAGAAAGGACATTGAGGATGTAATCTGAGGTCATTTTTGTATGCCAGCACATTGATGTTGGGAAATATGGGATATGGAGTTATTTGTCACTTACTGCTTTTCAGGACAAGTGCAAATTGGAGGCAACTAGGCCCACTTCGTCTTCAAGGGACAATTAAAAATTATGTCATCATTTATACACCCTTGTGTCAATCCAAACCTGTATGAATAGTTATTTTTTTTTAAATGTCTATAAAATGAAAGTCAGTGGGGTTCAGAATTGTTTTGGACCCCATTGAATTTCTTTCCGAACAACAGAACATTCATTCATTCATTCATTTCAGAAGAAAATCATACAGGTTTGAAAAGAAGATAACAGAACTTTCATTTTTAAGTGAACTATCCCTTTAAGCAGAACATTGCGTGATAATATTGGTCCAGTATCAGCGAAGTTGCTTTTGCCATGCTAGAAAACTTTTTTTTTCCTTTTTTTATTTTTTATTTTTTTATTTATTTTTTTTAGATGTTCCAGTCTCAATTAAATTATTTGGCGTTTTAATACTGTATACTTAACTGAATAATCACTGGAAATTGATGATGCATATTCAAGAATAGCATGCATTTGTGGGAAAATAAGTCATGCAGCCATCATTTTCACCGCATGATGTTAAAATGAAACAATCTGTAGGCGGTTCGCATTTAATATTTAGATTGCTCAAAACTATGAACCTGAGAAAAGATATGCAAACATAGATGAGAAGGAACTACAAATAAATCTAGATTGCGTGATACTGCCGGAGGTCTAATGTGTGTGTGTTTTTTGTTTGTTTTTGTTTTATTGCTAAAATAAATTATGCATAACCTGTGAGGACAATTGCAGTTGAGTCTCTCAAATATTCAGGGCTCTCTTTATGTTTTAATAAGCTAAGGACATTCAGAGGACATGCCAACTAAGAATTTAACAAGTTTATACTTCATGGCATAAACACTCTGGATTCATTATTTTAATATCTAGTTCAAATGACTCACAAGCTGCAAGTACCTACACCGATTAGTTGAAGCTCTTAATCTAATACCTGTTAAAAACTGTAACTTAAAGATACCCGTAATAGCACAAAGTGATGGGATTAAAGTGTAATCAGATAAAGATATTATTACTTCCTCTATGTGTGATTTTGTTTACTGACAAAGTCTTCAGAAGCAATGGTTTTATTTGCTTTTCTTGTGTGAACAGCAGTCATCAGATGGTAACTCGGCACTGTGATGCCCCCTTGTGAAGGTTTGAAAAGGCGCATTATGATCATAGTTTCATTGGAAATCATTCAAGAGTCCATAATTTACAATAAGACACATCGACTAATTTTTATTCAAGTAATAATAACCATGCTTATGTTGAATTCATTTCAAAGTGACAGTCATTATTAGTGAAGTGAGGTCATTAGCGAGTAATTGTTATTACCTCACTACTAATAAAACCATTAACTACAAAGAATAAAATGCTAAATATATCCACCCCATATTTATTTTATCTCTTGTGAAGGAAGATTAACATTTTAAAATGTCACTAAAGTTTATTACAACACACATGACCCTATGAGACTGATACATTTGTTCAAAGTTCTTCATTTCAAAGGATTTAAAATAGCATTCCGGTTTTACTCCAGATGCACACACTTGTGTTACATCAGTGATGTAACGAAATATGACTTCAGAATCTGACTACATCAGAAGACACACAAGTCTATTATTTAAAAACATTGTTGGTTGAGAATCCATGCATCAATTGAAACATTCAAACAAATATCTGTATTAGAGTTGCTGTCTGTGATTGTCTGAAAAGAGCACCATTTACAGTTTATCCTGTATTACAAATCAAATTTTAGAGAAATGATTGAGAATCTCTCAGAGAATGAGACAATGAGCTCCGACTTCAACACATGCTGTTCTTAGCCACAGAGACCTGGAAAAGAAAAACAACAACATTAGACAATTTGTGTGTTTACCAATAGTAAAATAAATCTGGGGAAAAATGAATCATAATGGTTATATCAGAAGTATGATTTTATTATTAATTATTTATCAATTAAGAAGGCAGTACTTATTTATTATGGTCATGTGGTGGGATTTGGAGCCTATGCAGCTTTATTTGTAAAAAGTGTGGAATACACTAAGAATCTGTTTAGTGATACATTAAAAACTGAGATGAACTACATTGAGCTCATTCAGAGAAGTGCCTTATTATTATTTTTTGACAGGAATGAAAATGAGACTGTGAGTGTCTGAAAATTACATGATTCAGGCCATTTATACAGTGTGTGCCACTGTAAAGACTTAAACGGTATAGTTCACCACCAGAAATGAAAATTCTGTCATTAATTACTCGTTCCAAACCCGTAAGACCTTCGTTCATCAGCAGAACTCAAATTAAGATATTTTTGATGAAATTTAGACTGTATCATAGTACGGAGACTGGTCTTCACGCTTCACATGCTACCCTTGGGAGATATCATCAGGAAACATGGTGTTAGCTTTTACTGTTATGCTGATGATACTCATCTCCATATTTCTCCACGACACAAGAAACAAATACACGAAACTAATGGAATGCATACTTGATATAAAGAACTGGATGACTAATTTTCTACTGCTTAATTCAGAAAACAACAACAAAAGAAAATCAGGGTTAGGGTTAGAGTGAGTTAGGGTTAGGAGACTAGACGACTGTGATTCATTGTATTATATTAATATAAATCAAAATAGTATAAAGATTTGTAATAAGTATTTTCCCAAAACTATAAGTTCTATTAGTGTTTTTGTGCCATGACGGTGAGGGCGGGAGTAGATAAGGCCAGAGTTGATAAGTCTGATTATATGTGACTTTGGGCTTTTTTTTTCGTAAATTTGTGTTGAAAAAATCCTGGGTCGCGGGTTGTGTTTTTTGGATTGACAAACCTGACAAGCAACTTTGTTATAGGCTACTTTTAATTTATGTTCACTGTATTCTCCAATGCACTGATTGATACGCAGTCTGCTCATACTAAAAGTAACGTTAAGTCTTTGAGAACGGGTTTCTCAAGCCAGGTGGCGCATTAAACCAGGGGCTCATCTCCTGTTTCCAAAATGCATCACAAACTTGCTTGAGAAAGCTGTAAACTAATTCCGCATTGCACAAGCAAGATTGGTTCCAGGATTGGTGCGTCTGCAGCAGTGCAGCGATCGTTTACGTACCGAGTAGTAGACTGCAAACCTGTCCTGTGTGAAAGCACAATGAGTCTGTGCTGCTTCTGCTCCACATATGTAACGCACACGGACTGCATACACACTGCAGACGGAGTATGTGTGAAACAGGTGTGAGTCTTGTCGAGTTTTCCATTGGAAGCTTCTTTAAAAAAATAAATCCCTGAAGCAAACCCAGCGGCTTCATAGCTGCATCCATCGCACGTCACGTTTGATGTGGTAATTTTACAGTAGGCATACACAGAGGTTCCAAGACTCGTTCTCGCCCCCTACAGTGCAATTCGGTTAGGCATACATCCGTGCTAAAATATCAAGGTGAAAGTCATCATAGCTTGCATAGTATAGACCCAGCTCCCAACCCAACTTTGAGAATAGATTATCGGCGATATTTTTTTATTATGGCCCGATAAGAGTCTCACGTTAACGCAGCACGTTAACGCCGATAACGGCCCACCACTAAAATAAATACACGATTGTGATAGAGAATAAGAAGCTGACGTCTGATTTCTCCAGTGGTCATATTTACCATGTTAATGTTAATGTTTAGCATGCATAATCTTTTACATCGCTTATAAATTATTCTGCCTTGTTTAGTGATTATAATCCACATCGGATCAAGTAATTTCAAACATTTGCTGCTGACTGAAAGTAAGTTATGAGCTCAGCTTATTTTAAAAAGTTTTTAATGCTGGTGTTACGTCAGGTTACGTCATATAAGTATCTGGGTGTTTTTATTGATTGTTCCCTTTCCTGGCACATTCATGTTGAAAATCTTTGCACCAGGTTGCAACAAAGGATGTACTTTTTAAGAAGGTTAAGACTGTTTGGTGTTAACAGCAAAATCTTGCTTGTTTTTCTAAATGATTTTAGAGAGTGTGATACGTTATAGCATGCAGACCTGGTATGGTAATCTTTCAGTTCAGCTTAAAGCTAAGTTGGGGCAGCTGATCAATACAGCTTTTAAAATTGTAGGCTACCAAGAACAGTGCTACCTTCAGTCACTGTATGAAAAATCTGTGCTCAGGGAGGCACATAAGATTCTGGATGACCCATCCCACATTCTGAATAAGGAAATAGAGTTGTTACCCTCAGGTAAACGATTTAGAATGCCATACTGCAGGTTAAAGAGGTATAAAAACTCATTCATCCCAGCTGCCATTAAGATGCTAAACAGTAGCAAATGACGGTTACCTACTTGTATACTTTTTATCCCCACTGTGTTGTGCAATTATTATTATAAATTAATTTTTGAAATTTTCACGATACAGTGTAATGACGCATGTTTGTATTGTTTATATTCTGTGTATTTTTTATGTGGTACGTTGTAAGTGTGTGTCGCAGTGACTGTAGCCCAAGACAAATTTCCCCCCTGGGGGACATTAAAGTATATTTTATCTTTATCTTTATCTGTTATAGCTGTTAGCTTTCTGATATGATCCGTGGCTGACGATCTCAGACGCGGAGAAACTCCACCTTTGTTCATAACCACTCCTCTAGCCCCAGCTGGCTTGCTTTTCGTTGGGCCAAAAAACCCTGGCTGTTTGCCCCAAGGAAGCCCCGACGAGTGGAAACGCAGCTAGTGGTTCCCAATTCCACTCCATGTTCCAAACTGAAGTAAACCCCTGCTCAGGGAGTAGGGAGCAATGAACATGGCGTAGGGATCATATCGATTGGAACACAGTTCATAGCTCACTTCTAATGAGTTGGTCATCTAAATAGATTGTGTTAACTAAACCAACTTCATGTTTATTAGATCCTGTACCAACTAAATTACTGAAAGAGTTGTTACCTGTAGCCGAAAAACCGCTTCTCAATATTATTAACTTGTCGTTATCTTTAGGTCACATCCCAAAACCATTCAAGCTGGCGGTTATCAAGCCTCTTATTAAGAAACCAAAACTAGATCCTAGTGAACTGGCAAATTATAGGCTTATTTAAAATCTCCCATTTATTTCTAAAATTTTAGAAAAAGTTGTGTCTGCTTAATTGAGCTCCTTCCTGCAAAAAAATTATCAGGTTTCAGGCCCCACCATAGCACAGAAACTGCACTTGTTAAAATTACAAATGACCTGCTTCTTGCATCAGATCAAGGCTGCATCTCATTGCTAGTTTTACTTGATCTTAGTGCTGCGTTCGACCCCATAGATCATGACATACTCATAGATCGATTACAAACCTATACAGGTATTCAAGGGCAGGCTCTAAGATGGTTTAGATCCTACCTGTCCGATCGCTACCATTTTTTTTTTATTTAAATGGGGAGTCATCTCGTTTATCACCAGTAAAATATGGAGTGCCACAAGGATCTGTCCTAGGTCTCCTTCTATTTTTCAATATACATGTTGCCCCTTGTTAATATTATTAGAAAATACGGGATTAGTTTCCAATGTTATGCTGATGATACTCACCTATCTATCTCAACGAGACCAGATTAAACTTCTAAATTAACTAAGATAACAGAGTGTGTTAAAAATGTAAAAGATTGGATGACCAATAATTTTCTCTTATTAAATTCGGATAAGACAGATATATTAATTATTGGACCAAAACACAGTACACACAATCTTGTAGATTACAATTTGCAACTAGACGGATGCACTGCTACTTCCTCTACAGTCAAAAATTTGGGTGTTATATTAGATTATTGAAAATCATATTTCCCATGTTACAAAAACTGCATTCTTCCATCTTAGAAACATTGCCAAGCTACTTAACATGTTGTCTGTTTCTGATGCAGAAAAGCTAGTTCATGCATTCATGACCTCTAGACTGTACTATTGTAATGCACTTCTAGGTGGTTGTCCTGCATCTACGATAAACAAGCTACAGGTAGTCCAAAATGCAGCAGCTAGAGTCCTTACCAGGTCAAGAAAATATGATCATATTACCCCAATTCTACAGTCTCTGCACTGGCTACCTATTAAGTTCCGTATCAGTTACAAATTATTATTATTTACATATAAGGCCCTAAATGGTTTAGCTCCTGCATACCTAACTAGCCTTATACCACGTTACAATCCTTCACACTCCCTAAGGTCACAAAATGCTGGACTTTTGGTAGTTCCTAGGATAGCAAAGTCCATTAAAGGAGGTAGAGCTTTTTCACATTTGGCTCCCAAACTCTGGAATAGCCTCCTGATAATGTTCGGGGTTCAGACACACTCTCTCGGTTTAAATCTAAAAGTGGTCCTGGAGTACCACTTTCTACAGAGTTTAGCTCCAACTGGGGCTAGAGCTAAACCCTGCTGGAAGGTGGCCCTCCAGGAACAGTCTCTGGACTCTACACCCCTGCTTCAGATACTTTTGGCTTAGTGTTAATTTCCTTAATGAAAATTATGATGAAAAATGTTAATTAACTATTTTTCATGACTAAGATGAAATGAAGACAAGATCATACTGACATCATTAAACACTAACTGAAACTATATCAGCATGCAATATCATAAAAAAAAATGACCAAGACAAAAAAAAATTGTTAAATAAAAAAATAAAAGCACTCTATAACTAAAATTTCTCTGTATTTTCTTTAGTAAAGTTTTTTTTTTTTTTTTAATAAAAAGACATGAATATAATGGAGTTATCGGCATTAATATTAAGAATAACAGCTTTTGAGAAAATTTTGAGTTTAACCAGCTTTCAGAAAGCAGTGATTGTGTTTATGATAATACATTGGAGAAACCAGATGAGGTCAAGTAACCATGTGTGTGGTTATATGTGAAAGTGCATTAATTCTGATGTAATTTTTCAAAGGACAACAATCCTATTAAGCCTGTTTGGTTTGAAAGTGACCTCTATGTGACCAGATGAATCCTTCTGAAGATGTACCCAGGCCTCTTGGTCTTGGACTAAGGAAATGGTTAAAGCAAATCTGCTAAAAGTATCTTTACCCAGCCCCCTTGCTCTGCAATCCAGTTTGTTAGACGGTTGTTGACAAATCCCATCATAGCATCCTCAACTACATTCGTCATGGAAGGGCTGTTTTTCTTCATAAAGAGTCCCAGGGTGATGGCAGCCTTGAGGAGCTGCTTCTCTGAGACCACTTCTGCTCTTTCCACAACCCACGTCTTACACAGGCTGTCCACGCTATCACTGAACACAGTCAACACCTAGAGGACAGACACGTCAGAGGCTACAGATGTCAAACGTGGTAAAAAAACATGTGGTTAAAAACACGTAGTTGCCATACAATTAAAGCAAAAAGGCTTAGCTATCAGACCCAAACAGGAAATAGTGCATACTTTTGGAGGCTGCTCAAGCAGTTTCACTTTTACTAGTAGGTTCAGAGAAGAAAATGAAACATGCAGATATCAACTGCACTGCTTTACAGCAGCCTATACAGTTATTGCCTGGAATTAGGAGTAGATCAGGAACAAAGTTACACTAATAAAATATCCAATGTTCACAAAGTGACACAAACATTCTTCAGATTAGTTGATCAGTGTCTGAAGAAGGACTATTTGGACTCACACGATCGGCTGCAGCACTCTGTACATTCTTCATCAGTGGCTGGATCACTTTCTCATCATAATCATCACCCAGTTCCCTGAGCTTAGAGGCTATTTTTACAGGGTCAAATGAGTTCTCTGCAGAACAAGTACATTTATAATAGACTTCAAATAATGCATCTGGTAATTGTGCACTTACATGACAAGAGAGAGAACATTTAAGGATATTTTCATAATAGCAATTTTGTTAAATTGTGAGCATTTTTTTACATCGTCAAATCAATGTTTCAGCTGTGTACAACATCAATAAATCAGCTTGTAACCAATGTCACATAACGTTACATTTTAATAAAAACATGCACTATGTTATATATTCATTATATTTTTACTTAACCTGTTAGTGATATTTATTGTGTGTAGAAAATCTGTCAGGAAAACATATTATGATGTTTAAATATTTACATTTAAACAACGGAGTTGAAAGAGGTTGATATAAAAACTGCCTTGTGTGCATTTTGAGTTTTAATTATTACATAAAATTGATGCGTTTCAAAAACAAGGTCAGCTAACCCAAAGACCCAGCTATGTAAGGTCGGTGTGAGAAAGTCATTGTTTACACATAGGCTACGTTCAAAAGAGGCATCGCCTTTTCGTAGAATGACTCGAATTATGCTCAGAAACCAAAGTCGAACACTTACCATCTTCAGGACCATCAGTCTCCATCATATTAATATCGTGTTCATTTTGTAATAGGCAGTGTATGACGTGGTATGTTTGTGTTTGAATGCCGGCTGCCGCCATCGCGTTTAACGGTGTTACAATATATTTTTTTCCACTGGGTGGTGTCTGTATGAATATTCATATCGCGGGCGTGTCCTTGAGACGCCGTAAACACGCAAACGAATGGGGCTGTGCTTCCTTCCTTGTTCTAGTGACATTTATTTAAACTTATATTTTATATACCCTACAACAGGGTTTCCCAAACTGGGGGTTGTGAATTTATGAAAAGTTTAATTTTAATGTTCTATTATTTGATTAGCAGTACAGTAAAATATAAAAAATGAAGTTAATTTTCGTTTTTTATATTTATTAAAATGTTATTTATTACTGTGATGGCAACTCTGAATTTTCAGTTACTCCAGTCTTTCAGTGCCACGTGATCCTTCAGAAATCATTCTAATAGCTATGCTGATTTGTTGATCAAACAACATTTCTTCTTATCAATGTTGAAAACAGTTTTTACTGCTTTATATATATATATATATATATATATATATATATATATATATATGTGTGTGTGTGTGTGTGTGTGTGTGTGTGTGTGGGTGTGTGTGTGTGTGTGTGTGTGTGTGTGTGTGTAACGGTATAAATTTAGTGCTGTGCTGGTAAACCTCACTCCCCGATCTAACCATACATTAGCATTAAAGAAATTGGTGTAAGTACCAGTGGCGCCTGACCAATAGAGGCAATAGAGCCAAACAACATAATAATACTAATATGACCTGTTTGTGTATGATGTGTTCACTGTCTTAACCTTTCAAAGGTTGCTTGATAAATCACAGTAAACACTACTTGACTTAGACAAGTATGTGGATCCTTTTTTGAATATTAAATGAGTTATTTTCATTCAGGAATACCCTTTTTATTACATAGATAATATTTTATTAATTCTATTTATTTATTTTTATTTATTCATTTTCATTTAACTTATTGATACACAATACCCTATTGGGCCAACTTAATGGCTGCATTTTGTTAAACACTGTGTTCCACCATTTTAAGACAAATGGATTTGATGTTTTATCATATAGATTATAAACTAGATGCAGCCTTTTTTGGGGTTTGCATCAAATGTTCTTCGACTTTTATGAATGATAAATTTGTTTATGAATACAGATTGATCTATTGAAAGCAGTTATTTTGAGTTAGATGCCGAATGCTCTCCTCTATGGGATTAGAATACCATACTCCTCCTATTCAAATTTGACATTGAAGGGGTAAATACAACATAAATATGGGCAAAAGCCCACATGCAAGTATAAACATTCAAATACAATTTTCAAGAAAAAAAACGAAACCTTGGGAAAAATAAATGCAGAACATGTTCACATAGGACACTATTAACATGACTATATGCATGAAACCATTCAGATAAATTTGGGCTGAAATGGGTTAATTGAAAACAAGTGCAATGCATCAAATATACTTGCTGAAAATTTTTTTTAAAACATCTTACAAATTTGTAAAATGCAAAATCTGGAGTTGACAGTTAAGAGCGAAACGATTTGATTATCATTGAATTATTAATCAACCTGTCCACCTGCAGGAACAAACACAAAAGTCTGGGTCTCGCTGTATCGCTCAGGCTGCACTGCAGTGTCTATTCACAGGCGCGATCCCACTACTGATCGACACGGGGGCTTTGACCTGCTCCGTCTCCGACCTGGGCCGGTTCACCCCTCCTCAGACGACCTGGTGGTCCCGAGCTCCCCCAGGAGCACCATATCGATACCGAACTTAGTGTGGACACCTGATCAACATAGTCCACTGCAGCCCAGAACCCCTGAACTCAAGCGATCCGCCAGCCTCAGTCTCCCAGCAGCTTGGATTACAGGCGCGCGCCACTGCACCCGACGAGAGCTCGAGCATCAGCGCTGACACTCAATCTAGTGCTCACTGACACCTCGAGTACAGCACAGCAGAACAGTGGCGGCTCTGGGGGGGCCAAGGAGGGGCCAGTGTTTAACCATAGGGGCACATTAAAAATGGCAACATATTTTATTTAAATGTAAAGCAAATAAATACAAAAAGTAATTCTTGAAAAAATCTACACAGTAATTTTACACAATCTAAACATGTTAATAAAAACAAATTACTATTAGTACTCTTATAAAATTCAATCAGGCAATCATACATTTCACAATTTAATATTTATATATGAATGTCAAGAATTCAGAAGTGTATATATTTATAATGCTTACACTACACTACACAGAAATAATATACAATTAAATTATGCTTATTTTAAATGTATTGTGCAGGCTAAAAATATAATAAGCTTTTAATAATGTTTCAGTGCGCAAAACCATGATAATATGAAACGCTTCAAAACTGAACTCACAAAGTGATTTTAAAAGTTTAGGCTTTTAAAGCGTGTGTGATCTAACAGGCACAAGCGAGTCTTTTAAAAACAGCAACAAACATAAAATACAAATACACAAACTAAAGTCATTTTAGGCAAATCCACAGCCTTTTTATCTACAGATCAAGCATTATAATAGTATATAATATTGGAGAGAGTTTTACCATGCATCCTGCTGTAAATGGACGAGGTGCGCGCTATTTGAATACTGAATGGAGAATGATTGACAGCCGCAGAGGAGGGAAAACAAGGTTTCCGTGAACTTTAATTTAATGATGTAAATAGTCTTCTGTCCATAACATTAAGCTATGAAATTGCTTCAAATGACTTTGAGAAATTATAATCAGACCCAAGTCACCAGGGGCGTAGCCATCTTTTCAGAGGGGGACAGAAATTACACACAGACACACACACACACACACACACATATATATATATATATATATATATATGTGTGTGTGTGTGTGTGTGTGTGTGTGTGTGTGTGTGTGTCTGTATGTATATTATATTATATATATAAATAAAAATCAGCTTTGAAATCTCAATAAATTACATTTTGAAATATTCAAATAGAAAACAGCTATATTAAATAGGCTAGTACCAAAATTTAAAAATTCACTGATTTGCAGTAGTTGGATCAAATAAATGCAGGTGGTGAACAGAAGAGACTTCCTTAAAAAACATTAACAAGCTTGCTGTTCAAAAACTTTTGACTGGTAGTGGATACTATAGGCAACTTAAATTTTTCTCTAATTTCTAGTTTTTAATTGGCTTTGAAATCTATAACTGCTGGACAATAACAAATAATAATGATTTATATAGGCTACTACAAACACTGTTTATCACATAATAAGGCAGAATTGTTTCTATACTGTAATAAATGCTATGCCAATTAGCACTGCATTGTTCATATACTGTATTTATCACCTGCTAGAGATTTCTTTTGGACTTGAAAAAAACAAACCCGAAAACAACTGTTTTCATACAGCGATATCTGGACGCTGTTGTCCATATTAGGAGTTTCCTGGTATGACTTTCTGCGCGAGAGCGCCCTCTGGTGTCGATTATGAATGAAACACACACTGCATAAGAGTTTAGCGCTCCGTGACGTTCAATTCGCCTTCTTGGTCCGAAACAAACATCAGGTCATGCGCAGTCTATCCTGTCTCTTTGTCATCCAAACTGATGTGAAAAAACCGGGAGGCGCCGAAAAGCGCGATGTTTGCATCCCTGCGCTGCACTAATTTACCCGTGTAGAATGTTGCGTCACATTAGTTCCGCTTTTGGCGCTCGCATGTAAAATCATATTACTTTTTTTTATTTCAGCACGGGGGTGGCCACAGGGGTGGCCAGGGACATGTCTACAGAGGCACGGGCCTCCCTAGGCCTCCGTGTAGAACCGCCACTGCAGCAGAACATTACACTGACATTAGCTGTGGAGCAGAATATCTAGCATCTGAAAATCTTTTATTGATTTTAGCTGGTTTATTACCTGTTTTATTTATCATATGCATGTATATTTATTACATGTACACACGTTAAGATCATTCATTTTATTGTGGCAAACTTTGCTTTATTTATTCCTAGAAGAAATAAAAGCAGTGACTGGAACATGTTTTGGTGATACAACATAAGGAAATTATGAAGCAGCTGTGACAGAAAACTCTCTTTCAACTGGAAGCTCCAGGACTGGGCTGTGAAACTGCACTGGGAGCCGCAACAAACATCCAAGAGAACTGCAGGATGATTAAAAATTATTCATATGAATATACTATTGTTAACAATGAGCACAATTAACATTAATAAATTAGAATAACTTAATTAAAATGCTTAAATAATTTTTGTCTTTATTTACCCACAACAATTATTGTTTCTTATTATTGGTGGATGAGGAGATACCCCCAGACTATGTAAAGCGCTTTGAGTGCCTAGAAAAGCGCTTTATAAATGTAATGAATTAATTAATTAATTAAAATTAATTAATTAATCAATTAAAATTAATTAATTAATTAATTAATTTCTTTTTGTTTAAAGGTGCCATGTGCAAAAATTGAGGTAAAAATATCCAAAAAATGACCTACACGCATCAAAAGAATGAGAAGAAATAAGGGTGATGATGTCATAAAAAAATGTCAAGTTATAGTGCTGCAGAGATATCAACCTTAATTAGCATTAGCATTACTAGCCCCGGCCCGACAGGTGTCGTAATACCAGTTTCGGCCATGGGAGGCGGTATGCGGGCAACATAACCACTAGCCAACCTGCAATACACGAATAACTCGCACGGCTTGTGGGCGTAATCTAACCTGATGTCAATCGTGTGGAAAGTACAGCCCACTACTTCATTTCAGTTCAGGGAAGAGAGCGGATGGATGACTTAAGCCCTTGGCAAGAGACCACCACCCGCTGCAGGGAAACAACCGCGCTCGGAATCACAAATAAAATCCGATAAGAAAAGGAGCCGAACCAGAGTAAACATCGGCACTGCTTTCAATCGCTGGAGACAACTGATGGACCTGAAAGAAATGAGGTTCGACACCGAACTTGCAACATTTCTTTTGGATTGGTAAGTTAGACGGTGTTAGTATTTCGCTAGAAGTTTGTTTTATGTTTGTCTATTTTTTTTCGGGAAGTAATAACATAGAAATGTATCGAAGGCTGTTCGATAAACGTGCTAATGTTAGCGATGGCTAACCGTAGCTGCGTTTGATAATAAGCTAGCTATAACTTACCCATTTATTTATATCATAACTAACCTGCTCTGTCTAGTCTGTTGGTCTCCGTGTCCTCTTTGCTTCGTGGTTTTTCTGTACGTGAGAAAATTGATGTGTGGCGTGAAAGCGTGTGAAAAGAGTCAATTGCGTGTGTCTCACGGTGAATGCTTGAGAGTTGGCAGCTCTGGTTACGTTGGTTGGCGCTAGCTTGGTCAACATCAGCTGTCTGATGTTGACCAATGATGTTGACAGAATGCTGTCTGTCAGATTAATTTAATTCAAATAATGTGTATATACAACTCAAAATGTAATATGAACAAAACGAATAGGAACATATTCACTGGTAAAGGTGAAGGGGAGTAGCTTGAAGATGTCATGTTTCAAAATCACTTGACATCACCCAACGTTCCTCTGGAGGCAAAACGTCCTCTTAGGCTTCGGCTATGGCTCTAGGGTTGTTGTGAAGGTAGGGGCGGAGCATAGAGACTATGCCGTTTCTCGTTTGTTACTCTAGAGTAGACCAATTCACTTTATTGAGGCATACTGCCCCCATCTGGTATGGAATGTGGAGTATGACTTGATTTTTTACCAGACATGACAGATGGCACCTTTAACAGTTTCTTATATATCCTCTGAGGCAGCCTTAAATGGGAACTTGGAAGAAATATGTTAGTCAGCATGAAATCAAAACTGACCCTATTTATTTTCTTAATGAATGTTGCTGATTTTTATTGTGAATACTAGGGGTGTAACGGCACGCAAAAATTACGGTTCGGTACGTACCTCGGTTTTAAAGTCACGGTTCGGTTCATTTTCGGTACAGTAAGGGAAAGAAATGCAAACATTAAACTGCAGGTTGTTTATTACTATAAACTTTTTTTAACAATTTGTTTACATTTTTTAAAAATACTTTTGAATAAAATAAATAATAAAATATAATTAATAATACAATAAAAAAAGAATAAGAAATAAAATACTGCTGCAAGGTTCTCCACTAAATAAAATACTCTCAGTCTTAAACCAATATCATATAATAAAATATAATGAAAAATATAAATAACTATGATTACAGTGCAGCATTACCAATCCCAGCTTGTAGGCCTGCTCATATTTAAAAGAAAAATATATAACTTTTCCAAAGTGTAAAGTGCAGCATCAACCGTTTCAGTTTTTAGACCTGCTAAGATTTCGTTATTGCGTTGGACCGATCGGAATTAAGAGCAAAGGTCTGTTTAAATGCCGATGGGAGCTGAGTTTGAATTACAATCGAAGTTGTAGTGATGTTCACACTCGCGTGATGCCTTTTGAAAACCTTAGGTCGGTGACACACTGGCATATTGCACCTGTCAAACATAGTCTATTTTGCCGTCAATACTGTTGATGGTGTCCTTTATAAGTAGGCTTTATATTTATGCTCAACATGAAGTATAGATATTGTTGTCGTGAAGACAAGATCCTTGTCTGTCGGCACCTCAGCGGTCTCCCTCTATGTCACCTACAGTAGCAGCAGCGCGCCAGCGTCGCGTCAGGCATGATTCTGGTGTAAAGACACAGAAAACGCGAAGCAGCCATCACGCAGCAGAAACGCCACGCTCACGCCATGCAGCCAGTGTGTCACCGGCCTTAGAATCAGCTGCAGGGCGGGATTTGCGCTGAACGCGGAGACTTCCGCCACTTAATATGTTCGTTTGGAAACACGAAAATGTACCTATGTTCCGCAAAAAAAATATTGCATTCGGTCATTCGGTACACACGTGCACCGTACCGAAAGCCCTGTACCGAAACAGTCCGGTACGAATACACGTACCGTTACACCCCTAGTGAATACATATGCTTACTTTTCTCTGCTGGCGTGAGGCAGCGCTGCAGTCAAGCCAATCACATTCAGGTCTGCTTTCACAAGAAAATCAACAACCTATGGTTTAAATTAAAGAGTAACTAAACCCTAAACCAACTTTTTTTAGTTAATGATCTGTAAGAATGGGGCTTTAATAGTGCTGTTCATTGGTTCATTGATGAGTAACTTTTTTGACATTTGAGTATAAAGTGTTTTAATTCTACAATATATGGTGTAAAAACGTCTGAGTGCTGCCCTCTTCAGGTTGAACGGTGGCTACTGCAGTTGATTTTTCCTATTGGATATTGCGGTGGCAAGTGACGTATGTGGTGGCAGGTGACATAAGCAGTTTTACAGCTCATCACGCCCCTTGGTACGAGCTACCACGCCCTTGGCAGTATAAAACCATCTTGTTCCATCAAAATGACTGTAGAGTCAGGAGAGATGGTTTTGCGAGTATTGGAAACGACCAGGATAGACTATTATAGCATCTATTTAGCATAGCATTTATATAGTTATTTAGATTATTTCGTGTAGCTTATGTAGTTTTTTTTTAATTAGTATAGTTGTTAGTGTAACGTAAGTATTGTTAGTATTGTTAGAAGCATAGTTAGTTAGTAGCATAGTATTGCATCAGTTAGGATAGCTTTAAGTTAGGGTAGATTTATTTACAGTGGTCAGGATGGTACATAGGTGTAGTGTTGCTGGTTGCAAAAGCACTGCTGGAGTGCATAGTTTTCCAGCAGACTTGAAAATTATGCGCCAGTGGTTGCATGCACTTGGCCTGGAAGACCGCGAGTTCCCGCCTAGAGCTGGAGTGTGCAAACTGCATTTTATGCGGAATTGCTTCTCCAACGCAATGGAGGTGGAAATGGGCTTCTCCACACAGCTGCGGGAGTTAAGACCGCAGTTTGAGCCAGTGGCTCGAATTGATATGGCTCAAGCCACAGACACCTCGACATCCTCCACTTCAGGTGAAGGTGCGGGAGAAAAGTCCTCTACTTCAAATGAACGCTCTGTTGCAAAGCTACTTGCGTCACTACAGTCACTCTCCATTTTAGCGACTCTGACAGCAGCTGTCAATCAATCCATCACTGCGGGTCTCAGGTTCATGCCCCACGCACTCGGTTCATCCCCTCTATCTCCACTGTGCTTTGCCCACTTTTCAATATTTTTCAAATATTGCCAGTGGGTGGAGTCAGGCTCTGACCAGGGGTTTAGTTACCCTTTAAGCCCTGTCTACATTTATTTATTTATCGACTTTTATAATTTTCTTGTTTGATTAGCTGGAAAGCACTCAGAAATTAATATTTATTAAAATGTCATTTATTCCTGTGATGGCAACTCTGAATTTTCAGAGATACTCCACATGATCCTTCAGAAATCTTTCTAATATGCTGATTTGTTGCTCAAGAAACATTTCTTCTTATTATCAATGTTGAAAACAGCTTTTACTGCTTAATTTTATTTTTTTGAAACCATAATACAGTACATAATACAGTGCTTGATAAGTCACAGTAAACACTACATTAAAATATCGTGGAAAAGTTCATTATTTCAGTAATTCAACTCAAATTGTGAAAATTGTGTATTAAATAAATTCAATGCACACAGACTGAAGTAGTTTAAGTCTTGGGTTCTTTCAATTGTGTTGATTTTGGCTCACATTTAACAAAAACCCACCAATTTACTTAATTTTCTCAATAAATTAGAATATGGTGACATGCCAGTCAGCTAATCAACTCAAAATACCTGAAAAGGTTTCCTGATCCTTCAAAATGGTCTCTCAGTTTGGTTCACTAGGCTACACAATCATGGGGAAGACTGCTGATCTGAAAGTTGTCGAGAAGACAATCATTGACACCCTTCACAAGGAGGGTAAGCCACAAACATTCATTGCCAAAGAAGCTAGTTGTTCACGGAGTGCTGTATCCAAGCATGTTAACAGAAAGTTGATTGGAAGGAAAAAGTGTGGAAGAAAAAGATGTACAACCAACCGAGAGAGCCACAGCCTTATGAGGATTATCAGGCAAAAACAATTCAAGAATTTGAGGGAACTTCACAAGGAATGGACTGAGGCTGGTATCAAGGCATACAGACGTGTCAAGGAATTTGGCTACAGTTGTTGTATTCTTCATTAATCCACTCCTAAACCACAGACAACATCAGAGGCGTCTTACCTGGGCTAAGGAGAAGAAGAACTGGACTGTTGCCCAGTAGTCTCACATAGACAGACCTTCAGACTGATGGCTGAAGGTCTGTAATTCATGGCAGCTTTTATTGGCCAAGGCCCATCTATGAGGCCGTTTGACAGACATTTCAAACAACCAATCACAGTTTGTTTTGTTCAGTGTCACATTTCGTAGCATGGAAATGTTGCCACAATAACATTGTAAAACTCTCAGATGTATTTTAAAGATTCTATGCTGCAAACTTTAAATATTAGAGATACTTTTATATATCCAGTGTTTAGTTGATCCTAAAAAGTGCTCGCCGTCAAAGTTGTAAACACAACGTCTTTCTTCTTTTGTGAGGGGTTTTGGCATGACAGCATTTTTGTTTCCAGGCAAAACATTAAAGAACGTGACACACACGTCTGCCAGAAATCCTATATAATTCAACCAATCCGATGACGACTTCGAAAGTCCTGAAGTGTTTCCACTTTTGTGTCCTACATAACAATATAACAATATAACAAAGTCACTGCACCTGTTTACCAAGAAATCTTGGAGCACTTCGTGCTTCCTTCTGCTGACCAGCTTTTTGAAGATGCTGATTTCAATTTCCAGCAATATTTGGCACCGCCCACACTGCAAAACCAAAAGTTGGTTAAATGACCATGGTGTTGGTGTGCTTGACTGGCCAGAAAACTCACAAGATCTGAACCCCAGAAATAATCTATGGGGTATTGTCAAGAGGAAAATGAGAAATAAGAGACCAAAAAATGCAGATGAGCTGAAGGTCACTGTCAAAGAAACCTGTGCTTCCGTTACCACCGCAGAAGTGCCACAAACTGATGAACTCCATACCATGCCGAATTGAGGAAGTAATTAAAGCAAAATGAGCCCCTACCAAGTATTGAGTACATGAACAAAAAATTAACATACTTTCCAGAAGGCCAACAGTTCACTAAAAATGTTTTTTTTTTTTTTTTGGTCTTATGAAGTTTTTGAGATGGTGGGGGTTTGTTAAATGTGAGCCAAAATCGTCACAATTAAAAGAACCAAAGACTTAACCTACTTCCGTCTGTGTGCATTGAATTGATTTAATACACAAGTTTCACAATTTGAGTTGAATTACTGAAATAAATGAACTTTTCCACGACATTCTAATATATTGAGATGCACCTGTATGTGGAATCTTTTTGGAATATTTTTGTTAGACCAAGTATTCCATTCTCACTGCTATTTATCATATTATACACTCGAGGTGTCAGTGAGCACTAGATTGAGTATCAGCGCTGATGCTCGAGCTCTCGTCGGGTGCAGTGGCGTGCGCCTGTAATCCAAGCTGCTGGGAGACTGAGGCTGGCGGATCGCTTGAGTTCAGGGGTTCTGGGCTGCAGTGGACTATGTTGATCGGGTGTCCACACTAAGTTCGATATCGATATGGTGCTCCTGGGGGAGCTCGGGACCACCAGGTCGTCTAAGGAGGGGTGAACTGGCACAGGTCGGAGACGGAGCAGGTCAAAGCCCCCGTGTCGATCAGTAGTGGGATCGCGCCTGTGAATAGACACTGCAGTGCAGCCTGAGCGATACAGCGAGACTCAGACTTTTGTATTTGCTCTCAAATTACTTCCAGGCCAATCAACGTTTTAGTCATTTATAACAAAAATTCTGACAAAAAATGTAAGTTGTTAAAAGATGTTTTGATGGGAAAAAAGGAAAACACTTTTTAATTATGCATCTTCTAATCTCCAGTGTCCCCGCTGTCCCTCCCACTGTAGTTTAGTTTAGTTAAGTTAATGTAGCCTACAAGTGCAGCGCCGCGAATATCATTGCTGAAAATATAAAAAGTTTAAAACAGTTTACAAATTTGTAAAATGCCACAAAATCTTGAGTTGACAAGTAAGAGCAAAACGATTTGATTTTCATTAAATTATTAATCGTATAATTCATCTGCAAATTTCTTTCGCTGTTAGTCCACCTGCAGGAACAAACCCAAAAGTCTGGGTCTCGCTGTATCGCTCAGGCTGCACTGCAGTGTCTATTCACAGGCGCGATCCCACTACTGATCGACACGGGGGCTTTGACCTGCTCCGTCTCCAACCTGGGCCGGTTCACCCCTCCTTAGACGATCTGGTGGTCCCGAGCTACCCCAGGAGCACCATATCGATACCGAACTTAGTGTGGACACCTGATCAACATAGTCCACTGCAGCCCAGAACCCCTGAACTCAAGCGATCCGCCAGCCTCAGTCTCCAAGCAGCTTGGATTACAGGCGCGCGCCACTGCACCCGACGAGAGCTCGAGCATCAGCGCTGATACTCAATCTAGTGCTCACTGACACCTCCAGTACACCACAGCAGAACACTACACTG
Organism: Carassius carassius; assembly: GCF_963082965.1. Lineage (NCBI taxonomy): Eukaryota > Metazoa > Chordata > Actinopteri > Cypriniformes > Cyprinidae > Carassius > Carassius carassius. The sequence continues at coordinate 12,882,860 of NC_081792.1, forward strand.
ACATTAGCTGTGGAGCAGAGAACTTCTAAGAGTTTATAAATCTCAAAACAAATCAGCAAAAATCTAGTTTTTCACTTTTTTAAAACATTCAGTTGCAATTTTCCTTTACTGCAACACATCTGAATATCGTTTAATCCATCTCAATTGTTAATACATGAATCTTTTGGTATTTTTAGCCAGTTTATTATCTGTTTTATTTATCATATGCATGTATATTTATCACATGTACACACGTTAAGATCATTCATTTTATTGTGGCAAACTTTGCTGTTTTTATTCCTAGAAGAAATAAAAGCTGTGACTGGAACATGTTTTGGTGATACAACATCAGGAAATTATGAAGCAGCTGTGACAGAAAACTCTCTTTCAACTGGATCGGATTAACACACACACACACACACACACACACACACACACAAAATACATCTAGCTATTATGTAACAGTTGGCATTAGTTAACCCTTTGTTAACTTTCAGACAATTTATTACCAAAACTCTCTTTCTACTCCCACTCACATTCCATTTCTATTTCCTTTTTTCTGTTTGTCACATCCTGTGTCTCACCATGCTGATTTGAGACTGCAGCTCGATCTCAGACACTGCAAGGTATGCCGCAAATCTTAGATCCATGAACTAGAGGTTTGTACACATTCTGTGTTGGTGGGCAGCAACTTTACACACGTCTGCCATCTTAAAAAGAGTCACAAACACACATATCATGTGAGCCATTTAAATCATGAGTCACTGAGCTACGGTATGTTATTTTTCTGTGTTAATACCACTCAAGCTGTAAAGTGAATTAAAAAGACAAAAGTCTCACCTTCTCTTTGAACCAGCACTCTTGTTCTCTGCGGTGTTTGTCTATGATGGTCTCATAATAGCAACGGATGTTATCTAAAACCTTATTCAGGTCTTGCTGAGGAGCAGCATCCACTTCCACACACACTTCTGTGTCTGTCAACTGACCGAGTAGTGCTGCCTCCTATAAACACACATGAGCACACAAGCATTATGGCTTAGGAAATCATTGCTATCTTCATTCAAAACATACACAATAAAAAAAATATTCTGCTGCACACATCCTGGTGAGTTTTCTTCAATTACACCAGCTCCTCCTGCAGCACAGGTCAGCATCTACAAGTTTGCTTTTGCAAGGCATGTCTTATCAAGTAGGCAACGCAGGTTATCGACGTCAGCTTTTACACACTGCCGTGTCACCGCCTCATTCTCATACCTGATTTATGGAAAATTAAGTCGGAAACAAAATCATTATATATAAACATAACTATGATCTATGTACAAGCAAATAGCCAGACCTTAATCATGTTAGAAGCCATAATTATATGATAATAAAACTGCAAGGGATATACCTAGATCAAATAATTTCAGCTCTCACAGCTTTCAAAATGGAAAGACATCTCATCAGCTAAATAAGCTGTGTGTTAAACAACAGTAGAATGCACTGTACTTCTATCCATCTTGTTTTCATTCCTGTCAAAAATAGGACTACTCTGACTAAGATCTATTGCACTGTCTCTGTAAACTACTGTCAAATCTAAAACACTACTATATATATATATATATATATATATATATATATATATATATATATATATATCTTCCATTGTGTCCACCATGACATCCGCATTCTCCGTCAATTCTGTATGGTCGACATGGGGAGCAAATATTTGAATGAAAAGAGCAGGTCGAGATGCAGGTCTTTTCCCCAAAAAACACTGCCATAGACACTGTGGGCTTTGGGTGCAACTGTACCACAACGACGAGGACCGATTATGGGCTTTTTTTTTTTTTTACTGATGAATTATTATTATTATTATTATTTTCTAGAAAAATTTTCAGTAGCCACTGGTCTTTAGCTTAGAGGTCTGAATATTCTGCTTCTTTTCTTTTCTTTTCTTTTCCAAAGTATTACTGGTGCCCAGATAGAAATGTGTAACATAGGCCTATATTGTCTGGACTTCCACTGGAAAAGAAATATAAAGAACTATGGAACTTCAGTTCAACCAAAAATGCTACTTTCCCTCATGTCAGTTCAATCCTGCATGACTGACTTTCTAAAATATTCCTGAGTCCTGCCCTAGGTTTTCATGAAACGCCTCCACTTGTGTCCCAAATGACGCACTACAGGGCTACTACGTTATGCTGCTAATCAATTTAGTGAGATTGAGTATCAGCGCTGATGCTCGAGCTCTCGTCGGGTGCAGTGGCGCGCGCCTGTAATCCAAGCTGCTGGGAGACTGAGGCTGGCGGATCGCTTGAGTTCAGGGGTTCTGGGCTGCAGTGGACTATGTTGATCAGGTGTCCACACTAAGTTCGGTATCGATATGGTGCTCCTGGGGGAGCTCAGGACCACCAGGTCGTCTAAGGAGGGGTGAACCGGCCCAGGTCGGAGACGGAGCAGGTCAAAGCCCCCGTGTTGATCAGTAGTGGGATTGCACCTGTGAATAGACACTGCAGTGCAGCCTGAGCGATACAGCGAGACCCAGACTTTTTTGTGTTTGCTCTTTTTATTATGAAAAACTATAATAAAAGTTATCTTTTAATAAAAATCCATGAAAACCCTTTTTAATGATTGCATCTTTTAATCTCCAGTATCCCGCTGTCCCTCCCACTGTCACAGTAGTTTAGTTTAGTTAATGTAGGCCTCTTTGTTAACATATCGATCTATCTCTCTCCGGATGCTTTGCTGAGAGATGGAGAGGCAGTGACAGGAACCTCTGGACCATGAGAGGATTTTTTAGGATCACGACAACCATCACATGGAGCTTTTCCACAAAGTCGGCTGAGACAGGGCCCAGCCGGCAAATGACCAACCTTCAACGTTGAAATATGTTTGAAATAAGGTCAGTTGTTGTTTTAACGCTGAAACAACGTTGATACAATGTTTAAAGCTGAACGGTTGAAAAACAGTCTGCCCATGACCAACTTTCAACGTTGAAATATGTTTGAAATAAGGTCAGTTGTTGTTTTAACGCTGAAACAACGTTGATACAACAGTGAATCAACGTTACAATATCAACGTTGATCCAATTTGCAAAATCAAAAGGTAATTCAACGTTGATTCAACCATGGTACCAACGTTGTTTCAACCTTCAATCAACGTTGAAATGCCTGAAAGATGCTATGACATTGAGGGAAGTCTTGAACTGAGTCTGTGGTGGCAAGAAGTGCAAATAAAATTTGCACTACTTGATCGCTCCTGTGATCGCTATTCACAGGCGCGATCCCACTACTGATAGACACGGGGGCTTTGACCTGCTCCGTCTCCGACCTGGGCCGGTTCACCCCTCCTTAGACGACCTGGTGGTCCCGAGCTCCCCCAGGAGCACCATATCGATACCGAACTTAGTGTGGACACCTGATCAACATAGTCCACTGCAGCCCAGAACCCCTGAACTCAAGCGATCCGCCAGCCTCAGTCTCCCAGCAGCTTGGATTACAGGCGCGCGCCACTGCACCCGACGAGAGCTCGGGCATCAATCTAACGCTATCTCACAACCAATTCGTACGTTTTTTACGAGGTGGCTAATTCGTACCAATTTGTACGACCTCACTTGTACGATTTTATACGATTTGTCTTAACTTCAGTGTTGATTAGCAACATAGCGTAGCCCTAGTCAGTGATCACTAGATTGATTATCAGCGCTGATGCTCGCAGCTCTCCTCGGGTGCAGTGGCGCGCGCCTGTAATCCAAGCTGCTGTTTTCTGATGGAAATTTGACTGTTTATCATCCAGATTAAAAAATAAATCACCCCTGCACACAAGAAGTCAACAATATCCTATCTCAATGATTACCTCCCTGTAGCACTCTCGTCTATCATCATGAAGGGATTTGAGAGCTTGTCATGACCAGCGTCAATGCCACTGTCCCACCCATACTGGACCCCTTAAAGTTTACTTAGATACAACATCATGATCTAACATCTGGCTCAGGAGAATCTGTGAAAGGACCACGACAAACATCTTAAAGCACTAAGCACTATCCCAGTACCACCCCAATTAGTGAAGAAATAACAATAATTGGCAAGGTCCCAATTTCTCAGTGCTATTTCTCAGCACTGAGCAAAAAATAAACTAACTATAATACTTATATAATTATGTAAGTGTAGTTCATGTAAATGTAGGTAACATAAATAAAACAGTTTTGATTAAAGTATGTAAATATGTGAAAATGGGTTTTACTTAAGATTGTGTTTAAGAAGAAAAACTGTGTCATTCATTTTGATAGACTTGGTCATTTTTATTAAAGAAATGAGAAATCCCTTAAAGCTGAATTTAATGCAGCTGCTAACTGTGAAATAATTTTAATGAATGTACAGTCTTATAGGGGAGATGCAGGAGTATTGTAGTAGCACATTTTGTTTTAATGTCTGTAATGTAACATTTATACAATATTTTCATATTTATCTATATCTTATAGCACAGTACAATCTTTAGATTTAATCTGTATAAACTATTACTATAACCAGTACACAATTAACTTAATTAAAGACACTTTATTAATCTAGACCTGGTGACTCTTAACAACCAAAATGAGTGATCAATTATTCTATTCAAAACTACTATCATTTAACTACACTAAATCATATAAATAATTTAAAACCAGACATGAGTGAGGCTAATTTTCTCTACAGTCACTGAAGTAAATGGTAACTGGATATTTTCATAGCCAAATCAAAGTGGGTGCTCTTATATATCATATACAGTATATGAGATATATACAGAAACCTGGCAAACCAGTAGGACTCATGCTTTTTGTCACTTGTCAGGAGCCACTGCTGTTACATAAAACTACGACTTGGCGATGCTCACCAGCTATTTCTCTAAGTGAGAGCTAGCAGATCTTGCCCTGTTCAGTATAAACTAAATCATAAACCTATAACATTGGGAGGAAAGCTAATAATAAAGGAGATAAATAATTTTAAATTAACAATAAATAACCAAACATTGCATCCGTTCTCACAAAATGTGTTTACTTTAAAAAAAAAATCTAACCTTGCATAATCTTAAACGGCATCCTTTTTCTGCACTTAACTGTCAAAGGGCATAAAGTTGGGACCAAACTCTTCCACACACACACCCTGTTTCCTTCTCCCGCAAAGTCCAGGAGCCTCCCTGGATCTCTGTCTCTATAAGAGCTCAGAGCTGGGCTCAAAGGTCCCATCTTCGTCAGGAGATCTCTAACAGTTTCCACTCTGGTTTCATCTCATCTCCATATCCAACCATGTCTTGCTCTCTCTCTGTACATCACCCTGCTTCAGTGCAATATCTCTTTTTTTCTCTCCCTTTCAGGTGGATTGTTTGTGTGTATGATGCAAGCTGACGCAGTGCTCAAATGTAAACAAGTCATGAACAACATTAAATGTAAACAAAGAATCTAACAATTCACAATTAAAGACAAATTAAGAAACAGCTTTCTTTCCTGTCTTGTTGTATTTCTTATTAAAACAGGAAGTTTGAGCATCTGCAAAAAGTAAATTTTGACTGTTTATGAGTACATTAAACTCTTTTACAGCTTCTGAGGCTTTCAATAACTATTGATATTCTGACTATGAGAGTCATGATGCATGACCTTGTGTGAGCTTAATTTACTCAATAGAATCCATAAATAAATAATAGAGCACCACCTGAGATTATGATTTAGATATATAGTTGTTTGTTTGTTTTTTTAATTAATTATAAATTATATTTGCATATGATTTGAAAATATTGATAGGTTACAATAATAGTGTAAGCTTTTATTTTAACTTTATTAAGGCACATTATTTATTAATCATGTATTAATACTATTATTAATATTTGTGTGTTGCAATTATAGCCTACACACGATTAACATTTGAGTATAAACAGAATCTTTGAAAATTGCCACACTAACATTAAGTTTGTAAACTGGTTAATTACCCAGAAATGAAAATTCTGTCATCCTTTACTCATGCTTTGTCATTTCAAACCTGTTCATTCTAGCTTGTGTGGAACATAAAAGAAGATATTTTGAAGAATGTTGGTAACCAAACCGTTTTGATCGCCACAGACTTTAAAATAAAATAAAATAAAATAAAATAAAATACTGAGACATTTCTCAGATTATCTTGTTTTATGTTCCATATAAGAAAGAAAGTCATTAATAAAGTTATATGAGGCTGGACAGACAAACACAAAAGTCTGAGTCTCGCTGTATCGCTCAGGCTGCACTGCAGTGTCTATTCACAGGCGCGATCCCACTACTGATCGACACGGGGGCTTTGACCTGCTCCGTCTCCGACCTGGGCCGGTTCACCCCTCCTTAGACAACCTGGTGGTCCCGAGCTCCCCCAGGAGCACCATATCGATACCAAACTTAGTGTGGACACCTGATCAACATAGTCCACTGCAGCCCAGAACCCCTGAACTCAAGCGATCCGCCAGCCTCAGTCTCCCAGCAGCTTGGATTACAGGCGCGCGCCACTGCACCCGACGAGAGCTCGAGCATCAGCGCTGATACTCAATCTAGTGCTCACTGACACCTCCAGTACAGCACAGCAGAACACTACACTGACATTAGCTGTGGAGCAGAGTTTTGAATAAATATCTTTGGTATTTTTGTGTGGTAGTACATTTCCAAAGCTTTAATCTCCAAACAGATCATCACAAATAGTTTTCCAAACAATATGAACATAAATTTAATTCGAAATATTATGTTGCTGATTTTTTTATTCATTTTAATACATCGGACGATTATTTAATCTAAATTAACATACCGGTTAATACATTAATCATTTACTAAAATTTTGGATTTTTAGCTGGTTTATTACCTGTTTTATTCATCATTTGTTTGTATATTTATCACATCTACACACAGCTCATTAATTTTATTGTGGCAAACTTTGCTGTTTATATTCCTAGAAGAATTAAAAGAATTAAGGGACTGAGGTGTCAGGTGTGGCACTGGCTGCAGTCCTGACAGGAACCTCTGGAGCATCTGTGACTGAAACTAATGCATGTTCTGGTGATACAACATCAGGAAATTATGAAGCAGCTGTGACAGAAAACTCTCTTTTAACTGGAAGCTCAGGGACTTGACCCTGTGGATTTTCTGAATGCATGTTACTGGTCTTATTGAGAATATATTTTATTTATTTATTTTTGAATTTGAAATCTTTAATCATAACTTATTCTTCCTGGGATATGCTCACTTTTCTCTGCTGTTTTGTGAGGCAGCGCTGCAGTCAAGCCCATCATTCAGATCTGCCTCTATTCCACTACACAATGCTCACTTTTCACGAGAAAATCAAAAACCGAAGAATTAAACACCACTTTTTTTCTTGTTCAGTAAGCTGGAAATCACTCACAAATATCTCACAACAGTTTGTACATTGTCCAATTTGCTCCATGATGTATGTGGTGAACAAACATGCAAGTAATATTACCAAATACATATTCTGCTGCCTAAAGCCAAAGCGGCAGATGCTACCAGGGTTTGGGAACTTCGCAGGATGCTTTTCTGAGGCATGGAGCGGCAGTGACAGGAACCTCTGAACCATGAGAGGATCTTCTGGGACCACGATGGCCATCACATGGAGCTCTTCCACAAAGCTGGCTGTGACAGGGCATTTTTGGGACTGTACTTAAACAAGTAATACTGCCTGATGCTTGGCTTGTACAAAAACTAAAGCCAATTGTAATAGTCCAATCTTTCTTTCCTATTTCTGTAATGAGTAAATAATTTTAAAAAGTCAGTGAATCAAAATTCTACACATGACTGAATAATAAAAAAAATGATAATTCAGCTTGCAGACAGTGGGCCTGTCCAGTCAAGAGATATTTAAAATGTTACAGTTTTTCTTTTAGTCAGTCATTTAGTCACTTGTGCACATCATAAAATCAATATATTGAGTAAGTTACAGGCTTTTGCATGTGCTCCATTGTGTGGTGCTGTTTGTACGAATTGTTTTGATAAATGCACACTGGTTTACAGATATTGAGAATGATTCAAGAAATGCACTACTGTAAAGCAACTGAGAAAAACTCAGTAAAACATCTATGATTTAACGTGTAAAACAGCGCCTCCAGCTGGTGATGGAATGCAGATGTTGAACATGAACAGAAATGTCACATATCTTCCAGAGAGAGGCGATATACGACCAGTCATTTGACAAGACATACAGAAGCAAATGTAGCTGCTGAAAATATCTAGTTTAAAAAAAGGTTACACATTTGAAAGTAAGACAATGTCAATATCTCAGAATTCTTAATTCTTTAAATAATCTCAACTGATCCACCTGAAGGTATAAAACACAAAAGTCTGGGTCTCGCTGTATCACTCAGGCTGCACTGCAGTGTCTATTCACAGGCGCGATCCCACTACTGATCGACACGGGGGCTTTGACCTGCTCCGTCTCCGACCTGGGCCGGTTCACCCCTCCTTAGACGACCTGGTGGTCCCGAGCTCCCCCAGGAGCACCATATCGATACCGAACTTAGTGTGGACACCTGATCAACATAGTCCACTGCAGCCCAGAACCCCTGAACTCAAGCGATCCGCCAGCCTCAGTCTCCCAGCAGCTTGGATTACAGGCGCGCGCCACTGCACCCGACGAGAGCTCGAGCATCAGCGCTGATACTCAATCTCACTAAATTGATTAGCAGCATAACGTAGTAGTCCTGTAGTGCGTCATTTGGGACACAAGTGGAGGCGTTTCATGAAAACCTAGGGCAGGACTATAAGGAGTATTTTAGAAAACAAGTCATGCAGGATTGAACTGACATGAGGGAAAGCAGCATTTTTGGTTGAACTGAAGTTCCAAGAGTTTTTTATATTTCTTTTCCAGTGGAAGTCCAGACAATATAGGCCTGTTACACATTTCTATCTGGGCAACAGTAATACTTTGGAAAAGAAAAGAAAAGAAAAGAAAAGCAAAAGAAAAGAAAAGAAACAGAATATTCAGACCTCTAAGCTAAAGACCAGTGGCTACTGAGAATTTTTCTAGAAAATAATAACAATAATAATTCATCAGTTGATTCAAAAAAAAAAAAAAAGTCCATAATCGGTCCTCGTCGTTGTGGTACAGTTGCATCCAAAGCCCACAGTGTCTATGGCAGTGGTTTTGGGGAAAAGACCCGCATCTCGACCTGCTCTTTTCATTCATATATTTGCTCCCCATGTCGACCATACGGAATTGACGGAGGATGCGGATGTCATGGTGGACACGGTGGAAGATTTGAGGCAAGAATCATGACTTGAGGGTGTTATGGAAGGGATTATGATCACTTCCAGAGGAGCAAGAAGGCCACCGTGCAAGACCTGAATGACCGGCTGATATCCTACCTAGATAAGGTGAAGTTTCTGGAGGCTGCTGATGCTACTCTGGAGAAGCAGATCCTGGGATAATATGAAAAGAAGGGGCTGATCTGCAAGAGGGACTAGTTGCTACCTGAAAACCATTGACTGCCTTCAGGAAAAGGTACAAAACAGAAGATTAGAGACAATCAAGGTAATTAAGACAATTTTAAAATGCATAGCAAAATTATGTGAGATTCTAATAAATGTGACATTCAGATTTTTGTTCTTTACCTTACTGTGAACAAAATACAATACTAATATATATATATATATATATATATGATTTTCTTTGTCAGTGCTGTTCATTATAGATTAAAGACACTACTGTCCACAACAGCTAAATCCTCCTGCAGATCGACAATGCTAAACTGGCTGCTGATGACTTTAAGATAAAGTGAGTTCTCTAAAGGCAGTTTCAAATCTAGTTCCCCAGCTGGCAAATATATAAACAAAAATGTATGAAAGCAAATGCATGCACATACATATATACATACACGGATGTTAATTAGAGCAGAAGTAATCCAGCCATAAATGTTTTAGATTTAACAGTCATTTTACAGATACAACGCTATAGATCTTAGTCAGGGTAGTCATATTTTTGACAGGAATGAAAACAAGACTTTGATGGATAGAAATACAGTGCATTCAGTGGATTGTACTGCTGTTTAACAACACACAGATTTTGTTTTAGGGTGTCTTTAGGGTGAATAGAAGATGGACAAAAAAAAAATTCTTAGGTGAACTAACCCTTTAAGGCTCCACACCACTATCCCACTTTAAGAGCAGTTGCCGCACCATACAGTGATGCAACCGGTCAGAATTTTCTCTATAGTGCAGCGGTAGAAATTTTACATGATGTTAGAAGAGAAGCCAAACCTCTTCAGACTCCGCAGGAAGTAGAGACGATGACGGGCTGTTCTCACTATGGCCTCTGAGTGTAGGCTTTAGGAAAGATCCTCAGATATGTGAATGCCAAGGAACTTAACTCTCTACTTTCTCTCCATTGATGTGAATGGGAACGTGACCCTCTCTCTGTGACTTCCTGTAGTCCACGATCATCTCTTTGGTCTTACTGACGTTTAGAGAGAGATTGTTATCAGCACACCATGCTGTGAGTGCATTAACCTCATCTCTGTAAGATGTCTCATCGCCATTAGTGAACAGGGAGTACAAGAGAGGACTGAGTACACATCCCTGTGGGGCACCAGTGCTGAGTGTAAGTGAGAAGGATGTGTGATTGCTAATTCTAATCACCTGGGTTCTGCCGGTCAGGAAGTCCAGGACCCAATTACATAAGTGTATGATGCTGATTTTGATACGTCATAAAATGGCAATAAACATGAGAAGTGCCAGTTATACTAGGATTCAGTCATCATTTAAAATAGTAAAAATAGATTTGAGAAAAAGGGAATGAGAGCATAGAAACAGTGAAAGCATTCATCAGTCTTCTCAGCAGCAAACAGCCAGTTTATGTAATTAATAAACAGAGTCTTAAAGTAGTATTATTATTATTTCTCAGACAGCAATGCAGAGAAAATGTGCATACTTCAAATTCATTGCCAAAACATAATATTCTGCTGTGGTGTACTCGAGGTGTCAGTGATCACTAGATTGAGTATCAGCGCTGATGCTTGAGCTCTCGTCGGGTGCAGTGGCGTGCGCCTGTAATCCAAGCTGCTGGGAGACTGAGGCTGGCGGATCGCTTGAGTTCAGGGGTTCTGGGCTGCAGTGGACTATGTTGATCAGGTGTCCACACTAAGTTTGGTATCGATATGGTGCTCCTGGGGGAGCTTGGGACCACCAGGTCGTCTAAGGAGGGGTGAACCGGCCCAGGTCGGAGACGGAGCAGGTCAAAGCCCCCGTGTCGATCAGTAGTGGGATCGCACCTGTGAATAGACACTGCAGTGCAGCCTGAGCGATACAGCGAGACCCAGACTTTTGTGTTTGCTCTCAAATAACCAGCTCTGGACTGGGACAAAAAAAAAGAGAACTACAAGAACTCCTTATTAAGCTCTTAAGAAAATGGAATTGTGGGTGGGGGGAGTGCATGTACAGTTCTCTCTCCACCTTCAATACCACGACTTAGGTGCCCTTGAGCAAGGCATCGAACCCCCAACTGCTCCCCGGGCGCCGCAGCATAAATGGCTGCCCACTGCTCCGGGTGTGTGCTCACAGTGTGTGTGTGTGTGTTCACTGCTCTGTGTGTGTGCATTTCGGATGGGTTAAATGCAGAGCACAAATTCTGAGTATGGGACACCATACTTGGCTGAATGTCACTTCACTTCACTGACAAATTTTGATAATTTATTTAAAAGGCAGTTACATTGACAAGCCATTAGACATAAGAATAAAAACATGGAAATAACTCTTAAACACCTAAAAATGTCCAGTTTTTTACACCTATGATTGTTTGTGTGTTTTCTTATGGAAGTTTGACTGTTTATCATGCAGATTAAAAAATAAATCACCCCTGCACACAAGAAGTCAATAATATCCTATCTCAATGATTACCTCCCTCGTCTATCATCATGAAGGGATTTGAGAGCTTGTCATGACCAGCGTCAATGCCACTGTCCCACCCATACTGGACCCCTTAAAGTTTACTTAGATACAACATCATGATCTAACATCTGGCTCAGGAGAATCTGTGAAAGGACCACAACAAACATCTTAAAGCACTAAGCACTATCCCAGTACCACCCCAATTAGTGAAGAAATAACAATAATTGGCAAGGTCCCAATTTCTCAGTGCTATTTCTCAGCACTGAGCAAAAAATAAACTAACTATAATACTTATATAATTATGTAAGTGTAGTTCATGTAAATGTAGGTAACATAAATAAAACAGTTTTGATTAAAGTATGTAAATATGTGAAAATGGGTTTTACTTAAGATTGTGTTTAAGAAGAAAAACTGTGTCATTCATTTTGATAGACTTGGTCATTTTTATTGAAGAAATGAGAAATCCCTTAAAGCTGAATTTAATGCAGCTGCTAACTGTGAAATAATTTTAATGAATGTACAGTCTTATAGGGGAGATGCAGGAGTATTGTAGCACATTTGTTTTAATGTCTGTAATGTAACATTTATACAATATTTTCATATTTATCTATATCTTATAGCACAGTACAATCTTTAGATTTAATCTGTATAAACTATTACTATAACCAGTACACAATTAACTTAATTAAAGACACTTTATTAATCTTCACCTGGTGACTCTTAACAACCAAAATGAGTGATCACCAAACCGATGTTGGTAACCAAACCGTTTTGATCACCACAGACTTAAAATAAAATAAAATAAAATAAAATAAAATACTGAGACATTTCTCAAATTATCTTGTTTTATGTTCCATATAAGAAAGAAAGTCATTAATAAAGTTATATGAGTCTGGACAGACAAACACAAAAGTCTGAGTCTCGCTGTATCGCTCAGGCTGCACTGCAGCGTCTATTCACAGGCGCGATCCCACTACTGATCGACACGGGGGCTTTGACCTGCTCCGTCTCCGACCTGTGCCAGTTCACCCCTCCTTAGACGACCTGGTGGTCCCGAGCTCCCCCAGGAGCACCATATCGATATCGAACTTAGTGTGGACACCTGATCAACATAGTCCACTGCAGCCCAGAACCCCTGAACTCAAGCGATCCGCCAGCCTCAGTCTCCCAGCAGTTTGGATTACAGGCGCGCGCCACTGCACCCGACGAGAGCTCGAGCATCAGCGCTGATACTCAATCTAGTGCTCACTGACACCTCCAGTACAGCACAGCAGAACACTAGACTGACATTAGCTGTGGAGCAGTGTTTTGAATAAATATCTTTGGTATTTTTGTGTGGTAGTACATTTCCAAAGCTTTAATCTCCAAACAGATCATCACAAATAGTTTTCCAAACAATCTGAACATAAGTTTAATTCAAAATATTATGTTGCTGATTTTTTTATTCATTTTAATACATCAGACTATTATTTAATCTAAATTAACATACCGGTTAATACATTAATCATTTACTAAAATTCTGGATTTTTAGCTGGTTTATTACCTGTTTTACTTACAATTTGCATGTATATTTATCACATGTACACACAGCTCATTAATTTTATTGTGGCAAACTTTGCTGTTTATATTCCTAGAAGAATTAAAAGAATTAAGGGACTGAGGTGTCAGGTGTGGCACTGGCTGCAGTCCTGACAGGAACCTCTGGAGCATCTGTGACTGAAACTAATGCATGTTCTGGTGATACAACATCAGGAAATCATGAAGCAGCTGTGACAGAAAACTCTCTTTTAACTGGAAGCTCAGGGACTTGACCCTGTGGATTTTCTTAATCCATGTTACTGGTCTTATTGTGAATATATTTTATTTATTTATTTTTGAATTTGAAATCTTTAATCATAACTTATTCTTCCTGGGATATGCTCACTTTTCTCTGCTGTTTTGTGAGGCAGCGCTGCAGTCAAGCCCATCATTCAGATCTGCCTCTATTCCACTACACAATGCTCACTTTTCACGAGAAAATCAAAAACCGATGAATTAAACACCACTTTTTTTCTTGTTCAGTAAGCTGGAAATCACTCACAAATATCTCACAACAGTTTGTACATTGTCCAATTTACTCCATGATGTATGTGGTGAACAAACATGCAAGTAATATTACCAAATACATATTCTGCTGCCTAAAGCCAAAGCGGCAGATGCTACCAGGGTTTGGGAACTTCGCAGGATGCTTTTCTGAGGCATGGAGCGGCAGTGACAGGAACCTCTGAACCATGAGAGGATCTTCTGGGACCACGATGGCCATCACATGGAGCTCTTCCACAAAGCTGGCTGTGACAGGGCATTTTTGGGACTGTACCTTAACAAGTAACACTGCCTGATGCTTGGCTTGTACAAAAACTAAATCCAATTGTAATAGTCCAATCTTTCTTTCCTATTTCTGTAATGAGTAAATAATTTTTAAAAAGTCAGTGAATCAAAATCCTACACATGACTGAATAATAATAAATGATAATTCAGCTTGCAGACAGTGGGCCTGTCCAGTCAGGAGATATTTAAAATGTTACAGTTTTTCTTTTAGTCAGTCATTTAGTCACCTGTGCACATCATAAAATCAATATATTGAGTAAGTTACAGGCTTTTGCATGTGCTCCATTGTGTGGTGCTGTTTGTACGAATTGTTTTGATAAATGCACACTGGTTTACAGATATTGAGAATGATTCAAGAAATGCACTACTGTAAAGCAACTGAGAAAAACTCAGTAAAACATCTATGATTTAACGTGTAAAACAGCGCCTCCAGCTGGTGATGGAATGCAGATGTTGAACATGAACAGAAATGTCACATATCTTCCAGAGAGAGGCGATATACGACCAGTCATTTGACAAGACATACAGAAGCAAATGCAGCTGCTGAAAATATCTAGTTTAAAAAAAGGTTACACATTTGAAAGTGAGACAATGTCAATATCTCAGAATTCTTAATTCTTTAAATAATCTCAACTGATCCACCTGAAGGTATAAAAAACAGAAGTCTGGGTCTCGCTGTATCACTCAGGCTGCACTGCAGTGTCTATTCACAGGCGCGATCCCACTACTGATCGACACGGGGGCTTTGACCTGCTCCGTCTCCGACCTGGGCCGGTTCACCCCTCCTTAGACGACCTGGTGGTCCCGAGCTCCCCCAGGAGCACCATATCGATACCGAACTTAGTGTGGACACCTGATCAACATAGTCCACTGCAGCCCAGAACCCCTGAACTCAAGCGATCCGCCAGCCTCAGTCTCCCAGCAGCTTGGATTACAGGCGCGCGCCACTGCACCCGACGAGAGCTCGAGCATCAGCGCTGATACTCAATCTATTGATCACTGACACCTCGAGTACACCACAGCAGAATATTATGTTTTGGCAATGAATTTGAAGTATGCACATTTTCTCTGCATTGCTGTCTGAGAAATAATAATAATACTTCTTTAAGACTCTGTTTATTAATTACATAAACTGGCTGTTTGCTGCTGAGAAGACTGATGAATGCTTTCACTGTTTCTATGCTCTCATTCCCTTTTTCTCAAATCTATTTTTACTATTTTAAATGATGACTGAATCCTAGTATAACTGGCACTTCTAATGTTTATTGCCATTTTATGACGTATCAAAATCAGCATCATCCACTTATGTAATTGGGTCCTGGACTTCCTGACCGGCAGAACCCAGGTGATTAGAATTAGCAATCACACATCCTTCTCACTTACACTCAGCACGGGTGCCCCACAGGGATGTGTACTCAGTCCTCTCTTGTACTCCCTGTTCACTAATGGCGATGAGACATCTTACAGAAATGAGGTTAATGCACTCACAGCATGGTGTGCTGATAACAATATATATAGCCTATAAGTAGCAAAATGTGTACATTATCCCGTTTTCTCCATGATCTATATGATCATCAATTTATCAAATAATAATATCACCATATGCAACATATACGCGTATTACGGTCTCGAGCCAAAGAGTCAGATGAAGATGATTGAGGGTCTTAACTGTGGTGGTACATTTCACATATCTGTCAGAGAGAGGCGATATACCAGTCATTTGACACGACATACAAAAAGCATCAAAGTGCAACGCCAAAAAATGCCACTGCTGAAAAGATATCAAGTTTAAAAAAGATTACACATTTGAAAGTGAGAAAGTCAGTATCTGGAGTTGACAAGTAAGAGTGAAACGGTTTGGTTATCACTGAATTCTTTATCATATAATTAATTTGCAAATCTTTCTTCTTTCGCTGTTAGTCCACCTGCAGGAACAAACGCTGTATCGCTCAGGCTGCACTGCAGTGTCTATTCACAGGAGCGATCCCACTACTGATCGACACGGGGGCTTTGACCTGCTCCGTCTCCGACCTGGGCCGGTTCACCCCTCCTTAGACGACCTGGTGGTCCCGAGCTCCCCCAGGAGCACCATATCGATACCGAACTTAGTGTGGACACCTGATCAACATAGTCCACTGCAGCCCAGAACCCCTGAACTCAAGCGATCCGCCAGCCTCAGTCTCCCAGCAGCTTGGATTACAGGCGCGCGCCACTGCACCCGACGAGAGCTCGAGCATCAGCGCTGATAATCAATCTAGTGCTCACTGACACCTCGAGTACACCACAGCAGAATATTATGTTTTGGCAATGAATTTGAAGTATGCACATTTTCTCTGCATTGCTGTCTGAGAAATAATAATAATACTTCTTTAAGACTCTGTTTATTAATTACATAAACTGGCTGTTTGCTGCTGAGAAGACTGATGAATGCTTTCACTGTTTCTATGCTCTCATTCCCTTTTTCTCAAATCTATTTTTACTATTTTAAATGATGACTGAATCCTAGTATAACTGGCACTTCTAATGTTTATTGCCATTTTATGACGTATCAAAATCAGCATCATCCACTTATGTAATTGGGTCCTGG
Organism: Carassius carassius; assembly: GCF_963082965.1. Lineage (NCBI taxonomy): Eukaryota > Metazoa > Chordata > Actinopteri > Cypriniformes > Cyprinidae > Carassius > Carassius carassius. Next base: position 12,899,656 of record NC_081792.1, read on the forward strand.
ACTTCCTGACCGGCAGAACCCAGGTGATTAGAATTAGCAATCACACATCCTTCTCACTTACACTCAGCACGGGTGCCCCACAGGGATGTGTACTCAGTCCTCTCTTGTACTCCCTGTTCACTAATGGCGATGAGACATCTTACAGAGATGAGGTTAATGCACTCACAGCATGGTGTGCTGATAACAATATATATAGCCTATAAGTCGCAAAATGTGTACATTATCCCGTTTTCTCCATGATCTATATGATCATCAATTTATCAAATAATAATATCACCATATGCAACATATACGAGTATTACGGTCTCGAGCCAAAGAGTCAGATGAAGATGATTGAGGGTCTTAACTGTGGTGGTACATTTCACATATCTGTCAGAGAGAGGCGATATACCAGTCATTTGACACGACATACAGAAAGCATCAAAGTGCAACGCCAAAAAATGCCACTGCTGAAAAGATATCAAGTTTAAAAAAGATTACACATTTGAAAGTGAGAAAGTCAGTATCTGGAGTTGACAAGTAAGAGTGAAACGGTTTGGTTATCACTGAATTCTTTATCATATAATTAATTTGCAAATCTTTCTTCTTTCGCTGTTAGTCCACCTGCAGGAACAAACGCAAAAGTCTGAGTCTCGCTGTATCACTCAGGCTGCACTGCAGTGTCTATTCACAGGAGCGATCCCACTACTGATCGACACGGGGGCTTTGACCTGCTCCGTCTCCGACCTGGGCCGGTTCACCCCTCCTTAGACGACCTGGTGGTCCCGAGCTCCCCCAGGAGCACCATATCGATACCGAACTTAGTGTGGACACCTGATCAACATAGTCCACTGCAGCCCAGAACCCCTGAACTCAAGCGATCCGCCAGCCTCAGTCTCCCAGCAGCTTGGATTACAGGCGCGCGCCACTGCACCCGACGAGAGCTCGAGCATCAGCGCTGATACTCAATCTCACTAAATTGATTAGCAGCATAACGTAGTAGCCCTGTAGTGCGTCATTTGGGACACAAGTGGAGGCATTTCATAAAAACCTAGGGCAGGATTTAGGAGTATTTTAGCAAGTAAATCATGCAGGATTTAACTGACATAAGGGAAAGTACATTTTTGGTTGAACTGAATTTCCATAGTTCTTTATATTTTTTTTCCAGTGGAAGTCCAGACAATATAGGCCTGTGTTACACATTTCTATCTGGGCACCAATACTACTTTGGAAAAGAAAAGAAAAGAAAAGAAAAGAAAAGAAAAGAAAAGAAAAGAAAAGAAAAGAAAACAGATTATTCAGACCTCTAAGCTAAAGACCAGTGGCTACTGAGAATTTTTCTAGAAAATAATAATAACAATAATAATAATTCATCAGTTGATTAAAAAAAAAAAGTCCATAATCGGTCCTCGTCGTTGTGGTACAGTTGCATCCAAAGCCCACAGTGTCTATGGCAGTGGTTTTGGGGAAAAGACCCGCATCTCGACCTGCTCTTTTCATTCATATATTTGCTCCCCATGTCGACCATACGGAATTGACGGAGGATGCGGATGTCATGGTGGACACGGTGGAAGATTAGGCACAAGAATCATGACTGGAGGGTGTTATGGAAGGGATTATGATCACTTCCAGAGGAGCAAGAAGGCCACCGTGCAAGACCTGAATGACCGGCTGATATCCTACCTAGATAAGGTGAGGTTTCTGGAGGCTGCTGATGCTACTCTGGAGAAGCAGATCCTGGGATACTATGAAAAGAAGGGGCTGATCTGCAAGAGGGACTAGTTGCTACCTGAAAAACATTGACTGCCTTCAGGAAAAGGTACAAAACAGAAGATTAGAGACAATCAAAGCAATTAAGATAATTTTAAAATGCACTGTGAACAAAATACAATACTATATATATATAGCACTAGATTGAGTATCAGCAGGAGGGGTGAACTGGCACAGGTCGGAGACGGAGCAGGTCAAAGCCCCCGTGTCGATCAGTAGTGGGATCGCACCTGTGAATAGACACTGCAGTGCAGCCTGAGTGATACAGCGAGACTCAGACTTTTGTGTTTGTTCCTGCAGGTGGACTAACAGCGAAAGAAAGATTTTCAGATTAATTATATGATTAAGAATTCAATGATAATCAAATCATTTGGCTCTTACTTGTCAACTCCAGATTTTGTAGCATTTTACAAATTTGTAAACTGTTTTAAACTTTTTATCTTTTCAGCAATGATATTTGCGGCGTTGCACTTTTTTTTAATTGAAGAGGCGCTACTGTATTTCATGACAAAATGACTGGTACTATATCGTCTCTCTGTGGAAGTGATATTTTTGTTCATATTCAGCATCTATATTTCATGACCAGCTTGAGGTGGACAAAGATCAAACTATTCAACCTCAATGTCATAGCATCTTTCAGGGCTGACAAGCGTTAGTCCCAAAATTGCCCTGTCTCAGCCGACTTTGTGGAAAAGCTCCATGTGATGGTTGTCGTGATCCCAGAAGATCCTCTCATGGTTCAGAGGTTCCTGTCACTGCCTCTCCATCTCTCAGCACAGCATCCGGAGAGAGATAGATTGATATATTAACAAAGAGGCCTACATTAACTAAACTAAACTATTGTGACAGTGGGGGGGGGGGGGCAGCGGGGATACTGAAGATTAAAAGATGCATAATTGAAAAGGTTTTTGCAAGGACACGAAACATCAGACATATAATACAGCCAGACAGAGTGGTGTGTGAGACGAGAATATATAGTCCATGACAATGAGCAACAGCTGTGTGTGTGATTGAGAGACAGGTGTGCAGAGTGAAGGTAAATGAGTCCGGGAGCAAGGGAGAAACACAGGTGTAGCAACTAAAACAATGATGAGATAACAAGATAGGCGAGGTAAGAAAAGAGACAGGACAAAAGCACATGGCACCAAACAAACACAACACTCACAGAAGACAGTGACAGAAAGACAGAAAACTGTGACAGAACCCCCTCCCTTAAGGAGTGGATTCCAGACACTCCAAAGTAGAAATCACGGAGGGAGGCGGAATGGAGGTGGATCAGTGGGAGGGATGGAGGGCCAGGCCCGTGTAGTGGGAGAGGGCCTGGAGAAAAAGGTAGAAAGGTTCGCCCTAAGGGAACCGAGAGAAGATGGCGCCGCATCGGGTGAACTGAGAGCGGACACCGCCGCCAACTTAGGGAATCTGAAAGCAGACGCCGCCGCTTCGGCGAACCGTAAGCGGACGCCGCCGCCATCTCGGGGGAACCGTCAGCGGACGCCGACGCCGCCTCGGGGAAACTGAGAGCGGACGCCGCCGCCCGAGAGGATAGTGAGTGGATGCCGCCGCCTCTGGAACTTTCAAAGCAGCCACCAGCGCCTCGTGGGAATGGTGAGCGGCCACCGGCGCCTCGTGGAGGCTAGCAGTGAGCCCTGCTGCCTCAGAGGGAACATCAGCGGGTTCCACCACTTTGTGAGTCTTGCGAGCTGACCACGCTGCTCGCACCGACATCAGCGGTGATTCCTGCATGCAGCGTATCAGCCTGTGAAGCTCTGGGTACAGGTGTCAGGCATTGGGTGCAGCCGATGAGGCCTCTGCTGACTCTTGGAATGTCACCTCGGGAGAACCTTGAGCAGGATCTGCAGCTAACTCCACCCTGACGGCTGAGCCGCTCAACTGCAGAGCCAGGTTGATGTAATCCTCCAGCCTCTCCTCAGGGTGCCAGAATGGCATAAGGGACTTGAAGGGCTCGGCTAGGCCTCCCCAGAAATAGACCATCAGGCAGGTCTTTTCCGCAGCCGATAACCAAGCCGCCCCCACGAAGTCCCTGGCGTAATCCTCGATGCTCCAAATTTCCCTGGAGGACATTGAGGAACTTCACTGCTGGACCCTTGTTGCTGGCTATACTCTGTCACGGTGCGGGAGGAACGGCGTTGTGGAAAGAACAGGGTCTGGGTCCAAGTGCAGAGAAGAAATTACTTTCTAATTATAAACAGGAACAAAAAAGGCCAACATGGCAAAAACAATACAGAAACAAATCACGGGAACAGAGCAGACGCAGCCAAAATGCAAAACACAAAACATCAGACATATAATACAGCCAGACAGATTGGTGTGTGAGACGAGAATATATACTGTAGTCCATGACAATGAGCAAAAACTGTGTGTGTGTTTGAGAGACAGGTGTGCAGAGTGAAGGTAAATGAGTCCGGGAGCAAGGGAGAAACACAGATGTAGCAACTAAAACAATGATGAGGTAACAAGATAAGTAAGAAAGGTAAGAAAAGGTAAGAGGTAAGAAAAGAGACAGGACAAAAGCACCAAACAAACACAACACTCACAGAAGACAGTGACAGAAAGACAGAAAACTGACAGGATGGCCATGATAAGAACCTCTGAGGCAGCCTTAAACGGGAACTTTGTAGAAATATATTAGTCAGCATGAAATCAAAATCTTAATGCATGTCATATTGTGAATATATTTTTTCTTTAATCATAAATTGTTCTTCCTGTGATATATTATAGAATATGCTCACTTTTCTCTGCTGTAGTGAGGCAGCTCTGCAGTCAAGCCCATCATTCAGATCTGCCTCCATTCACTTTTCACAAGAAAATCAACCATCAATGGATTAATAAATAAAGGCCTGCCTACATTTTTTTTCTAGTTTGATTAGCTGGAAATCACAATAGTTATTTTTTAATGTGTATGTATGTATGTATGTATGTATATACACTGTATATATACTGTGTGTATATATGTATGTATGTATGTGTGTGTGTGTATACAAAATTATAAACGCAACACTTGTTTTTGCCCCCAAATATTGTTCACAAATCTGTCTAAATCTGTGTTAGTGAGCACTTCTCCTTTGCTGAAATAATCCATCCACCTGACAGTTGTGGTGTACTGTATCAAGATGCTGATTAGACAGCATGATTATTGCACACGTGTGCCTTAGGCTGGCCACAATAAAAGAAAGAGTTTTACTATAATGGGGGGTCTAGTGGAGTCTGAAAACCAGTCAGTATCTGGTGTGACCACAAAATATTTACATTTACCCCTGTTGGCTACTTTTTCCACTTCATATCTCAACTAATGACACCGTTACTTGTTTTATAGCCAACCTACTTCTTTATTAAAATATCAATCAATCAAAATACTTTGCTGGGATGCTCTTCCCATGATAGCACAAATACATCATGGAGACATTTGAAGTCTGCATTTACATCTGCAAGATGTATTTTTTTTTTAATGTTTGCTCATCTGCACGTCTATAGGACATTTCCTATCAGATGTTAAATAGCAGTTTAGAAGATGTCTTTAAGATGTTTAAGAATTTATGTAAAACTGACAACTTAGAGACTTCTATCAGATGTTTGGACACAAGTCGTGGTTTAATGGTTAGAGAGTTTGACTTCTAATCCTAAGGTTGTGGGTTTGAGTCTTGGGTTGGCAATACCACAACTGAGGTGCCCTTGAGCAAGGCACCAAAACCCCCATGTGCTAAGGGTAGGAGATGAAAAATATTATTAGAAAACAGTGGTCTATAACAGTGGTTTTCAATCCTGGTCATGGGGAGCCACTGTTTTTTTTTAAACAGAAATCAAATGAAAAATGTGTCTTGGATGAGTTGAATTACTGCAGTGTTGTAGACATTGTAGCCCCGGACATCATGCACAACATTCTTGAGTGAATTGGACCCTTTAAAGTCAAGTTGGTCTTGGCATCCTTAGTGGCTGAATGGCAAATTTTTTGAAACTGTTTCTACTTCTCCTGTCATGCATGGAGTTCATTTTCTCCCCCTCCATCACAGAAGAGGCCACCATTCCTTTTACCCACATCTACACCTGAAACCCAAACACCACGTTCTGCTCCATTATCGAAGAGTCATTTGGAAGATTGGTCCATTAAAACAATTTTAGACGATGAGATTCGAGGCAAGGCATTATTTATTTAAACAGCTTAGCCACAAGGTTTAAAAATAAAAATAAAATAAAAATAAAAAAAAAAACATGCAAAACCATTGCCTTCAGCAATCAGATGATGCTACCGCTTACTGACAGAAAGTATTTTTTCCAAAAGGATCAAGACACGGTTCATTTCTTGCTGCAATTCAAGAAGAATTTGTGAAGGGTCTTGAAGAACACTGATTTGCTGAGGTTTAAGTTCCTGATTGGGTATAGTTAATGACACAGAGTACAGACCAGGCATGACCATCAGTGGAATGCACAGGGGATGAAGTACCCCAATTTGGGTTGATAAAAGCTATCGTAACCACTGGCCTCAATGTTGATGTGAAACGTGTTATAAAAATGGCACACTGTGGTTTCAGACTACCATTACCTGTCATTCGTGGTGTCTCCTGATGAAGCTCTTGAGACTGTCTCTGTGAACTCACTGCATGATTTTCAGCCCTTGCAAGCAGTGAAATCATATAATGAAGAAGATAACTTGTATTCAATTCCCTTGCACTAAAGACGTTTTTAGATGTGGCAGTTTGTTTGTTTGTTTTTTAGTTGAGTTGAGTTGAGTTCAGTTGTACAAATTTTTCTTTTTTCCTTATCAGTACATTACTTAATCTATTTAATAAATGTATAAATGTTATAAACAAAAACCTCTTGTGCATAGACACACACTTGATCATAAGTTATATGTAGATATTAAAATGGTAAGGTTTGTCAACTTAATTTAATGTTTAATTTATTAAAGTGTATGTTAAAAGTGGGAAATGCTTATTCATTTGTTTAAAACATATCAAGAGAATCCTAGCGTTATGAAGTCATGTATAATGTGTAATTCTAAACTATTGTTTTTGGACCTAGCCTACAACAAATTTTACAGAGATGTGCACATGGATTTTCCATTCTCTCATCTTTGGAACAAAATCACAACTTATGTCTTGAAGAAAGAAGGAAAATGGTATGCATTTTGCTGTCCCATTTAACAGAGAAGTTTGAGGAATAGTAAGTGATGTTTTATCCATTGTTCCACTTTACATAAAATTCAATTATAAGCTGTAAATTCAGTTTACTCATAAGTATCCTAATATCAATACAATCCTTCTAAGTACATCACCATACAGAAAAAGAGCTATTTCTGTTCCTGGTCACACAATTCCCATGCCTTAGAGATTCAGAGGGCAGTGGATATGTGAGTATGCTCAGCAGTTGTCAGAACTACGGTGATCTTCACACTGCAGTAGAAAAAAAAAACACAAGAGAAGATATACTGAAGACAGTTTTGGGTAAAATAACTGTACCAGATGTTGATTGAACATAAACAAAAAAAAACTTTTAAAAAAATAAAAAGATGAAAAAGCTTAATTGCAGATCCTCTGATGTGCAGATAAATCACTGATGACTTTATAATCAAAGTCATTTTTTTTGTTGGAAAAATGTATTTATAAAATGGATATTTCCAGTCCATGATTCTGATTGGCTGAGCCGAGTTCGAAGCTGTTTTAAATTACAAACATACACCTTTGTTTACATCTGTATGTTGCTTGGCAACCACTTTGTTGGAACCACAACTGTTTCTGAGGAACTTCATTGTTTGGTGGGAGAATACATTTTTATTCATATGATTACTCTTTATTTGCTCTGTTGTATTCTGTAAAACCTTAATACGCATGGAATAACCATTTTATAAAAGCAATAAGACCCGTCAAGCCGTGGTTTACAGTGAATTTATAACAGCTAAGGTTGTTTTACGCACTCTGCTTCACTAAAACGTGAGCAGACTAACTTGTGTCTAACAACACCCCTTAGCTGCTGTTCAGGGACGTGCACAGACATTTTGAGGGGCAGGGGCTCAAGTGAAATAAAGGGCACTTCTCATAATTAGTTTTTTTTTTTAAACAAAAAAGTATATATATATATATATATATATATATATATATATATATATATATATATATATATATATATATATATATATATATATTAACGCAACTCTGACTTCCTTTTTAAAAAAAATAATTTAAAAAGTTAATTAATTTTATCTTCCTCAAACTCACGCAATTGTTTCATTTTCAAAAGATGTCTACAAAATAATCAGTTCACAGAAACCATGGTCTCCTTAGTTAGTATTCACTAGGTTTATAGAGCAGCAAAGGAAACCATTCCACAATGTGCATGTTTTGAAAACATTTTCTATGCTACTAGTTTCAAGTATATATGAAGAGTTCAGATGCAAAAGCCTCTAAGTGCCATCTGAAATTTTCTTATGAGCTTTTTTTTCAAGCATGTATTTAAGTTCAGTAATTTAACTTAAATGACAATTAATAGGTAATTTTCATTGCCAGTAATGTGAAATAAGTGAACATAAACATACTTGATAAAAATGATCATTATTGAAGGAAATTTCAGATGGCACTTAGAGGATTTTTCATCTGAACACTTCATATTAGGTTATATTAGAATAACCTAAATAACTTCATCAAACAGAGGGGCGTGTTTTACTAATAATTTGTTTATTTTTGCACAAGGCACTACATCGTTTTAATTATTTTGGTGTTATCAGAATACATAACACTTTAAAATTAAACTTACCAAAATAATTGAGTAAAAATTCAATAAAAGCCAATGTCATGTATGTATTTGTGGTGGAAATACATGGAATACTATTTTATAAATGTTTCGAGGAAATAAAAAAAAGTTAAATTACTTAAATAGTTAATTTATAAATATTGTCATTTTTAAAGTTTAATGTTAACTTATTTCTACTCAGTTTTATTTATTAATGTACCAGATGCAGTTACTCAGATTTACTACATTTTTTTGAGTGTATCCGCCATCTGTTTGCATCTGTAGATTTCTTCTAAATTCACCAATTTCGATTTCTAAATTTCAGAGGGGAAAGACACTTGATGTAAGTCAATAACTGGGGACGTTCTGTATGCAAATTAGGCGCCAACTAATTAAAATGAGCACATTTGCATCTAATTGACAGGGAAATGCAGGTAAATAGGATAAACAAAATAACTAAAGCATATCACCTGGTGGTGATATATGCTTATTTTATTAACTTATTTTATTACATGGCTTGGTTGAATTCCAATGTAGAAAGCGGTCTGTTATCTTGCTTGGAGTCTTTTCACAACCATGACGAGACGTGTAAAAGACGTCAGTGGACGTCTATTCACAACCTCTTAAAAACTACTTGGTGCACTTAAATTTATTATTGCAGTATTAATCAAGGTGTAAGCACAGCTTTTGCATATTCCACAAGGATTTCATAGAGGGTCACGATGGACGTGTAATGCACGCGTAAAAGACGTCAAGGAGTGATGTCCTCTCACAACTGAGGTAAATAGTGAACTACACGCAGCTAAAAGTCAAAGTAACAATTATACATGCAACCCCATAGAACTATAGACATGTACAAACATATCTGAATGCATTTTTAGGAAATGTTCTGTGTTACATATTTCTACCGATTTATGCCGTCCTACCGCGACTATTTTTGGCCGGCCACACAACGTCGCCGTCGGACCAATGTTTGCTGGGAACCAACAGACCGCTGTGCAGAGTATAACAGACCGTTGCCATGAAAAACAGAGCGTTGCTATGGACTCACAGGATTCTAACCGTAGAGACGGAGCGGACTATTTTCTTTAGCGGAAGCAATACAATCAGGTTTAACAATCGGGGGAGAGGGAGAGGGAGCGCTTCAGAACTCCTGACCTGATATTTAGATACTATATTTCAATAAATATATTTGTTTTACAGGGAAGCTGTGTGCAAACAGAAATATATATTATTTTTCAAAAATAAAAAAAAAAGCATCCCAGAAAAAAGGGCACTTTCTCTCCAGGAATAAAAAGGGCAGGTGCTCAAGCCCCCTTTCATGTCTATGTGTGCACGTGCCTGCTGCTGTTATAAATTCACTGTAAACAACGGCTTCTTGGGGCTTATTGCTTTAGTTTCAGCTGTGTTTGCAGTGGGTGTGTCTGGGGCAGGTGTTTTCTTGGCAGACAAGGTAGCCTAAGTATAGTTGCGATGGATGGAAGTATGGCTGGAGCCGGAGATGATGGTGTAACATAGCTCCCATTGATATGCTGTGTCGTTCTCTCAACAGCCTGATAATGTCATTTCGGAATCTGACGCCAACAAGTGCATAGAGAAAAGGGTTCAGGCAGCACTTCACATAAGCTAGACTGCGTGTTATTTTTTCCTGAAGGTGGAACTTGGTCCAGTCTTCGCAGTGTTTTTGGATTGGGTTTGAATATTTTAATCAGAAGCACCACAGTGTAAGGAAGCTGGAACAGGAGGAAAAGAACCACCAGAAGTGCCATCAGACGCAAAGTCCTCTGTCTACAGCAACATTTGCCACCGGCACGGATCAAGACGCATCCGATCGCGCTGTAACACACCACCATTGTCACGCAAGGGATGCAGAATCCAGCGATCTTTGCCATCTGGGCCCACAGCTTCCATTTACTCACTTCATTGCCCCAAACTTTCATATCGCACAAGAGGACGTCTTAATCCATGTCATTCTCCACGGAGCTGAAGTACAGGTCTGGCAGGCTCAGGAAAACAGAAGTTACTGTGACTCCAAGCGCAGACAGTGTGCTGTAAAACAGTGTCCCAGAACTCCTCTTCCACACAGCCTTGGTGTAAACCACCACCAAATAGTGACTGATGCTAATGCACGGCAAAAACAGCAGGCCGCTGTAGGTATTGATGGTGTACATACCGCGGTTTAGCTTGCACAGCACTTCTCCATACAGCCAACTGCCATTCAGCGTCTCTCCCATCTGTGATGGAAGAGTCAGCAGAAGCAGCATGTCGGACAGAGTCAGGGAGAACAGGAAGACGTCGGTCATGCAGTGTAGATGTAGACGGCTGTACCGTATGAAGGTGACAATGACCAGCCCGTTTCCAATTATGCCTAATAAAAAGATTCTGAGGAAAACCATGGTCTGGACAGCAATAATGGTCTATTCCTGTTCTTTGCTGGCTACACACAGCTCAGCGACATCAGTGACAATGTCCTCAGTGACATAATCGATATCAGTGTAAACGAGCTCAAAATCGTAAGTTGAGCCTAAAAGTGATGTTAAATCTTCTGTACTTGAATCAAAGCTCTCCATACCTGTAAGGCATGGCATAGATTTGTTAAAGCTTTTGGAGCAAGGGTGCCACTATTTTGCGTCACAGTGTCAGTTTGCTCTGTTGGCCAGTTAGGCGATGTTAGCATTTCTTTACTTTTTGAATGCACGCTTATTTTGAAATGGAGGAAAATTAAATGGAAATCATCCACGTAATGGTATACTGCTCTGTCCCCTCGGTGTATCGGCTCAAATGCATAAGCAATTGGACTTATTATGGGCTCAATAGTCCTTTCAAGTTTGTCTTCCTACTTGGAAAGTTATAATCCTTGGATAGATTTTCAAATGCATCAACTGCATGATCTTTGAACATTTTATGGAATCTTGTGAGTCCTTTCATTTACCATATCCTGAAAGTATCATCCATACGATTTGGAATGAAATCTGGGTCCTGACTAGCCTGGTTAAAACCAGACCCTTTTCAGTTGAAACTGAGTTAGGGTCTGGCAAAGCCTATAAGACGTCTCGTTTCTAAAGGGGCGTCACCGACGGACCTCGTTCAAATGCCTCTGGGTGATATTGGATAGACCTTAAACCAATCAGAGCGATGAAGGAGATGACGTATGCAGAGCTGGTATATTAGACTTTTGCCGAATCCAGTCGGTAAGACAGCGATAACATCTTTTTTAGATATGAAGGCTTCAAGTGTTGTTCTTTGCTCGGGTTTTAACGCAAAGTTAAAGTTTAAATCACTTAAAACAGATGCGATAGCAGTTTCGAACGAATGTTCCTCTGCAGCATCCATCTTTGTAATGTACAAAATCTGCTTTACCGTCGCTGCGCTGTCGTCATCATGTAAACCCCGCCTCAACGTTTCTGATTGGTGCCGCGATTTCGGCGGCACAGAAACGAGCTAGATAGTCCTCCTTGCCAGACTATTCTGTAGAGAGAATTGAAATTCGCCGGAAGTAGTCTGGGTTTTCCCAGGCTAGGTCCTGACTAATTTCCCTCAGGCAAACCATATCAGATGATTTTATTTTCATAATTTTACCTAATCTTTTCCAGCTTTTCCAAACACCCCACCCCCCCATTCCTTATTTTGTTGTAAAAATTTGAGTTTAACCCTTGGTTTCCTTTCATCCCAAATAAACTTTCCTAGCATTCTTTCCCACTGCTTAAAGCATGAACTTGTTAGATACAAGGGAAGGTTCTGAAAGAAAAAAGAAAACGTGGCAGTACATTCACTTTTATAATTCCTATTTTTTCAAATATCGTAAGCGGCAAAATTTTCCAATGCTTAAAATCTAAAAAAAAATTAAGGAGTTTTCCAAAACTTTATAATTACATACATATAATTTGTCATTTTCTTTGGGAATTGTAATGCCTAAGTATTTAATTTTGTTCTGATCCCATTTTAACTTAAACCTTTTCTTAAATTATGTCGGGAGATTACATCCTATTTGCATAGCTTCAGTTTTAGCTGAGTTTAATTTATAGCCCGAGTCAAATGCTTTTTCAGCATCTAATGTAAGCCTATCATTTGTTGTTTTGTTTTTCTAGAATAATCAATGACATCAAGGTATATCGTGACTGGTAATATCATATATATAATGATATAATGACTGGTATATCGCCTCCCTCTGGAAGATATGTGATATTGTTGTTCATATTTAGCGTCTGCAATCCATGACCAGCTAGAGGCGCTTTTTCACACTTCAAATAACAAATATTTTAACATTTGAAATATCTCAGGCCCAATGTCTTCGCAGTTCGCACTGAATCATCATTAATTATTATTCAGTCATGTGTAATGTATTCACATTTCACTGACCTTTTAAAATTAACTCATTTCAGAAATAGGAAAGAAAAATCGAACTATTACAATTAGATTTAAATTTAGTGTTAAAAATCCTGCAAAAGACTTGCCTTATGTTTCAACGCCACATATCATATTATACTACAAATATTTCTTACAGCCTAAAACAGACTCATAAAAAAATTCCTACTGTTACTCTTAAGAAGTAGTTTTCATATTTACTTCAGTTACATCCTCATAAATGTAAATTTTATCTGCACTACTTACCACCACAGTTCACGACTTCCCTCAATGCCATAGCATCTTTCAGGGCTGGCAAGCCTAGTGTCTAGCAGTCCCAAAATTGCCGTTACAGCCGACTTGGTGAAAAAGATCCATGTGCTGGTGGTCATGATCAGAAGATTCTCTCATGGTCCAGAGGTTCCTGTCACTGCCTCTCCATCTTTTAACAAAGTACCCTGCGAGGCTCCCAAACCCTGGTATCATCTGACTCTTTGGCTCGAGACAGTAATACTCATATATGTTGCATATGGTGAATTTATTTGATAATTTGATAACCACATATATCACGGAGAAAAGGGGATAATGTACAAATTTTACAATTTTATGCATACAGATGCATCTAAATAAATTTGAATGTCGTGCAAAAGTTCATTTATTTCAGTAATTCAACTTAAATTTTGAAACTTGTGTATTAAATAAATTCAATGCACACAGACTGAAGTAGTTTAAGTCTTTGGTTCTTTTAATTGTGATGATTTTGGCTCACATTTAACAAAACCCACCAATTCACTATCTCAACAAATTAGAATATGGTGACATGCCAAACAGCTAATCAACTCAAAATACCTGCAAAGGTTTCCTGATCCTTCAAAATGGTCTCTCAGTTTGGTTCACTAGGCTACACAATCATGGGGAAGACTGCTGATCTGACAGTTGTCCAGAAGACAATCATTGACACCCTTCACAAGGAGGGTAAGCCACAAACATTCATTGCCAAATGAGCTGGCTGTTCACAGAGTGCTGTATCCAAGCATGTTAACAGAAAGTTGAGTGGAATGAAAAAGTGTGGAAGAAAAAGATGCAAAACCAACCGAGAGAGCCGCAGCCTTATGAGGATTGTCAAGCAAAATCAATTAAATAATTTGAGTGAACTTCACAAGGAATAGACTGAGGCTGGGCTCAAGGCATTCAGAAGTATCAAGGAATTTGGCTACAGTTGTCGTATTCTTCATGAATCCACTCCTAAACCACAGACAACATCAGAGGCATCTTACCTGGGCTAAGGAGAAGAAGAACTGGACTGTTGCCCAGTGGTCCAAAGTCCTCTTTTCAGAAGAGAGCAAGTTTTGTGTTTCATTTGGAAACCAAGGTCTTAGAGTCTGTGGGAAGGGTGGAGAGGCTCATATCCCAAGTTGGCTGAAGTCCAGTGTTAAGTTTCCACAGTCTTTGATGATTTGGGGTGCAATGTCATCTGCTGGTGTTGGTCCATTGTGTTTTTTGAAAACCAAAGTCACTGCACCCGTTTACCAAGAAATTTTGGAGCACTTCATGCTTTCTTCTGCTGACCAGCTTTTTGAAGATGCTGATTTTAATTTCCAGCAGGATTTGGCACCTGCCCACACTGCCAAAAGCACCAAAAGTTGGCTTAATGACCACGGTGTTGCTGTGCTCATAAATGACTTTATGAATTTCTTCACTGATAAAATGGATAACATCAGAAATACAATAAAAAATGTAGATTCTACAGCATTTAATACTTCAGTTTCATCCATCGCACACAAAGATAAACTGAAGCGCTTTACAACTATAGGACAGGAAGAGCTAAATAAACTTATCACTGTATCTAAACCAACAAAATGTTTATTAGATCCTGTACCCACTAAATTACTGAAAGAGTTGTTACCTGTAGCAGACGAACCGCTTCTCAACATTATTAACTTGTCAATATCTCTAGGTCATGTCCCAAAACCATTCAAGCTAGCGGTTATTAAGCCCCTTATTAAGAAATCACAACTAGATCCTAGTGAACTGGCAAATTATAGGCCCATTTCAAATTTTCCATTTATGTCTAAAATTTTAGAAGAAGTTGTGTCTGCTCAATTGAGCTCCTTCCTGCAAAAAAAAATTTCTCTATGAAGAATTTTAGTCAGGTTTCAAGCCCCACCATAGCACAGAAACTGCACTTGTTAAAATTACAAATGACTTTTTTTCTTGCATCAGACCAAGGCTGCATCTCATTGCTTGATTTACTCGATCTTAATGCTGCGTTTGACACCATAGATCATGACATACTCATAGATTGATTACAAAACTATACAGGTATTCAAGGGCAGGCTCTAATATGGTTTAGATCATACCTGTCCGATCGCTACCATTTTGTTTATTTAAATCGTGAGTCATCTCATTTATCACCAGTAAAATATGGAGTGCCACAAGGATCTGTCCTAGGTCCTCTTCTATTTTCAATATACATGTTGCCCCTTGTTAATATTATTAGAAAATACGGGATTAGTTTCCACTGTTATGCTGATGATACTCAACTATATATCAACAAGACCAGATTAAACTTCTAAATCATCTAAGCTAACACAGTGTGTTAAAAATGTAAAAGATTGGATGACCAATAATTTTCTCCTATTAAATTCGGATAAGACAGAGATATTACTTATTGGACCAAAAAACAGTACACAAAATCTAGTAGACTACAATTTGCAACTAAACAGATGTACTGTTACTTCCTCTACAGTCAAAAATCTCTGTGTTATATTAGACAGCAACTTTTGAAAATCATATTTCCCATGTTACAAAAACTGCCTTCTTCCATCTTAGAAACATTGCCAAGCTACTTAACATGTTGTCTGTTTCTGATGCAGAAAAGCTAGTTCATGCATTCATGACCTCTAGACTGGATTATTGTAATGCACTTCTAGGTGGTTGTCCTGCTTCTTCAATAAACAAGCTACAGGTAGTCCAAAATGCAGCGGCTAGAGTCCTTACCAGGTCAAGAAAATATGATCATATTACCCCAATCCTACAGTCTCTGCACTGGCTACCTATTAAGTTCCGTATCAGTTACAAATTATCATTACTTACCTATAAGGCCCTAAATGGTTTAGCTTCTGTTTACCTAGCCTTATACCACACTACAACCCATCACGCTCCCTAAGGTCACGAAACACTGGACTTTTGGTAGTTCCTACAACGTGGATAGCAAAGTCCACTAAAGGAGATAGAGCTTTTTCGCATTTGGCTCCCAAACTCTGGCATAGCCTTCCTGATAATGTTCGGGGTTCAGACACACTCTCTCTGTTTAAATCTAGATTAAAAACACATCTCTTTCACCAAGGATTCGAATAATGTATCTCGTAAATTGTGACTGCAGTTGTATCTGATCAAATGCACATTCTTATTCTTTAGCTTGGGTTAAACTAATTAATTTTACTTTGTTGGAACAGCAGCTACACTAATGATTTCCCTGTTTGTTTCTCTGTTTTGCCACAGGATTTACATCCCGTGGTAACTAGGATATACACAAGCTCCAGTCTGGATCCTGAACACCTGAGAAGAGATGATGCTGACCCCTCAGAGGACCTCAGATGATGCTAACCCTGAAACAACATACAGAACTAACAAATATTGCTACTTACTATGCAATCACATTATAATTGCTGTTAATAGTGTTCATCGTCTGGTTGACTATGTCTTGTAAACTGATCTCCATATAAGCTTATAAGCTACTAAATATTGTAGAAACTACATTTTCTGTAAAGTTGCTTTGCAATTATTTTTATCGTAAAAAGCGCTTTACAAATAAACTTGACTGGCCAGCAACTCACCAGACCCTAACCCCATAGAAAAACTTTCCAGAAGGCCAACAATTAACTAAAAATGTTTTTTTATTATTATTATTGGTCTTATGAAGTATTCTAATTTGTTGAGATTAGTCAGGGTTTTTTTAGCCAAAATCATCACAATTAAAAAAACCAAAGACTTAAACTTCTTCAGTATTTTTATTGTTTTTTATTGAGATGCACCTGTGTGTGTGTGTGTGAGTGTGTGTGTGTGTTTGTGTATATATATATACTGTGTGTATATATATATAAATGTGTTATATTTTTGAATGCTTTCCAGCTAGCAAAACAAGAAAAAAAATGTAGGGCTTAATCTAATCCATTTGTTGTTGGTTGATCAAGAATGGAAGCAGATCTGAATGATCACAAAAGTCTGAGTCTCGCTGTATCGCTCAGGCTGCACTGCAGTGTCTATTCACAGGCGCGATCCCACTACTGATCGACACGGGGGCTTTGACCTGCTCCGTCTCCGACCTGGGCCGGTTCACCCCTCCTTAGACGACCTGGTGGTCCCGAGCTCCCCCAGGAGCACCATATCGATACCGAACTTAGTGTGGACACCTGATCAACATAGTCCACTGCAGCCCAGAACCCCTGAACTCAAGCGATCCGCCAGCCTCAGTCTCCCAGCAGCTTGGATTACAGGCGCGCGCCACTGCACCCGACGAGAGCTCGAGCATCAGCGCTGATACTCAATCTAGTGCTCACTGACACCTCCAGTACAGCACAGCAGAACACTACACTGACATTAGCTGTGGAGCAGAGAACTTCTTGGAGTTTAAACATCTCCAAACAAATCAGCAAAAATCGAGTTTTTCCACTTTTAATTTAAAACATTCAATTGCAGTTTTCCTTTACTTCAACACATCTGAATATCGTTTAATCCAACTCAATGGCTAATACATGAATCTTTTGCTATAACATACATTTTTAGCTGGTTTATTACCTGTTTTATTTATCATGTATATTTATCACATGTAGATACAGCTCGTTAATTTTATTGTGGCAAACTTTGCTGTTTATATCCAGTTACCATTACTTCAGTGACTGTCGAGAAAATTAGCCTCACTCATGTCTGGTTTTAAATTATTTATATGATTTAGTGTAGTTAAATGATAGTAGTTTTGAATAGACTAACTGATCACTCATTTGGTTGTTAAAAGTCACCAGGTCTAGATTAATAAGGTGTCTTTAATTAAACGAACTTAACTCAATCCACTAAGGCCACATGTCTCCCAACTTAAGATCTTTTGTTCAGCTGATTGAGTTTTTATAGTTGAAAAAACTAAGAAAATATTGTAATTTCAACTTTTAATGTTATTTTCACTTGACTTAAAGTATGTTCAGTTGACTAAAAATGTGTTTTTAAACAGCATGACAAGGTCAAAAGAAACTACTATGCTTGATATTTTGGTCCAGGTTTTTTTTTCAAACCAGCAGCAGCTCATTGGTAACTTTAGCCATACTCATTCTTAAAAAACGTAAATAAATGAGTAGAACCAACGTATTTTCACCAGTTTAGCCAACATTTTTGCATTTAATTGTCCAGTTAACTAAAATATAATCATTAGTCTAACTTTTTGTGAGTTGGATTTTTTATTTTCATAGCCAAATCAAAGTGGGTGCTCTTATATATCATATACAGTATATGAGATATATACAGAAACCTGGCAAACCAGTAGGACTCATGCTTTTTGTCACTTGTCAGGAGCCACTTGGTGATGCTCACCAGCTATTTCTCTAAGTGAGATCTAGCAGATCTTGCCCTGTTCTGCTATGTGCTGCTTGAGTTGCTGTCCATTCGCAAAGTGCTGGGCTATACTAACCTTATATGGAAACGTATTCTGAAAATTCAACCAAACTATCGTCAGCTGTTGTGTATTAGGAATCAAGACAGGTAAAAAAAAAAATTATATAATGAAAGATAGATCATTGGAGCTAACATTCTACGGTAGAATGTCATTCCATATAGATGGAGCTGACTGACTCTTGCCGTATCCGGTCGGCAAAACAGTAAATTTCAACGCTGACTTCTGTTCCTCTTTTAGATAAAAACCTGAGTCTAAATCGTTCATTGTCATTCTATATAGATCTTTCAGATTTAGGTCTGGATTTCCATGCTACTATGATGTTGCCAATGCGTCAAAAAATATTTATCAAACGACAGTGCCCCCCCGCCGATGATCCAATGCCCCTCCAGTAGAGCTGCTCTGACGCCGACTCTGAAACAGGTAAGCAAGGGTAACGATATTTTGTAGCCAATACACAGTAACTACAACATATTTACCATGCTTCTCCTACTGTAACCGTAGTTTTACTCTGGTATTTGTATTAACTAATGCACAATAACCACAACATTTACTATGGGTTTACCACGTTAACCGTAGTTTTACTCTGGTATTTGTAGTTAGTAACACACAATAACCACAACATTTACCAGGATTTTACCACAGTAACTGTGTTTTTACTCTACACTATTTGTAAAACACTGTAACCACTAAGTTTGCCACGCCTTTAATACCTTTTTGTGAAGTAATTGTAATTCAGTGTTTTTTCTGTCTTGCAGTTACGTCGGATTACATACTCCACAACAACCTGTAATCCAGCAGCTCTTTAAAGAAGCCATCTCTTGTAAAATCTCTCTCTCTCTCTCTCTCTCTCTGCTAGAATTAACAGGGAACCTCAACTCGCTGATTTTGAAGAAGCTGTCAAGGGGGCTGAACAAGTCCTTCAAAGGTTCAACCCTTCACAGGTAATGTTGAAGACTTTTAGTTATAACTGATTTGCTTTAATGAACGCATCCTTATATTATGTGTTAATCAAATATTTTGGTCGCAGATCATTTATTTTTTATTTATTTGAAAGGGACAATGCACATTAATGAACATCTGCATTGAAACAACAAAAACAGACGTAAACATGTCAGATTATAGCCACAGGGCTAATTTACATCCGTAGTCCCTTAATTGGCAAATTACAGAAATACAGAACTTATAACATACAAAATGACAAAAATGAATAAGTTCAAGCAAAGTAAAATAAAAGTCACTTAATGGTCACAAAACTGGTTTGCTTTAAGCCACACTTTGAGTTTGATTTTAAATATAGGAAATGTGGAACATTCCCTTACAGTGATGGGGATACTGTTCCATAACTTACAAGCCTTCACAGACAGAGGATTTGAGTCACCTCTAGTGGAAGCCTGTGTCCTGGCACCACTGTGAGTCTTTAATTTAAAGAAGTCCGACATGGGAGATGGGGCTAATCCATTTAACACTTTGTAAACAAAACAGGCATATTTAAAATTTTAAAAAAGTTTAAAATTCTCTAGACTTAATAGATTATGTGTTTGTAATATATTACAAATATGGAAGGAAATTGGTTTTTATCAAAGACTTTTTTACTCAAAGGCATTTTTATAGAGTGATTCTATTGATTTGAGTGTGTTCATACCAGTCAATGTCCAACTTGTACAACAATATTCAATATGTGATAAAATCATAGAATGTAGAAACACCTTAGCAGCCCCAAATGGTATAAATTGATGGATTTGTTTAAAATTTCGTAGATTTAATTTTACTGTACTCGATATTCTTTTTACATGTTTTTTAAAACTTAATGTGGAATCAAGGGTCACACCAAGGTGACCAATTTTAACACACTGTCTCAACATGTTTATATTTCAGGAAGGCCTGTCATGAGATTTAAATTTGACCATCTTGTGCATATATGAAGAAGACCAAAAGCTGCAAAGGCAAACACTTCCAATGGTACGTCTGTGCATCTGAGCACCTTGACTGAACCTTACTGCAGATACATTTTTCTCAGCATTTGATGTTTCTTAAATTTTGGTTCACATAGCCCATCAGGAAGAACAGTCAACAAAGAGCATGTTGTAGTAGCAATAATTCATACAATAATCATATTATATTGTACAAGAGTACTTGTAGAAAATTCTACAACTTTTACTCCTACTGCTGTTATTGGCCATTACCACAACTCCCATCAGATTGTGCCCATTGTAAGAGTGTTTATATCATGAAGTTTATATTAAGTCCATTGTATTCTTTATTATTCTTTACAAATTGGTGCCGTCTCTTCCTGTTTCAACAGTACATGATATCTGTCCACACCTCATAGTCTGCCTTTCTTTCTATGGTGATTTTACTGAACACATCTGTCTTAGAAGCAAGATAATGGAAATGCTAGTTTAACTTTTCAAGTGCTACAAATCAGATCTTCAATGAATTTGGGCAAATCAGATCACTTAAAGCTGTTCACACAAAGACCAATAACTATAATGAGAAGTATTTTTAGCATCCACACCAACAGACGATACTGTTCTGTTTACTGTTATGCACACTGCATGTATAGTATGTTGTATTCTGCCATTTGTTGTTGTCAGTGTTTTTGTTGTTCATCATGTGATAAATTATCTTTGTTTCTTCTTACAGGATTTCTCACAGATTACTTAATCATTCTTCATCAGCTCTTCAGGAAGAGACGGCACCAATTTGTAAAGAATAATAAAGAATACAATGGACTTAATATAAACTTTAGACAAGGTTTAGACAAATCATATAAAATCGTACGAGTGAGGTCGTACAAATTGGTACGAATTAGCCACCTCGTAAAAAAACGTACGAATTGGTTGTGAGATAGCGTTAGATTGATGCTCGAGCTCTCGTCGGGAGCAGTGGCGCGCGCCTGTAATCCAAGCTGCTGGGAGACTGAGGCTGGCGGATCGCTTGAGTTCAGGGGTTCTGGGCTGCAGTGGACTATGTTGATCGGGTGTCCACACTAAGTTCGGTATCGATATGGTGCTCCTGGGGGAGCTCGGGACCACCAGGTCGTCTAAGGAGGGGTGAACCGGCCCAGGTCGGAGACGGAGCAGGTCAAAGCCCCCGTGTCGGTCAGTAGTGGGATCGCGCCTGTGAATAGACACTGCAGTGCAGCCTGAGCGATACAGCGAGAGCCAGACTTTTGTGTTTGCTCTCAAATAACCAGGCCTGCTGGGACAAAAAAAAGAGCCCAAGAAATGTTTGAACTACAAGAACTCCTTATTAAGCTCTTAAGAAAATGGTTTTACTGACAAATTTTGATAATTTCTTTAAAAGGCAGTTACATTGATAAGCCATTAGACATAAGAATAAAAACATGGAAATAACTCTTAAACACCTAAAAATGTCCAATTTTTTACACCTATGATTGTTTGTGTGTTTTCTTATGGAAGTTTGGCTGTTTATCATCCAGATTAAAAAATAAATCACCCCTGCACACAAGAAGTCAACAATATCCTATCTCAGTGATTACCTCCCTAGCACTCTCGTCTATCATCATGCAGTGATTTGAGAGCTTGTCATGACCAGCGTCAATGCCACTGTCCCACCCATACTGGACCCCTTAAAGTTTACTTAGATTACTTAGAATCTGTGAAAGGACCACGACAAACATCTTAAAGCACTAAGCACTATCCCAGTACCACCCCAATTAGTGAAGAAATAACAATAATTGGCAAGGTCCCAATTTCTCAGTGCTATTTCTCAGCACTGAGCAAAAAATAAACTTATAATACTTATATAATTATGTAAGTGTAGTTCACGTAAATGTAGGTAACATAAATGAAACAGTTTTGATAAAATTATGTAAATATGTGAAATTGGGTTTTAATAATGGTTGTGTTTAAGAAAAAACAATGTCATTCATTCTGACAGGTGCATTAATTGAAGCAAGGTAGAAAAACATTAACATTTACCCATAAAACCAATTTAAAAAATATATATTTATATTAAACTGTTGGCTTTCTGGAAAGTATGTTCATTTTTTTGTTCATGTACTCAATACTTGGTAGGGGCTCCTTTTGCTTTAATTGTTGCCTCAATTCGGCATGGCATGGAGCAGATCAGTTTGTGGCAATGCTGGGGTGGAATGGAAGCCCAGGTTTCTTTGACAGTGGCCTTCAGCTCATCTGCATTTTTTTTTGGTCTCTTGTTTCTCATTTTCCTGTTGACAATACCCCATAGATTATCTTTGGGGTTCAGGTCTGGTGAGTTTTCTTGCCAGTCAAGCACACCAACAGCATGGTCATTTAACAAACCTTTGGTGCTTTTGGCAGTGAGGGCAGGTGCCAAATCCTGCTGCAAAATGAAATCAGCATCTTCAAAAAGCTGGTCAGCAGAAGGAAGCATGAAGTGCTCCAAAAATTCTTGATCAACAGGTGCAGTGACTTTGGTTTTCAAAAAACACAATGGACCAACACCAGCAGATGACATTGCACCCCAAATCATTACTGACTGTGGAAACTTAACACTGGACTTCTGTCACGAACGTACACACAGACAGAGAGATCCAATAGCAGTGTTTAATAGGGAGAATCCAAAAATTGTAGTCCAGACAGGCAAGACGTCAATAATAACAAAAGCAGTCCAAAAACAAGAAACACGAAAAATACTAGGGAACACGAGAAAGCAGGGTGGCATAAACCAAGGACTCCATGAAACAGACAGAAACAGACCAGGTATATAAGGACAGATGAAAATGATGAAAGTGGAAACAGCTGAGTCCATTTAACAAGTGTGCAATTAACAGTGATGAATCGGACAAAGGCTTGTGGGAAATGTAGTGCCTGCAGTGGGGTGACTATGGGAAAGTGAGACCACTAGTGGACACCCAGGGAAACACAGACCAGACACTGTGACAACTTCAAGCAACTTGGGCTTTGAGCTTCTCCACCCTTCCTCCAGACTCTAGAACTTTGGTTTCCAAATGAAATACAAAACTTGCTCTCATCTGAAAAGAGGACTTTGGACCATTGGGCAACTAGTCTCAGCCTCAGACGTCATGCCCATGGACCGTTGGCTAAACATCTGATGCATGTAGGACACAAAAGTGGAAACACTTCAGGAGTTTTCGAAGTCATCATCTGACTGGTTGAAATATATAAGATTTCTGGGAGACGTGTGTGTCACGTTCTTTAAAGACGTTGTGTTTACAACTGTGATGGCAAGCACTTTTTTAGGATCAACTAAACACTGGATATTTAAAAGTATCTCAAATATTTAAAGTTTGCAGCATAGAATCTTTCAAATACATCCGAGAGTTTTACAATGTTATTGTGGCGACATTTCCATGCTACGAAATGTGGCACTGAACAAAACAAACTGTGATTGGTTGTTTGAAATGTCTATCAAACGGCCTCATAGACGGGCCTTGGCCAATAAAAGCTGCCATGAATTACAGACCTTCAGCCATCAGTCTGAAGGTCTGTCTATGTGAGACTACTGGGCAAAAGTCCAGTTCTTCTTCTCCTTAGCCAAGGTAAGACGCCTCTGATGTTGTCTGTGGTTTAGGAGTGGATTAATGAAGGATACGACAACTGTAGCCAAATTCCTTGAGCCCAGCCTCAGTCCATTCCTTGTGAAGTTCCCTCAAATTCTTGAATTGATTTTGCTTGACAATCCTCATAAGGCTGTGGTTCTCTCGGTTGGTTGTGCATCTTTTTCTTCCACACTTCTTCCTTCCACTCAACTTTCTGTTAACATGCTTGGATACAGCACTCTGTGAACAGCCAGCTTCTTTGGCAATTAATGTTTGTGGCTTACCCACCTTGTGAAGGGTGTCAATGATTGTCTTCTGGACAACTGTCAGATCAGCAGTCTTCCTCATGATTGTGTAGCCTAGTGAACCAAACTGAGAGACCATTTGAAGGATCAGGAAACCTTTGCAGGTGTTTTGAGTTAAGTAGCTGATTGGCAATGTCACCATATTCTAATTTGTTAAGATTTGGTAGATTTTTGTTAAATGTGAGCCAAAATCATCACAATGAAAAGAACCAAAGACTTAAACTACTTCAGTCTGTGTGCTGTGAATTTATTTAATACATGAGTTTCACAATTGAATTAATGAAATAAATAAACTTTTCCACGACATTCTAATTTATTAAGATGCATATGTACTTCTCTTAGTCAAGTGTTTACTGTGACTTATCAAGCAATCTTTGAAACAGTTTTGAGGTTAAGACAGTGAACACACCGTACACATACAGGTTATATTTTTCTTATTATTATTATTATTGTGTTTATGTGGCTCTATTGTCTCTATTGGCCAGGCTGGCATTTTTTGTAATGGTACTGAATTATGGTTTAAGAAAATATTAAGCAGTAAAAACTGTTTTCAACATTGATAATAAGAAGAAATGTTTCTTGAGCAACAAATCAGCATATTATGCATACTATGAAAATTCAGAGTTGACATCACAGGAATAAATGACATTTTAATAAATATTAAATTCTGAGTGCTTTCCAGCTAATCGAATAAGAAAAAATGAATAAATCTAGACAGAGCTTAATTCTATCCAATGGTTGTTTTCTTGTGAAAAGTGAATGGAAGCAGATCTGAATGTGATTGGCTTGACTGCAGCGCTGCCTCAAGACAGCAGAGAAAAGTGAGCATGTAATAGGAAGAAAAAAAAAATTCACAATTAAAATCTGCAACATTCATTGAGAAAATAAATAGGGTCAATTTTGATTTCATGCTGACTAACATATTTCTACAAAGTTCCCATTTAATATCCTGGTTCCTATTTTCAGTTGTTCTCAATCGGTTTGACTTGATTGTCCACAACAATTTTCAAAGGTTTCATGCCCTTCAGTATTTCTGCTATAGTAAGGAATTCTTTTTTTAAATAAAAAAAGCTGTTAAACAAAAATAAACAATAATTGTTGTGGGTAAATAAAGACAAAAAAATATTTAACCATTTTAATTAAGTTATTCTAATTGTATTCATTGTTAACAAGAGAGTTTTTATGTCACAGCTGCTTCATAATTTCCTGATGTTGTATCACCAGAACATGTTCCAGTCAGCTTTTATTTTCTTCTAGGAATAAAAACAGCAAAGTTTGCCAAAATAAAATGAATGAGCTTAATGTGATAATTATACATGCATATGATAAATAAAACAGGTAATAAACCGGCTAAAAATCCAAAGTTATCACAAATGATTCATGCATTAACAATTGAGATGGACTAAATGATATTCAGATGTGATGAAGTAAAGGATTGAATGTTTTAAATTAAAAAGGGAAAAGCTCTCGTCGGGAGCAGTGGCGCGCGCCTGTAATCCAAGCTGCTGGGAGACTGAGGCTGGCGGATCGCTTGAGTTCAGGGGTTCTGGGCTGCAGTGGACTATGTTGATCAGGTGTCCACACTAAGTTCGGTATCGATATGGTGCTCCTGGGGGAGCTCGGGACCACCAGGTCGTCTAAGGAGGGGTGAACCGGCCCAGGTCGGAGACGGAGCAGGTCAAAGCCCCCGTGTCGATCAGTAGTGGGATCGCGCCTGTGAATAGACACTGCAGTGCAGCCTGAGCGATACAGCGAGACCCAGACTTTTGCGTGTGGACTAACAGAGAAAGAAATATTAATTATATTATTAAGAATTATATGGTAATAAAACCGTTTTACTCTTCCGTCAACTCCAGATAAAGACATTGTCTCTCTTTTAAATTTGTAAACTTTTTAAACTTGATATCTTTTCAGCAATGTCATTTTTTGGCGTTGCACTTTAAGAGGCACTATTATGTCGTGTCAAATTACTGGTAGCCTACTATATCGCCTCTCTCTGGCAGATATGTGATATTCTGTTCCTATTCAGCGTCTGCCAAAATGAGTCCAATCTGACTTTTCTTAAGAACCGTGCTCTAAAGCAGTGGTTTTTAACCCCCTTCAACCAGGCATTCACTAAATTCCAAGGGTTTCATTACCACGACGTAAAATGGGCGTTTCTGAAGGTCTTGGTAAAACGCCCTCTTTCAAAAAAAAAAAAAAAGGTCGATCATGCGCAGAATGCTGTTTTTTTGTTGTTTTTTCCCCCCGCGGGCATTTTTTAATCCTAGGATCAACTCAGATGGATAATGAAGGATAAATAAAATCATACCTACGATGGAGAAAACAGTCATAGGCCTACAGTTAGATATTATATTTCATATCTATTATGTTTTATTATCTTACAGTTAAGCTATTTTCGAAAACAAATAAACAACCAAAAAATGTAAAACGTGTAGTAACGTTAGTACTACTTATGTTTTACTGTAAGTTTACTACAAACCAAACATGGTTATTGGAGTTCATGCTAATCACAAAATATTGTGTTTGATAAGCCACTCACATTGAGACAGGTACAACAGTGTTCCTGTTCACACATTTTAACCCTCAAACATTTTATTATGCTCTTGATTTATCGATTTCTTTCTCTTTCTCTTTTCTCAGTCCACTCTTCAGAAAAGTGATGGTTTGGGAGATAATACATCAGAAGATCCTGTAAGCTCTGAACCAACCAGTCCTTCAAACATTTTCAAACATCTTATGTTCTTTCTGTGTAAATTCAATTTAGGATAGAATTATGAATAGTTACAAGGGTTCTTTACAAGCAGTGGGCTTTGGAAAAGTACTGAGATGAATAAAATCTGTGGTTTAACTGCAGACTTGTCTTGTGTGATAGAAATCATGAAAGAATGGATGTAAAGTCAGTAAACTTATTGAAGTGAAATAGGCATAACATAACTGAATAGTATATTGTGAACATGAAACGATCAGGACAGGGATCTGAAGTCATAACTGTATTAATGTAATTTGACATGAAACACCTGAGATCAGGACATGGGATCTGAAGCCATAACTGTATTAATGTAATTTTACATGAAACACCTGAGATCAGGACATGGGATCTGAAGCCATAACTGTATTAATTTACATTTTACACTAAACACCTGAGATCAGGACAGGTATCTGAAGTCATAACTGTATTTATGTAATTTTACATGAAACACCTGAGATCAGGACATGGGATCTGAAGTCATAACTGTATTTATGTAATTTTACATGAAACACCTGAGATCAGGACATGGGATCTGAAGCCATAACTGTATTAATGTAATTTTACATGAAACACCTGAGATCAGGACATGGGATCTGAAGCCATAACTGTATTAATGTAATTTTACATGAAACACCTGAGATCAGGACAGGTATCTGAAGCCATAACTGTATTAATTTACATTTTACACTAAACACCTGAGATCAGGACAGGTATCTGAAGTCATAACTGTATTTATGTAATTTTACATGAAACACCTGAGATCAGGACATGGGATCTGAAGCCATAACTGTATTAATGTAATTTTACATGAAACACCTGAGATCAGGACATGGGATCTGAAGCCATAACTGTATTAATGTAATTTTACATGAAACACCTGAGATCAGGACAGGTATCTGAAGCCATAACTGTATTAATTTATATTTGACATGAAACACCTGAGATCAGGACAGGTATCTGAAGTTAGAACTGTATTTATGTAATTTTACATGAAACACCTGAGATCAGGACATGGGATCTGAAGTTAGAACTGTATTAATGTAATTTTACATGAAACACCTGAGATCAGGACAGGTATCTGAAGTTAGAACTGTATTTATGTAATTTTACAAGAAACACCTGAGATCAGGACAGGGATCTCAAGTCATAACAGTGTTTATGTAATTTTAACTGTATGAATGTAATTTGACACGAAACACCCGCGATCGCGGAAAGGTTACCTTAAGTTGTAACAGTATGAATATAATATGAAAAACACCCACTATCTCGGAGAAGTAACGCTATTTGAACCAATTTTAGCGAACGGCTTTCTTTCCAATCTGCGCATGATCGTTGACCTATGCAAATTATCAAATAGGCCACGCTTGTCCGATGACGCAATATCTGTTACGCTGTTCTGAAATCCCTGGAAAAAAGTGCTAGCCCCTTCAACTAGGGAAGCGCCAGCACCTGTCAAGGGGGGCGCGAGCATCAGTTAATTCACAGACGTTCCCATGAGGACATATGAACATGAGTTAGCAAATCTAGAAAATAGTAAAGTATGCTTTTAGTTAACTTTTTATGTACTGTACTTCTCAGAAATTGGCTTTATGTACTCCTCAGAAATATACTTAAAATAACATTTAAGTATACCTGACTTATACTTTAAAAAAGTCTAAATATATTTGAGCTATACTCCTAATCCGTGTTTTCATTATTACACGGTAGAGGGCGCTAGTACACATCTTCTGCACAGTATTTCAAAGTGAAAAAAAATAACAACATACTAACACATGTAATCTAACATGATCATCTGACATAAAACAGCATTAAACTGTAATATTGAATAAAATGTTTTTGATGAAACTTACTCACATTAAAGCGTGTAAAAAATGCAGGAAGCTAGAATAAAATGGTTTTATTTACAAGCTGATACCCTGTTCTTTCTTTTGATGTTTTGTATTTTCATATATTCATAAAACAAAATATATACAAATTAAAACCTAAATAGGGACATAGTAGTACACTTAAAGTATGATGTAAAGTTCACTTAAAGAAAACTTAATGAGTATACTTGCAGTATAAAACTACTAAACTAGTAGTTTACTGAGACTATACTTCAAAGTGTACAAAGTATTTAATTTTTAAAGTAAACTGCTAGTATACATATAAGCTCACTTAGTATAATTGCAGTACAAACTACAAACATAGTAGTTGTGTACTCAAAGTTTGCTACTGTTATACTTAAACTTATTTTTATATACTAGAAAGTGGGCCAATTTAGTCCCAAGGAGTATTGAAACAGTACACTTACAAGTATACTACTAGAACACTGATATTTGTATACTTGCTACATGAAGTATACCTAAAAATATACTTGTAATTTACTTAAGTATACTTAATAAAATAAACTATACTACTTTTTGGTAAAGGTAGTCCCTGGTTGGAGCATGGTTGGTTCGAGTATCAGTTATGCTTATTGACAGTGTAAAAGATGGTTTACGGTGGGCTGTGTCGGAAATCCAACCACGGATTGGCATGTTATCTCAGAAACAGACTCAGACATCACTGAATCAGGTAAACTGGTTATATATTCATGTTTTAGTATAATTACACACGCTATACCATGCCTTTTTAGGTAGGTTTCAGTCCCCCTATCTGTCACCTTAGCCCCCCAAAACTATCAGGCCTGTGCTGCTTCCACAAGAAAGTTTTTCTCATTCGTACGATGAGATTGGCAGCATACAAATATTTCATGAATTACAACGTGAACTCTTGATTTGTTGATTTGCACATTGATCTGCACTCGTTTCTATGTTAAATAGATAAATGAGGCCCACTGACACCAAACTTTGTGTGTGCTATTGTCAACTCTGACAGAACCACATCGATTTGACAACAGCGCCACCTATTTATCAAATGTGATAAGCCATTAAATCATATTACTAGTTGTATTAATGATTTCTCAGCTGTTTTAACTAATCATTCTAAAATGGCTTCAATTACTAATTTCTTTAGTTGGTCTGATGCTTGCTTCTGTAATGCTTGGCCCCGTAATTGCTGCTTGCAGCTTTATTAATAATTGTTTTTAACATTTTAAATGCCCCTTGACTGGGCAGGCCCAGTGTCTGCACAATCATCCCTGATTATTATCTGTTGTGTCAGAAAACACGGGCTCACAAAATAAGTAGTAGTTCTCAGATCTGTTTCAGTTATATCATCCTAAAGATAACCTATAGATAGCATACTAGTATAAAGAGGCATCTTCACAATTATTTTAATGCAAATTGTGCATGAAGATTTCAGACTAAATGATAGACTACTTTTAGAGTTGTGGACATTGAACGACGTGGTCTTTTTGAGCTGATGTAGTTTGTTAAAGATGTATCTTTTTAATTTTTTCATTAAAACTATCAAAAGCGTGAGTAAATAACATTCAGTGTAAAATTGTATGATATTCTGAACAAAAAATAAAAAATAAAAACAAAACCCGTAAAACATTGGCCATGGTGCGCCCTCTGTAGATTGAACATATAGTGCATATGTTTGCTGAAGCTTTTTCTGTTCTCTCTCTGTCACTCCGAGAGAAGTCCAATTCAGCTCGAAGATTCGACTCCTTTGAACAGTTCGCTTGAAAGAAGCTAAATTTGCGTCATGACGTGGCATATTTTTTTACAGTCTATGGTCTAAACCTATGGTCTAAACTCTAAAACTAAACAACTAAATAAATTAAATTAAAATTATTTTTTTAAACAAAATTATTATTTTTTTTTACAAATAAATAAAACCATATGTCGGCACACATTGCTACTATTACGTTTTGAAGTGTCTTTTTAATTTCTTGCAGATTCGGCTCATAAAAACAAATTAATTTAGACCTTTAATATAATTTGAATTTACAACAATAATAAAATTGCTTATTGGCTAAAAAGATTTTAAAGAAGTTGTAATAAAATGTTTATTATTTATTAAAACATTTAATAATATATTTTATTAATGTAATATTTGATCTAGCATAATATTTTTATTTCTGCTGTTTTACTATAAAAAAAAATCCTGCTTTTTTGCTGCATTAGTCAAAACCTCCATTTCTGAATTTTCACAACATGGGAATTTCACTTAAGGGCGAAAGATTTCCCCTCACAGACTTTGCACTGGGTTCAAGTTTGCCACAGACGAATAGAAAGCTGTTTGGTTTGAAAGTAACTTCTGTGTGAACTGTTTAAACGTTTATGCCATTGAAAATAGACCTTTTCACCTACATTTTAAACATTTATGCATTTACCAGACGCTTTTATCCAAAGCGACTTCCAGTGCATTCAGGCCAACATTTTTAACCTGTGTTCCCTGGGAATCGAACCCACAACCTTTTGCGCTGCTAACGCAATGCTCTATACCACTGAGCCACAGGAACACTTTTTGTAATTAAAATTACATTTTTTTAATTTTAAAATTTTAATTTACATTTTAGGTCACTCATCGAAAAATCAGTGAACCGATTCAGTCCGATTCGTGAACGACTCTTTCAGTTCACCTCAGTTCAGCCAGTTCAACCGATTCACTGAAAAGCTCCGACTATAGAATATCGGACACCGCTAACTGAAAAGGGGGCGGGGCTCAACGAGGAACATCTCCAACGGTTTGCATGTTGTTTTTCATGAGTTGTCGTGTGTCTCTGTCAGTCATACGGCTAGCCCTACCCCGCAATCCGACTCTAGTAGCGAAGCCCGTGTCTCTTCGAGCAAGCAGAGTCCTAGTCCGTTTTAATTCGCTCTCCAGCGTATCGACATTATTCAGCATGCCCGAGCGGAGGCCCTTCGTGCGGTTGCCCACTGACGTCTACCCCGTCAACTACGGGCTGCGCCTCAAGCCCGAGCTCATCGACTTCACCTTCGAGGGCAAACTGGAGGCAGCCGTGGAGGTAATGTGAGCCCCATGCCATGCAGCCCTTCTGTCCCCTCTGCTTAGGGCCCCAGGGTCATGCCATGTTCAGGTTAACCCTGGTTTTTCACTTTGCATTTGTATAACTGCTGATACTGTTGTCGCTGCTAATCTAACAAGCTAAGTTAACAATACCTGCTAGTGAAGCAGACAGAGGCTTTACACACCACGTATTTCACATTTACGCGTTCCAGCATGTTAGAATTTGATTATTTAAGGTTAAATACTTAAACCTGCTGTCCCCTGAGGTCTGCCTCTCGCAGTAAATAGAATCAAGCAGTTAAGTAGTTGCCCCGCAAGCTAAAGCGCTAACTGGCACCACACCGCTAACCAAGTTAGCCTGCAGGACTGCTGTCATAAAGCACGTAAATACAAACATAATATGTCGTAATTTAACCGCCTTCCAGGTTATAGTTTTCAGGTAACGTTCTCGAGGCGGCGAATCAGTCCAGTCTACAAGCTCCTGAGTCACTCTGAGCCCGTCTGACAGTTTACATGATACTTTATAGCTTACCGTAATCACAGTGCAGTGCCCGAGGTTACAGTAAAATAATGCACTAACATATAAAACCTCTCAAATGTGGGGTTAACTATTAGTTTGGTACATATTTCATGCTGATTAAATGCTACATGTCTGTCTATATCTGTATCTACCTATCATATATATGTGTATATATATACACTGTGATTGTAATGAGATATATATATATATATATATATATATATATATATATATATATATATATATATATATATATATAAATATTATCTTTATCAGTACAATCACAGTATTTACTACTGGGTAAATTACTGTGGTTGATGCTGTAAACAGAAGACGGTTGAGGTCAGTGCGGGCCAGATGTGACGAAATATGGGTCCAGTCTGCGTAAGATTGTTTGTGGAGCCTTTTTATAGACCAACAGCTTTACATGTTAAGTCATGGCCAGTTGGGAAGTCGTGGCCTAATGGTTAGAGAGTCGGACTCCCAATCGAAGGGTTGTGAGTTCGAGTCCCGGGCCGGCAGGAATTGTGGGTGGGGGGAGTGCATGTACAGTTCTCTCTCCACCTTCAATACCACGACTTAGGTGCCCTTGAGCAAGGCATCGAACCCCCAACTGCTCCCCGGGCGCCGCAGCATAAATGGCTGCCCACTGCTCCGGGTGTGTGCTCACAGTGTGTGTGTGTGTTCACTGCTCTGTGTGTGTGCACTTCGGATGGGTTAAATGCAGAGCACAAATTCTGAGTATGGGTCACCATACTTGGCTGAATGTCACTTCACTTTTTCACTGTCATGTTGTACCCCAGTCTAATGAAAGTAGCCTTGCTGTTGAAGTTGTCATGATGCCAAGACTTATTAGAGCATGAGATTAACTACATCCCCCACAATGCGCATCATGACCGTCATTGGCTTACATTTATGAACCCCATTAAAATGTATTGCTAGGGGCGGCCTGTTGTCACAGAGCCAGTGAGTGTACACATTGCATCCAAGTCACATCCAGCTTCAACAAGCTACATGTGCTCTCTAAAGCTTAATCTTGGCAGATTCACACCTCTAAACACAATGTGCATCATTATTTGGGATCTAATGCACTGAAAATGAAGTGTGTTACTACTTCAATTGAGGAATAATTAAAACAGTGCTGATTCTGGGATGTATTTGTCTGTGAAAACTAGTTTAAGGACATGAGGGGAGCCTGAAAGCTATTCATCGTCCCGTGAAAGTTTCACTTCAGCATTATGCAACAAATACAGTCTTAAACAGCCTATTGCAACATGAGATGCCATGCAAACTGGTGTTCTTTTTATTCATAATCTGATTATATATGCACACGTCAGAATTTCATAGCAGCAGCAGGAGATGGCCCTTGAGCCTCAGCAAAGCCTCGAGGATTCAGGTGGTTCTTTTTCCATGGGTGTCGTATCTGCTCGTACTCCTGGAGATTTCCTACAACAAAACAGGAAAAGGGAAATCTTATGTACTGTGATATGAGCAAAGATAAAAAAACAAAAAAAAAACTGCTAAATGGTAGTGATCCCAAGACACAGGGTACTTTCACTACCATTGAAAACTTTGAAGATTTTTCTAGTGTTTTTACAAGAAGTAGCTTACTCTCACAAAGGCTTACTGAGAGACAAAGTCTGCATTTATATGTTCAAATATACTATAAAATGTTAAATTTGAGAAATATTTACATTTTAAATTAGATGTTTCTCGTGTTCCAATCCTGTGGCTCAGTGGTAGAGCATCGCGTTAGCAGCGCGAAAGGTCATGGGTTCAATTCCCAGGTAACAAACATACTGTTTAAATAAATGTATAGCCCGAATGCACTGTAAGTCGCTTTGGATAAAAGCATCTACTAAATGCGTAAATGTATAGCTGAATTTCCAGCATTATTATTCCAGTCTTCGGTGTGACATGATCCTTCAGAATTCATTCTGATATGCTGATTTCTTGTTGTTATCAGTCAATGTTAAAAACAGTTGTGCTGGTTAATATGTTGAAAACTGTGATATTTTTTTTTCTCCAGGATTCTTTAGTGACAAGTAAGTTCAAATGAATAGCATTTATTTGAATATGACATCTTCTGTAACATTGTGAATGCTCCTAAATATCACTTTTCATCAATTTAATGCATCCATGCTTAATAAAATTTCTCTTTTTGTGTCGGAGAAAGAGGCTTTTTCAGTATTTACTAAACCAGGAAGAATTTCCCTGCATTGGTTGGCTCTGCTGTGTGTAGGTGACGTGAGATTGTTCCACTTTTATTGCTGTTATCTGATACAGTATGAAACAAAGGAAGGTTTCCAATGCTTGCTAAAGGCAATGGAGTGTTGCTAGAAAAGAAACCACACACCAAACACTGAGAGCTGGGGATCATGAAACAAACGGACCCATTTGAATGTTAAAACTGAAGCCTGTGTCGTTGTTCTCGACAGGTTACACAAGGGACAAACCAGATTGTGATGAACTGTGCTGATATAGACATAATTACTGCTTCTTTTGTGCCTGAAGGGGGGGAAGGTGAGTGCCAAACTCTGAAAACCAACCGTAATCCACATTTAGTTGATGTATTTGCTTGACTTTTGCCTGATTGCTGGTTCGACCTGCATTAAATGCTTTATAGTCTGGTTTATTTTTAGGATTAACTGTGCTCATTTTTCTCCCCGTCCATTTAGAAATTAACGCTACAGGATTTAACTATCAGAACGAGGATGAGAAGGTGACCCTATGTTTCCCCAGCATTCTGCAAAAAGGTAAAGACCTCCTAAGCTGTCCTGGATGGAGCCTGCTGCTGTCATGTCAACAATCTCTGTGTAATTAGTTGCTATAGAGGGTTTATTGTCTCATTGAGGTGGCTTGAACAGCTTCCTGTTAAAAGATGAATGGGCCTTCCTTTCTCTGTCCTTCTGTTTTATGTTCCTTTTTTTTTAATCATGGGTGACTTGTTTTTCAGGGTCGGGATCATTGAAAATAGACTTTGTTGGAGAGCTGAACGACAAAATGAAAGGCTTTTATAGGAGTAAATACACAACTCCTTCGGGAGAGAACCGCTATGCTGCCGTCACACAGTTTGAGGTAAATTCATATCAGAGTACTCTGTTCATTCATTTGTTTGCTCGTTGGCTTTCTCTGCCACTGTTTGCTTTAGCCCTGTCATTTGTCATACCCCCCCCCCCCTCGCTCTTCCTGCCCAGTCATTCCTTTGAGATCTTGACCGTTTCTCTCGACAAAGACGATTTCACATTCACATAATCATTCAGCGTATGCTCTTATACTTGGAATTGAGGAAAATTAAGCAATTTATTATACTGGAGACATAATATTTTGTGAAATTAACGTGAAACGAATAAAAACAACAACAACTTTGTTATGAATAAAAATTAACACCGAGCCAGTGAAAATGTTGGCAGGGCAGTGTTTTGGATTTCGGCCTAATATTTACTAGCAAAAATGTGTTTTGTTTATGGAGTTAAATAACAGCTGTATATTTTCCAGCTTGTTGCATTTTCTTTTCTTTTTTTCTTTAAAAGAACTGCCAACCAAAATGGTTTGTGAATTTAATGAAGAATGAAACAAAAATAAGAAATAAAAACACTGCATAAAAATAGGCCAAATTCTTTTGTCACTGGGCCAGTGAAAATGTTGGTGGGGCAAATGAAAATCCAATCTGCTGACCTGACTGGGCCATAATAAAAAAGAAAGAAACAAAGAAAGGATCAGAATATAATGTTTTTGTGCATCTTTGTGTTTTGATGCCATGCAAATATCCCTGCACGTGTTTAAATCACTGCAACCCATGCTAACCCGGAGTCGTCTCTTCCCATCTCGCCGTCTCTCACCTCCAGGCCACGGACGCACGTCGAGCTTTCCCTTGCTGGGACGAACCCGCTATCAAAGCCACTTTTGACATCACCCTTATCATCCCAAAGGACAGAATAGCCTTGTCAAATATGGTACGTCTCAATTTTGTTTTCTTTTTTTTAAACGCTTGCCTCTGGAAACAAACGTCCTTAAATGAGTTGATTCACATTACTGTCAGACGTGTGCATTATCTAACACAGGCCCAGAGGCGTTGTGCCTCCCCAAGCTGATGTACATTCTCTGAGTCATGACACATACGGCACACAAGTTTTGACATGGGATGTGCACCAGTCACATTCCTTCTCTCTTTTGAAAATGAATTTTGTACCATTGTATTGATTTACTAACCTCTACTACTGGTTTTTAGCATTCTTTGGAAGTGATTTGTTTTTGTGGTTTCATCAATTTACATGTAAAGTGACCAACTACAGTTTATTTACATGTCATTCAACCTGCCCCTTCCACACTGTGGCCAAAAAAAGCTGCAAATTGAACCTGACTTTCCTTTTTCTGTGCAGAATGTCATTGATCGAAAGCCATATCCAGAGGATCAGAGCCTGGTGGAGGTGAAGTTTGCCACTACACCCATCATGTCCACCTACCTGGTGGCGTTTGTCATTGGCGAGTATGACTTTGTGGAGAGTCAGTCATCAGATGGTGTGACGGTCCGAGTGTACACACCTGTCGGAAAGGCAGAGCAAGGGAAATTTGCACTGGAGGTATGAGAACTGCTCTCTCAGTTTGTAACTGTTTGCATGTTTTGGCATTTAAAATGTCCAAAATAGTCCAAACAGCAAAATCGCATCATTTCTTTTACAAACTTAATAAATAATAATATTTGTAAAAAAAATTTATTTTAATGGTTTATTTCAAAACATCTGATTAAAAATATACACTATCATTCAAAAAGTTGTGGTCAGTACATATTTATTTATTCATTATTTATTTTAAGAAAGCTTTTTCGTTTTTGTTTTTAGCAAGGAAGCCTTAAATTGATTGAAAAAATGAACGTAAAAAGTTTAATATTGTTAAAAATAATTTCTTTTTTAAATAAATGCTGTTGTTTTGTACTTTCTATTCTTCTAATAATCCTGGGAAAATATATTATGTTTAAAAAAAAAAAGTATTATCATTGATAATAGTAAACTGTTATTTTAAAGTGTAATAATATTTCACAGTGTTTTACAGTATTTGCAAATCAGCCTTGATGAAAAAAGACTTCACTGACCCCAGACGTTTAAACTCTATGTATTTAAAAAATATTATTTATTATTTTTAGTAATATTATTACTTTTTGTAATAATATATTATTATTACTATATTATTAATTATTATTAATATTATTAATTTTACTTAATGTTAATAACACTTTTTTTGAGTGTGTGAAAGTGTTCACTTGTAAAAACGTTTTTATTTTACTTTTTTTTTTTTCAGGTTGCCACAAAGACCCTTCCATTCTATAAAGATTATTTCAGTGTTCCTTATCCATTGCCTAAAATTGATCTAATTGCTATTGCCGATTTTGCTGCTGGTTAGTATCATTCTCTTGAAATATTAAATGGCTCATACACATGGTTATATTCAGTTTTAACCTTTGGTGCTCTTGCG
This sequence comes from Carassius carassius, assembly GCF_963082965.1. NCBI lineage: Eukaryota > Metazoa > Chordata > Actinopteri > Cypriniformes > Cyprinidae > Carassius > Carassius carassius. Next base: position 12,937,612 of record NC_081792.1, read on the forward strand.
TCCTGTAGGTGCCATGGAAAACTGGGGCCTTGTTACTTACAGGTGACTTTTGAATTAAATGATTTAATAGCAAACTTGAGAGTTGACAAATCAACATGGAAACGCAGAACCATCTGATTTTTGAGAGCAGCCATTCAGGAGAACCTTGTTTAATATTTGATCTGTCTTGGTAGCATGTTAATTCCCAGCCATATCTGAACAATATAAACCACATTTTGTTGTGCACTCTGTTCTTATGCAGTTTTAATTGGCTTTTTTGAATGTTGTGTTCATCCCATCACAGGGAGACGGCTCTGCTGATTGACCCAAAGAACTCGTGTGCGTCGTCCCGGCAGTGGGTCGCTCTGGTAGTCGGCCACGAGCTGGCACATCAGTGGTTTGGGAACCTGGTGACCATGGTGAGTGTCCAAATGTTCTGTGTGGAAGGTACGCCACATATAGTTTTTGTAGGTCACAGTGATATTTGAATGTTATTCAGGGTGCTGAGAAAATTTCTGTTGCTGCAGGAATGGTGGACTCATTTGTGGCTTAATGAAGGTTTTGCATCTTGGATCGAGTATCTTTGTGTGGACCACTGTTTCCCTGAATACGACATCTGGACCCAGTTTGTATCTGCGGACTACACTAGAGCTCTGGACCTGGATGCGTTAGATAACAGCCACCCTATCGAGGTCTGCAACAGATGAGTGCATCTCTCTCATTACCCCCGATCTCTCAGTGTGTGTCTCTGGTGTTTGTGTGGATAGCAGGAAGTTTTGATGTGCACTTTGTTTGTCAGACTGCCTTATCACTTACAGCATTTAAATTGCAGACCCAGATTTAGCCTGATGAAATATTGATCGGAGTCATGTTTCAGAGCTTGTGTGTTTTGAATGGCAGGTTGATGTCGGACACCCTTCAGAAGTGGATGAAATATTCGATGCCATATCATACAGCAAAGGGGCCTCTGTCATCCGCATGCTGCATAACTACATTGGCGATGAGGTGAGGGGTCGCGTCAGCCAGCTGCAGAGAGACATTCACAGTGTAAATCTGTCAGACAGGAGCTTGCTCATCTGTCCGTTGTGCTGGAGTCTGTGATGAATCTGATAGATGACCAGCCCTTGCTAATACAGACTTATAGATTCATTTACAGTTCTGGTTTTGAATAATTTCTGATTAAATTATCTTTCTTTTAGGATTTTAGAAAGGGAATGAATGCTTACCTTTTGAAGTTTCAGCACAAAAATGCATCTACCGGTAAGTCAACATGACAGTCTTTGTGTAGATTAAGCTTTGACCCTCTAATAATTTTCAACATTTTTTTAAACATCCTAATGACCTTGTAAACCAAATATTTTTTTTGTTAGTGTGTAGTCTTATGATTATACACATAACTGCCTCTTCACAATTATTTGTTTACAGTTTTTACATATCTTATAGTTTCTATTTTAAATTAAATAATACACAAGTCTGAGTTGTTTGATGTAATACATATACCCAAGTCACCATCCTACATTTTTTTTTTTCAATGATCTGTTACACTCAGATGTGCATTAGAAAACATAGGTCACTACTTTCATTTCATCGCAACATTAGATATGAATAAAATAGATTCTGAAGTCTTTGTGTTACAAGCTTAGGCTTTATTTGACATGAAGAAAACTCAATTAAGTTGCTCAGTTCAGTTTAAACTGATAATTTTGTTTCACTGGATAAATGTGGGATGATGTTTCTAACATCATTTCTTTCAGTGTTTAGCTTGATCTTCATCTGCATTTCATGTTTGTTTGTTCTTTCAACCTAAATCATTTTAATACATTGTTAGAAATGATACTTATAATACTTTATAATTGAGAACACATCCTGGAACTCAGCACAATTGTAAAAAAAAAAAAAAAAAAAAAACCTATATATATGTAAAACCATTAATTTTCACTTGTGCTCAGTGTATGTAGGAAAATGTCTCCGTGAGGAAATGATTCAGAATACAGCCACAGTCTGATCCAAACAACAAGGATTACAGCTGTAGTAATTACATAGTGTGTTACATTGTAATTCTGACACGACATAGTGTGTGGTGGGAGTGTTGTGGGTGTGTGTGTGATCATGCACCAGTGTTATTATGCCTTGTTAATTGTTGTGTAGTCAGAAATGACAGGTGTGACGTCTCTCTTTCTCTATCCCAGAAAACCTTTGGGAGTGTTTGGAGCAAACAAGTGGGAAGCCTATTGCTGCAGTGATGAGTTCCTGGACCAAACAAATGGGCTTCCCTATTATAGTAGTGGATCAAGAGCAGGTAACATTTACAATCCCATTCTCATAAACATAATGGTTTTGTTTTGTTTTGATCCGACCCGGCACTAGGGGATTGTGTGTGTGTGTGTGTGTGTTTTTTCTGGATGTTTTTTTCCCCTAAAGTTTCAAATATAATTAAAATACCCCTCGGGGTATTGAGAAGTCTAACTGAGATGGACTCTGAGCTTCTCAGGGATCGTCTGGTAGTAACAACTGTTGTCTTGGCAATACCAGATTTAATCAGAGCTGAAATATATATTTATACTCCTCCAGCATGGCAGTGACCGCGTGCTGAAAATCTCTCAGAAGAAGTTCTGTGCTAGCGGACCACGTAATGGTACATGCAAATAAATAATACTGGATCTGCTGACTTTAACGATTTATTTATTTGTCTTTTTCTGACTCCGTTATACCCTAATATCTGTTTTTATGTGCTAGATGAGAACTGCCCTAATTGGATGGTTCCCATCAGCATCTGCACCAGTGAGGACCCGAGCTGCACCAAGATGAAGGTTCTGCTGGACCAGCCCGAAACCACAGTAAACATCACCAACACTGCACCTGACCATTGGATCAAGGTCAGATTGCTGCGTTTTATGCATTTCACGTAAAAGGCGATTTATAATGTAAATAACAATGAAGATTGAAATTCTTCATCTTCTTCCATGTTGCAGATTAATCCCGGTACCGTGGGATTCTACAGGATCCAGTACAGCTCAGCCATGCTGGAAAGTTTGCTGCCTGGTATCAGAGACCTCACACTGCTGCCTGTGGACCGCCTGGGTCTGCAAAACGACCTCTTCTCTCTGGTGAGACACTACACATGCGTCTGAATCATTGATTTGCCAGTCAGAGTAGAGGCTCAGATCTCCACCTGGAGTCAAGTCTCAAGTATTGATGGTTAAGACTTGAGTGAAGTGTCTTGTGGAAGTCAGATTCTTTCAAGACTCCAACAAAAACCTAATAAACCTGTATGGATACTGAGAAATGATAAGTGGGCATTTTGCTGAAACAATAAAGGTGTAGAGGATGTTGTTATTTGTAATATCTATTGGAACATTTCTGTAGATTTTTTTTTTTTTTTTTACTAATGAAATATTAATTATATATAATATACAAATACAATTTTTTTTCCAGTGTTGCTATCTTTGTGTTCAGTGTTGCTGAAATGTTTCTTGAGAAATGCAATTTCAACAATATCAGTATTGGTTTCTGTTTCTCCTCCCATCCATCCGGTTTTGACAGTGTTGTGCTGTGTCTCTGTCTGTAATGCCCTCAGGCTCGAGCAGGTATGATCAGTACTGTGGAGGTGTTGAAGGTGATGGAAGCCTTTGTGAATGAGCCGAACTACACGGTGTGGAGTGACCTGAGCTGTAATCTGGGTGTTCTGTCCTCTCTGCTCTCACACACCGACTTTCACGAGGACATCCAGGAGTTCATCCGAGATCTCTTCACCCCTATCGGCATGAAGCTGGGCTGGGACATCAAAACCGGAGAGGGTGAGAGCCAGAACTCACAATTCATGAAGGCATATGAACATTCTGCCATAAAGAGTCCCGCTCATGTCATTCCAAACCTCTTTGACTTTCTTTAAATCTGTGGAACATATGTGTCATACTCTGCACTTTTGTGGCACGTTTTCCACTTATACTCAAATAGATTTGACCAGTTTCTTGCCCTTTTTTATTTAAACAGGCTGTTTTTATATGTTCCCTATGTAAATGAGCTCTGTTATGAGTGCAATGAGTGACAGAGCTCCTGTCAAGTTATTAAAAGTTGAAAGGGTGTTGGTTATGTAAATGTGATGTCATAACCATGGCGATTTCACAAGCCAAATATTAATATATTTTAATAATCTGCTTTTAATATATGGTTGGGATTACCAAAATACAAGGGTTTTTTTAACTCCAAAACAGGAACAGTGATATTGCACTGTGCATTTTTTAAATACCAATTTTGATACTAACTTCAAAATAAATGTTATTGATTCATATAAATATTCATATAAATATTAATAAATAAATGTAAATAATAACTATTAATCTATTTTACATTTAAAAATGACATGTAGCATTCAAGCGTTTCTTATTTAAATATAAAATATATAAATATAACTACTTGAAATAGGCATTAAAATGGCATGTAGTGAAAGATGTGAAGATGTAATGTAAAAGATAAGCACTACAGATCCTGAGAGGCATTGACTAATATCTTATATTGTATAATATCATTGTAATCCGTGGTTGCTCTTCTCCCCATGTCTCTCGTTCAGGACATTTGGACGCCCTGCTGCGGGGTCTGGTACTGGGGAAGCTGGGTAAAGCGGGGCACAAGGCCACTCTGGAAGAGGCCCGGCGGAGATTCAAAGAACATGTGGAGGGTAAACAGATCCTGCCCGCAGACCTCAGGAGTCCAGTGAGTCGTCTCGCATTTCTGTTTATAATACGGACACTTTTGCATCAGTGTACCAGTGATGCACCAAGATTTGGACAACTGACATTTTGGTGATAAAAAAAATACCAAGCGTTTTTCAGATGGTGTGTGTTGGCCGTCTTAGTGTTTATTTTGCGCTAGACATGGATAAACTACAACAGGTGTACATGTGAGCTGTGAGGACGCTAGTGCTGGAATAACAGTATCTAGTTAGTATCCAACCATTTTTGTTTATACAATTATAATCTAGTTAATTATTTTGGGTAATATTGAAACAGTCCTAAATGTTTGGTTTTGCTTTCAGCTGACAATGTTTGATTTGGTGCATCGCCAGGACATGTGGTTATACTTTATTTTAAGCTGTTCTTATTACAGTGTAATTATGCATTTAAGTACTGAATACTATTATTTAACTACATGTACTTACTATAGGGTTAGAATAAGGGTTTGGCTTAGGGTTACTAGCATGTAGTTATGCATAGATAATTGTTATTATAATAGTAAGGGCATATAACATTAAATAAAGTGTAACCGGACATGTTTATCGGCTGATTTTGTAAATGTTGTTCCTGTAGTTTTTATAAGTACTGGCTCGAACATGTCCCTGTTAAACATAGGTGTTTCTGCATTCCCTTTAGGTGTACCTAACAGTTCTGAAGCACGGAGACAGCACAACGCTTGACACTATGCTCAAGGTGATAGTTAGCACGCGTCTGAACATTACACAGCGACAGCCTTGAAGGTGCGGATAAATAAAATGCATCTCTCGTGTTCTGTGTTCAGCTTCATAAGCAGGCAGACATGCAGGAGGAGAAGAACCGCATCGAGAGAGTGCTGGGAGCCATTCCCGCCCCTGACCTCATCCAGAGAGTGCTTAACTTTGCCCTGTCGGTACGAAAGCACACCCACACACTTACTCTAGAAAAGAGGTCAGACTGTGGAAACTTTTAAAGCACCAGAAACACACTTGTTTAAAGCTGCAAAGCATCCGTTTTCCTCAGGAGATCGATAAAGCACCATTTTCATCTCTCATCATTCTCACTAGAAATCTTATCTGACACTCATTCTCTGAGCTCTAATCTGAGTCTGTGGGAATTAAAAGTCTCCAGAAGTGTGAACAGTGACGCTGAGTGTGGCTGTGGTATTTTTAGGAGGAGGTTCGTCCCCAGGACACGGTGTCTGTTATCGGGGGCGTAGCTGGAAGCAGCAAACAGGGGCGCAAAGCTGCATGGAAATTTGTTAAGGACAACTGGGAAGAACTTCATAACCGTTACCAGGGCGGCTTCCTCATATCAAGACTCATCAAGGTGAAAGAAGTGCAGTACACAATTAAGATGGGAAATACAGTAGCAGACCGAGTTTATTGATTGTGAATCATGAATATATGTATACAGTTTTGATGCGTCGTTCGTTTTGTTTCTTCACTGCAGCTGACAGCGGATGGGTTTGCAATAGATAAAATGGCTGCTGAAGTTAAGGTGAGCGTTTTCACTTACAAAATCATTTTAGACAGACAAGTGAATGTAATGTACATTTTCTAGTTATTTTTTGCTCTAAAATGTAATGTAGACTAGATAGCGCACTTGGGGAGATTAGAACTTGCTTGCAAAACCAAATTGTTTATTTGTATTGGATTTGTGTGTGTGTGTGTGTGTGTGTGTGTGTGTGTGTGTGTGTGTGTGTGTGTGTGTGTGTGTGTGTGTGTGTGAATAAGTGGAACAAGTTAACAAATAAATAGTCATTAAAATTCATTAGTGAATCATTCTAAATTATTTTATTTTTGGGGAGGCTAATTAAAATACATTTCCATTCAAAAGTTGGGGTTTTATGTATGGCAAACTATGGAAGTCAATGGGGACCAGTTTCTGAAGAGGATTAGGACCAAGCAATAATAAAAAAATAAAACCATCTCGAAAGTCATTAAACTTTGAGAAAAAAAATTGTTAAAGTTTGTGAAAAAAAGAAAAAAAAAAAGTTGAGAAAAATGTTGAGATTAAACTCATTAGATTTAGAGAATAAAGTTGTGTTTCGAGAAAAAGTCAAAATAAAATGTTGAGAAAAAACTCATTAAATTACGAGAAAAGTAATTGAATTGCGAGGAAAAAAGTTGAGAATAAACACTTGCGTCTTGTTCATTTTATCTCGTTGGATGCGATTAATTAACGTCTTCAGTGGGGTGGGTTGGAGAGTAATGCGTTGGGGAGTAGCGACTGATACGATCGACTTGGTTCAAGTGCATCTTTTTCCAAACTCGCTTTTCTTCATCAAATGTCACATCGGAAAATTTAAATCAATTGCTTATTGTGTTTTTTAATAATAATGTATTAGTGTTTAGTGTTATTAGTGTTTAGTGTTTAAGGTTTAGTGTTAATACAGTTAATCCATTGTAAATATTAATTTTTTGGATTGAAAAGTATTCTAACTGCATCTGACGCGTCAGTGTTGTTGAGAATGGCACAGAGGTTTCATCTGGTTGTCACTCACATTTTACTGATACATCTGGGCTAAAATTTTGTGCTATCACCTTGTGTTAACATTGTGAAACATGTGGTGGGCCACATATAATAGCCTACATTTCAATAGACAAGCTGCGGGCCGTCTGAAGTTCATCTACGAGCCATATTTTGCCTGCGGCTAGACTTTAGACACCCGTCAGTTGCTATTTACAGCAGGGCTCTGAACCGATTCAAGGAACGAAAACGAACAAAATTTTGACAGGAACAGAAACAGAAACGAAATCCAATTTTATAGTTCCGAACAGAATCCAAAAATTTGAAATGGCCATTAACCGGTTAATAACGTTATTTTATCGTTCCATTTAATATTTGAAATTTGCTGTCAATGAATCATGAATTCCAGAAGTACGGCTTGCAAATGTGACGCTGAAGCCAGCGAGGGAAATGTCCTCTCAGCTGTGAACTCATCATTGGTCAGTCTCAATGGCAATGCACCGCCCTTAGAGTTTATCTGAGGATATGTGAGATGAATTCAACAGATCACACACCTGCAGAAAAACTAACCCCTATAGGCTTACATAAAAAGGAATAGGGATATACACTAAATGTATTTCACTTAAATCATATTGACAGATTAACGAAACCAAAGAAAAAGTGTGCTAAATTATGGTTCATTGTGACACGTTCTAAAGTTTTCGGAAAGGAAAACGAAATTGCAGAGAGAAGTTTTCTTTATTTTGCAAAAGCTTTACAGTTTTAATTATTTTGCAAAAGCTGAAGCTTTGAACAGCCTAATGTCTTGCTTAAACCAATCAGCTTTGGTATGACCATCGCGCTGACACAACATAATTTTGCTTTATTAAAGCCTGTACATTAACGAAATAAAATAGAGTTAAGGTCCTTTCACACTGGACGCGATTTTGACGCGCGAATAATGCGCGCGATGGTTTTATTTTTTGATCAGCTGTTTGTGTAATGAGTGCTTTCACACCGAATGCAAATGTGCTGAGGCGAAAAAACGACTTTTATTTTTTTCGCTTCGATGTCGTTTTTTTTTTACTTTTGAGGCGACAAAAAGGCTTCAACCAATCACATACAAGGAAACAAAGGTGACGTCACAGCAAAAATGACGGATCTTCTGATTACTTGTGTGTGTGTTCTATGGGCTGATGTTTTTAAGAGGACAGCTCACCTTAAGCAGACTGCCAGACGCTGCTCCGGATCAATTGGTTCCCTGAAGTTTGTGGTTTGTCTCGTCAGATGCGGTGCCACTATCTGAAGGAGCTCCTCGAATTGTCCCACAGACATCCGAAAGTAAGTGCGGAACCGGCCATGATAAAGTTTTAGCTCCTGTACAAGATTGGCATACTCCCCTTCAGACTCTCTGTTCTTTAGGACTGGGTGCACCCAAAACCTTCTTTTCTGTCTTTTAAAGAAAATGAAAAGCTCGTCTTCACTGGATGATGATGTTGAAGTGTCCATTTTCTCAACTGTCGGCGCGAAAGTTTTGGAATGTTGAAGCTCTCTGAACGTCACAGACATCGCAAATTCGCGTCGCGGCTGATGTGAATGGTTTTGACGCGAACTATTCGCACGCGAACTATTCGTTTTTTCGTTTCGCTTTTTCGTTACGCATCCGGTGTGAAAGGGCCTTTAAAGAAACCAATAAAAAGTTAGACTGCTCCGTTGTACAACATGTTGCATTCAGAGTGACCGCACCTCACTGTGCTGATAATGCCGATTTGAATGATGATGTTTTATGTAGATAAAAGTACAAACACTATATAATAAATAATATTTTAGCATCCAGATACGTCGGGAACATGGAAACATTTGGATTTGTGCCGGATGAGAGATGCAGGCATCAGCTTCAGCTTAAATTAATTTGTTTTTGGATTGACGTTTTTTAGACTAAACTTGTTTTGTTTTCGAGAGAAACTAATAGCTGTTTTTATAATGTTTGTAAACATTTTGCTTTAGACTACAGGCGTTTTAGCCTTCATTATTTCGTAAAGTAATAGGGCTAATAAAATGCAATGCCGCAAGTTTTTTTTTTTACTTTCAAAACGCAATCTTTCATCCTTGGGTTTTTTTTTTTTTTTTTACAATGCAGCAAATATTTTTAAATATCTTTAAAAAAAAAAAAAACTTTGATGTCTTTAAAGTGTTGATAGATTTTTTTTTTTTAGTAGCCTACGTTTGGCCAAAATCTAGAAAAGATGACTAACCACAGCGGGCTATTGACTAACGTTAGATCTCTATTTTTTCTTTTTCTTTTTGAGTAAATAAAACGCTGTACTTCATTATTATTATTACATTACTGTTATTGTAGGGAGTGAAATTTAAGGTTAAAATTAATGTTCTATAACTTTAAATAAGATAGAAAGGTAATATCGGGAGAATAGTCTACGTGCAGTTATGAGAGGTAGAGAGAGAGAGAGATGACGCACACTGTGTAATCAGATGTGGCTAATTCCTAACGTTCACCTCTTCATGTTTAATAAATCAAGTGTTATGATCTGCCGAGCTCCCTGTCGGTGTCCTCCTTCCAACAAAGCCGACGAGCTAGCGCACGGTAAGAACTGTAAAGCCGTTAACGTTATTAACCAGTATTTTTTTCCACCCGAACCGGTGATAATTCAGTGGAGTGCAGGAACAGAAACGTTAAAATATCGATTCTGCTCTGAGTGAACCGATTGAATTTTCTTTTCGTTTTCAAGCCCTGATTTACAGTGAAAATAGTTATATGTACTATGTACACTAAGTGACAACGGCAGCATTTTAGATGTGTGCTATTTACACTAAGTGAAAATAGCCATTCTATTTACGTTATGTTAAAGTAGCAGATCTTTGAAATAGGCTAAGTGTAAATAAATAGTAGCTAATTAGATGCTATTTGTACTTATAGTGGCAGATACTATTTGCACCTCAGTATTGTTGTACATTAACAGGATGCAATAATAACATTGATTTATAATAATGATTTTATTAAAATTATTAAATAGATGCTGCCATATTGGGACAACAAAGCCCTCCATATAGCCTACCCCTTATTAATACATTACTATTAAACAATCGTTAAGCAACGGATTTCCACTTTTCCTATGTGATATTTGATGAGAAAAGGACGAAGAGTGAGTTTAGCAAAAGACAGGCTTGAACCCAGTGGATTGTAAAATACACTACTCCCCAGTGCATTACTGTCTAACCTCCGCCGCTGAATAACACTGTCCAACGAGGTGAAATGAACATGAAATGAATGTTTATTCTCAAATTATTTTGTTCTATTTCAAATAATTGCTGTTCTTTTGAACTTTTTATCCATCAAAGTATCTCTCAAATTTTTATTTGAGAAAAAATGTTTATTCTCAACATTTTATTTAGACCTTTTTTGTTGAAATTTAATGATTTTTTTTTCTCGAGATGTAACAATTTTTTTCATGTAATTTAATGTGTTTATTCTCAATATTTGATATCGACTTTTTTCTCGAAATTTAACAAGTTTTTCTCTAATTTAATGAGTTTAATCGCAACATTTTATTTTGACTTTTTTCCTCGAAATTTTACGAGTTTTTTCTTGTAATTTAATGAGTTTAACCCTAACATTTTACTCAAAATTTAAAGACTTTAATCTTGAGATGGTTTTGTTTTTTTTATTATTGCGTGGTCCTAATCATCTTCTGTACCAGCTACTGAAGGTGAACTATCAGATTGAAAAAAAATTTTTTTGGTTCTATTTCAAATAATTGCTGTTCTTTTGAACTATCTATTCATCAAATAATCTGCCGAATCACGAAAATAAATGGCATTTTTAATTATGGTTTTAAATGATAAAAACAACATCGTAATATCGATATCGTCAACATCGATATCGTAATCAATGTACAGTGATCCAGATGAACTGAGTTTGAAAAGAGACTGATAACCAGCACATGTTGCTGTTTTTAACGAGAATGTCGGTGGTTTTTCTGTTTTCAGAGTTTCTTTGAAAGTCATCACGCTCCAGCGGCCGAGCGTACGGTACAGCAGTGCTGCGAGAACATTCTCCTGAACGCTGCCTGGCTCAAGAGAGACGCAGAAGACATCCACCAGTACCTGCTGCAGCGGAAAGCACCCTCCGTCTGACCTCTGAACTCTGACCCCTCCCTGACCTGCTCCCTCACTCCAAAATGAGCATCATCTTCAGCGAAAACCGAAACGATTACAAAACTGCAACTCCATCTTAAGAATTACCCAAGAGTCAGTACAGAGAAGTGAGACTAGGAAACTGTGAGACTGTGATTCCCGTAGTACCCCATTCTGCAAGTGCACTCGAGCAGAGCTGTGACTGAAACACATGTTATTTTATGAGCTGGTAATGCATGTACACACATGGTTTCCTCAGTGTGGCACTCCTCTCTTACAGTGGAATTATTACACAATCATCTCACTTTCCTTACATTCACAAAAAAAAAAAAAAAAACAAGCATGATGTTGATTTTCGCTCCGTTTTAAATTTACGTTTTCTTTTGTTCTGTACAAATGACGATCTCCACCTCTTTTATTAGTATTTGGCTGTATATGCATTTTACCCATAATCCTCTGTGGTGTGACTGGGCAGAATGGGGTTTAAAGGTTGGGATGCAATACTGACTGAACAGACTCTGTGGTGAAACAGCTCTGAATCCCATCGTTAGTGACGGTTAGGACTGAAGACGCATAAGCATGGTACTGTGTGTATATTGTAAACTGCGAGCATTAGTTCTGAGACCTTCAGTTAATCTGAAATGTGATTATATATACACAAACGTGTTATCTCTGATCTTTGCCCTTGTCTCCTGTACGTCACTGTCACCTTTTCTGCGGCACTTCCAGTGGTTTATACCTCCAGAACCTGCAAAAGAAATGAACCCAATGCTGTTAAAGAAACATTTCATAAGATGTATTAAATGATTAATTACTGTTGTTAAAATCAAAAATAGCAATCTAGACTAGTTTGCATACCCCCCCACAATCATGATTGAACCTGGTTTCAAACTCCGAGAAATGATTATTCACTGACAAGCCGAGACACAATGGGCTCATATAATCATTGTTGAACATCAAACCAAGAGAATTTAATATCAGATATGGCGCCCCACGCAGAGTTCGTGATCATCAGATTCTGTCTAAATGTGTCCCTGAAATGTGCTATTGTTTTAAAATATGATTGATGTTCATTAAAGAAGATGAGAAAAAGAGAAACAATGGGCACAACTGCATTGTGGGAATGCTTTGTTGGATTTGTACATGTAAGGTATGACTCCTCGAGCTCTAATATTTTATATTTGTGTGCATTTTGTAAACTATATACAGATGAGCATGTAACCCTATGAGGTTCACGCTGTTCAGATGAGTGTTTCAAAGACACATCACTTACGAATATACATGCAATTAATGATTTAAATCATGTGCAGCAGATACAGCGGGAGGAAAGACGAGGACTTTGGTTTTATCAGAATCACAGGTGCTCCGTTTTGGGACACTGAAGCACAGATGTAACGATGAAAGTTTTCTTGTGTGTGTGCATAGATTTTCTGTTGGGAGCTTGTGTTCACTGCAACATGCGGCCTGCCTGAGGTTTGCATGAGTGAATTTGAACGGCAGACTTCAAACAGCAATGATAGTGTCAGAATATGATTTCACAAGATTTTTATTGCATTATTGCCGGAGATGACATAGAAATAAGGCAATCGCATCCGACGCAAGAGAGAAACCTTGTGCAATGGATTGCTTGCATATGCAAAGCTAATTAAAAAGGCAAGTAATTCACCTGTATTCCAGCTTCAACACATTAGTAGCTTGGTAGTCTTGTGGAAAATTGGAATTGAATTGATCATTTTACAATTGTCATAGTTAATTAAATCATATAAAATGGTAAATTCCTATATGAAATATGTTTTTTTTTTTAGATATGCTCAGGTATGAAATATTGTATCGTCTGTAAATTGTTTGAGAGTATAAAATGATATTGTAAAAACTTGAATCCACCCATGCCCGGTTTCAGGATCAAATCACTTAAGGTACTCTACTTCTAATTTGACATACTGTACATTTTTGTCCCATTCATTGATATGCTTACACTATGTCAGTCATTCCAATATGGAGAGTGGATCCCGCGAAAGGGTCCGATACTGTACGGTGCACGGCTCAGCTCCTGGAGGGCCGGGGTCCTGCAGAGTTTCGTTCCAAAGCTGCTCCTACACACGTCACACACATCATGTGGTGCTCGAGGTCAGTTAGTGTAGTACCTCTCCTCTCCACCGGAGAGCGATAATGACAGATTCACAAACCGTCGCTGTTTTTCATTTACAAGAAGGAGTCAGTGACGCAAGAACATGGCGTGGCTAGGGCATTTGTTAAGGTACATAGCACAAAAAACTTATCCAGTGAAGAATTAGAGTGGAGCGCAAAGGTGATTGAGGAAAATAAAGGCATATTGGGGAGTAAAGTCACAAATGAATGTGTAATTGACACAAATTTCTCATTATTTGAGTTGAAAAGAGCTTTAATAGGAGTTAAGAGTACTTCACCAGGGAAAGATGAGGTGTGTTACAAAATGATAGAGCAGCTATCAGATGTGGCTAAGAGTGTTGTTTTAACATTGTATAACAAGATATGGGAGCAAGGGAGGTTGCCTGGAATGTGGAAACACTCTGTGGTAGTCCCTATAGGAAAGCCTGGCAAGGATAAAACAGAGGTTAAAAGACCAATAGCTCTTACATCCAACTTATGCAAAATTATGGAAAAAATGATTAATATAAGACTAGGATATGTAATTGAAAAAAGAGGAATGCTCTCCCCTCACCAAAGTGGTTTTCGTAGTGGGCGTACAACAATGGACCCAATTATTTGTCTAGAAAATGAAATTAGGAAAGCACAAGTAAGTAAAGAAGCTGTTTTAGTTATTTTATTTGACATTGAAAAAGCATATGACATGTTGTGGAAGGAGGGGCTTTTAATTAAGTTAAATAAGATGGGCATAGGTGGCAGGATGTTTAACTGGATTCAAGATTTTTTAAATAACAGAACCATAGAGGTAAGAGTAGGGATGGAATTTTCAAATATATATCCAATAGAGAACGGTACTCCACAAGGAAGCGTATGTAGCCCAATGCTTTTTAATATAATGATTAATGACATTTTTAACGGAATAGATCAGAGAATGGGTAGAGCACTATATGCTGATGATGGGGCATTATGGGTGAGAGGAAGGAATATTGATAACCTGAAGGTTAAGATGCAGTCAGCAATTGTTAAGGTTGAAAAGTGGTCATGTGAGTGGGGTTTTAATCTGTCTGTAGAAAAGACACAATTTATATGTTTTTCCAAAAAAAGAACGAATCCTACTATAGAACTTAAACTGTATGGGCAACATCTTAAACAAGTTGATAGTATAAGATATTTGGGGGTATGGTTTGATGTTAAGCTAAATTTTAAAACGCACATTCAGAAAATGATAGATAAGTGCAAAAAAGGCATAAATATACTGAAGTGTTTAGCAGGGTTTAGGTGGGGAGCATCAGGCATATCCCTTAAAAGGATTTATACTGCATTGATTCGTTCTGTATTTGATTATGGAAGCATAGTTTATAGCTCAACAAATAAAACCTTAATGCAAGAACTAGACAGAGTACAGGCCAAGGCACTTCGAATATGTAGTGGTGCGTTTAGGACAACACCTATTCCATCATTACAAATAGAAGTAGGGGAAATGCCGTTAGATCTAAGGCGATTACAACTATCCATGTCTTATTGGATAAATCTGCAAGGCCATGAAGAAACACACCCTACAAAGAAGGTGTTATTAGAATGCTGGGAGTATGGGCGTCCACTATGCAGTTTTGGGTGGCATGGGAATAGTGAGGCCAAAGATATGGAAATTGACAACATTGCTTGTTGCAAAACTGTTAGCACACCAACAATCCCACAATGGATGTTTTGTTATCCCAGGGTAGATTTGGAAGCTAAGAATATAATTAAATCAGGGATATATCAAAATGTTCAGCAATATATTGACATAAATTATGAAGACACAGTTCAGATTTTTACAGACGCATCAAAAGATCAGACTGGGAAAACAGGGGTAGCAGTACACATTTTAAAGTATAATGTAAATATTAAAAAAAGGACAACAGATCATCTGGCCATTTTTACAGCAGAAATGGTAGCAATAATTCTGGCTTTACAATGGGTGGAAGAAGTAAAACCAAATAAGGTGATTATATGTTCAGACTCAATGTCCTCACTAGAATGCATTCAGAGTGGAAAATCTATATGTAGACAGGATTTACTAGATGAAATTAATCAAATAAATTGTATAATAAGTCAACAAAGCATAAGCATAGGATTTATATGGGTTCCTGCACACAGGGGAGTGAAGGGTAACGAGAAGGCAGACATGCTGGCAAAGGAAGCAGTTACATCAGAACTGGTTGAACTCGATATTAAATTAAGTAGGTCAGAAATTAAAAGTATTATTAAGAATAAAATTAACAGAAAGTGGCAGGAGAGATGGGATGAGGGAAAAGGCAGACATTTGTATAATATACACAAAGAGGTTACAGCTAGGAAAATCAGTGGATTGGAAAGACAGGAGGCAACATGGTTTTCCAGAATGAGGATGGGACATACAAGTTTAAATAGTGGATTGCACATAATAGGGAAACATCAGACTGGACTATGCATAGATTGTGGAGTAGTAGAAAATGTAAAACATATACTTATAGATTGTACACAATACACCAGAGAAAGGGAGAATATGAAGAGAGCACTAGACAGAGAGTTAACCATGGGAAATTTATTGAGTGTAAACAGCACACAGTCCACAGTTAGGGCGGTTATTAATTATCTTAAAGAAAGCCAACTAGCAAGAAGAATTTAGTTATTTATCTATTTAATTTATATTATTATTTCAAGGTTGAGGAGATATAAGAGTGGAAGCTGGAGGAGCTGAACACGCAGCGCCAGCTGAAGCTTTCCTTTTATTTATTTTTTTTTTATTTTTTTTTATTTTTTTTTTGACATCCCTATGCGATCACACCTCAGCCCTGTAGATGGCGGTAATGCACATTGATTGCAAACTGCCAATAAAAAATACAGAAGAAGAAGAAGAACATGGCGACTTCCAAATTTTTTTTTTTTTTTTTTTTTTTTTTTTTTTTGCCATATTTATAGAACATTAACAAAAAAGGCATTCGTAGTTTCAGATTTACAAACAAACCTGAGCGTACATACAGATATTACATTACAATATACATATTCTCATCAGCAGGCAAGTAAAAATTGAAGCCAAGGTGCAAATAAAAAAATAAATAAATAAATAAATAATAATAATACAAAAAAAAGAAAAAATGAACGAATAAAAATATAAAGTAGGGGAGTAGGACAATATTCAATTAATAAAATCAAAGTCTTCCAATAAGGAGTACAAATACACTGCTTTAGGACTTTTCATCCTTCTCACAGTCTCCAAATATACTTTAAATTCCTCCTTAAAAACCACTAATTTTGGAGGGATTTTGAAAAATTTACATTTGTGTATATAAAATTTCAACAAAAGCAACACATTATTAATTACATAAGATACCTTTTTATCCTTTATTAATAGCCCAAATTTAATAAATTCCCACGACAGTATCAACCTTACAGGTATTCTTTGTTGCATCCATCTCAATGCATCATTCCAAAATTTGTTTACCAAACTGCACTGAAAAAACAAGTGTTCAACCGTTTCTATCTCTACCTTACATATTTGACATAAATTTGAATCCCCAACATTAAATCTCATTCTTAAAAATTCCTTTGTTGGATATATATGATTCAGAATTTTAAAGTGTACCTCTTTACATTTAGGATTAACAGGAAATGAAAGAAAATTGGTCCTAATTTTACACACTTCTTTCTTCTCATAATGACGAAAAATATAATTCCTTAATACTGGTCCTGGAAAACATTGATGTACTAAACAGTCTCTTAAGAATTTGTTTGAACATTTTCTGTCAACAAAGCTTACATTTTCTAGAATAAGTTCTTGTAGTTTAGGTATTATCCTTGAATATTTCAGATGTTCACTTACTAATTTAAGCATCTGTAATGGAATATTTTTGATAATTCTTTCATACATTTTAGAGGAGCAACTTATATTGTATTTACCACAAAAAGCAACATGGCTCAGAATGTTTCCCCCATTGTCCACTACATGTGTTAGTGACCATATGCCCTTCTGCCACCACTCATCAATAAACAAAGATTTTCTGTTCACAGTTATACATCTGTTGTTCCAGATTGACATATTATGAGGGCTAAAGTTATGCTTGAAAATCAATTTCCAGTATAATAATACTTGTTGATGGAAAGCAGAAAGTTTTACAGGGAGTTTGGAAAGTTCAAAGTCACATTGCAGCAGAAAACTTATACCACCACATTTATTGAATACGATAGTAGGAATCTCAAACCAGAAAGAGGATTTATCATTAATGAAAGACTGCAACCATCTAAGTTTAATGACCCCATTCATAATATCAAAGTCAATCGTTTTAAGACCTCCTTCTTCATAATCTTTAATCATATCACTTTTACGTATATAATGACTTTTCATTTTCCATATAAAATCAAAGTTTAATTTGTTAACTGCCTTTATCCTTTTTGCAGAAACTGATAAAGAGAAACATGGATAGATGAATCTAGAAAGATTTTCTACTTTTGTCAATAAAATTCTTCCAAAAATTGTTATGTCTCTCTGTAGCCAAGTATTCATTATTAATTTACAATTATCCAAGGTTTTATCAAAATTTAAATGTTCTAAATTATCCATCCTCTTAGATAACCAGATACCTAAATATTTGACTTCATTTTTCACTGGGATATTGTATAAAGTTACATTAGGATGATTGTGAATGGCCATGGCGACTTCCAAATGAAGGACCTTCTTTTACTGTCTGTGTAGGACGTTGAAATACCTTCAACCGCTAACATGTCTGAATATAAAGGTATGGAATTAAAATTTTATTCCAACAAGGCATCTTTCACAAATATACAGTGTACTTTTTTTTTTGTACGTTTTTCAACGGAAAAGCAGCATTTAAAAAAAATTAAAATATACATTTTATCTACACTCGTTTATAATCAAAACGTCTCCCCGATCATGCAGAGCTCCGCACAAAGAAGCGCTACTTCATTCCTCCGGCGGAAACAGTAACGTTACATAGAGAGAGCCATCAACATCTCATGTACAGGTAACTGTTACACATGTCTAAGTACTGCCTGAGCATTACTATGCAAACTCCTCCAATACAAAGTCTGGGCTCACCTGCTCATTCTTTAGATATACATTTACTTGTACTAATGATAAGAATATACTTTTTAATCAAATCAAAAAACCCTAATTTTTTTTATATTAGTACACATTCGTCCAAAGGGTGTCCAAACTTCTGTTTTAGTGCATAAAATTGCTTAGTATTATGTTTGGATACGTCTTCTCCAAAACATTTTGAGTCTTGACTATTGCTCTTTAGATGCTCAGATCATAAATTGTTAAACAAGTGATGTTGGTTTTTCACATTATGGTTAATTTTCATATGTGATCATCTTTTCAGTGGGCATCTTTGATCCGTACGTTCCTCCTGGAGGAGATGCACGCCTCTCCACACTGTCTAAAGAAGGTCTGAAGCAGCGCACAGAACATCACAGCTGGCGTAAGAACCACCGCAGCCTCAGTGACTCTCTAGAAACTTCATACTTCATCCAGCAGGACTATGCTGATGTTACATTGCTGTTTTCTGTTTGACCAGCTTTCATAAAATAAAGGACCATGAACCTGAGTTCTCCACTAAAGAGTTCCCAGCGCTAGCTCAGCACTCACTCAGTAAGAAAGAAAAACCGTTACTGCCTCAGAAGTTTGCTGTATTTATGTGCTGTTTCTTGCCTTTCCCAACATCTACATTTAATAAATGGCATGTGTTTGAATAAATATCCTAATTTCCTCCTCCTCAGATTTAACAAAGAAAAGCTTCATTCTTTGGTGAAAGAGAGGTGTTACCCTGTCAGTTAATCTATATCTGAATGAACTGAAAAAATTCACAATTGAGTAAATCAGTTTATTATTTTAGCCTCGTTTCGGACTCCAGTCAGGGTTATTATAGTTAACTAAAATGAAAATGATAAAATGTGTTGAAATGGAATAAAATGAACTTTAACTTAAATAGAATGTAAATGTAAACTATAAGAGCATCTCAATTATACTAAAGTAACACTGACTCCAATGTGTCCTTATTCAGTATTTCAGATTATCCAACCTGTGTGTGTTTGTGTGTGTTTTGCAGGAGATGGTTCGAGGGAACCGTTATAAGACTCTGCGCTGGCGCTTCATTGAGTCACTGGAGCCACCGCTAGTGGTCCATGCAAGGTGTCCTGACATGACCAGCAAGAGCAACCTGTATGGTCAGGTGACTCTCCGTATGCACTCTAGACAGGTGAGTGAATTAGAATAACAACTGTAAGAGTGTGATGATATGGGAGTACTCAGAGTTTGGGTAATGATATCAATCCATCTCTCAGACGTTGGCAATCTATGACCGCTTCGGCCGGTTCATGGGACGTCCAAGGGACGTCCTGGAATACATTGTGCTGGAGAGGCATCTGGTCAACCCCTATGGGTGCTGGAGACTTCATGGCAAGATTGTTCCAGCATGGGCTCCACAAAAGATCCAATTATAAAGGTAAAAACATTTTCATTGTTTCATTATAATAGTTAATAGGATAAAGGAGAAATGTTGAATGTTATAAGTTTCTCACCATCTTACATCAGGATTCAACAGACTCTTTTGGTTCCTGGTCCTATGCTGAAGCCCGAGGAGGAGTTCGAGGAGCTGCATTACCAGGTACCAAAGCCAACGGCAGTTCAGTGGCACAAATAAATCTGAATGTGGTGCCTTACTCCATCCGACACAGTTCCACTCTGTGCAGTCTGATTTCAGATAATCCAAATAAATCTTGCTGTATTTATAAAAATCTCGGGTTGTTGCTTTTTTTGAAACACATTTGGCTTTAGCAGAGTTAAACTCAAGTACTCTCAGATACCTACACATGTGAATATAGATTTGTTACATGCAGTGATCAACATGGTTTTACTTTAATTACACATGAAACTTGATGAAAATCAACTACTTACGGTTGAAAATTTTATTTCCGCATGCTTAATGGAAAGTTAATGGAAACGTCCTTTGTCTACTGTTGGAAATTGACAAGCAGTCTTTATTTTCCTGGTTTCAAAAGCTAATGTTGCAAGTACAACATTTAAAACTTAACTTACTAACTTGTTTTGTTATTCCCAATAAATGCCTTTATTTTAATACAAGCGAAACCTGCTACAAATGCTCTTTATCCTGGTATGTTTGACTAGACCATTTAAGTAGGGACAGAAACCAAAGAGCTTTTTAACATGTACAGCTTTTAAAGAGTAGTGACATGGATGTGTGTGTGTGTGTGTTTGTGTGTGTGCGTGTGCGTGTATTAAGCCATCCACGACAGCTTGTCTCTTAAAAGGGACCTCGGATGCTCATTTTCCACAAGTTGGTATGATTCTTTAGGCTCTTCATGAAATGTCTGTAACATACTTTGGTTAAAATTCCTCAATAGTCTTGTAAAACAACATCCTTTTTACCTTGTCAAAAATAGCTGTTCACAGCGACCCATTTCGGTGTATGTCTCTTTAAATGATAAGGAGCTACTGCTCACCCCACCCCTCTCTTCTGTTTTTTGTGTACTCGTTGGCTCTGATGTCGGGAGAAAATGAAGACTCTTATGTTCACTTTTACATCCAACTTCAAAACTCCTGCAGTGCTTAAAAGGCCTGTCACTACAGCTGCTGGACGCCTCTACGTGCTTGGAGCAGTTGAATGAGGCATCTATATATATATCTATGGAGAGAAAGAGCAACAGGGAGAGAACAGCTTGATTTTTTTTGCAATAAGGCTTAGTTTCTTGGGAGAAGGAGAAAACGAAATGGAAAGGGGGTCTATCGGGAGATAAAGAAAGCATTTTTTAGATAAACTGCTGGACATCAATAACATCGACCTGTATGACCTGCCAGCTACAGAATGAACAAAAGACCCAAAAGCACTACCACCTCTCTTATGAATTAAGACCGTGATATCGAAAGTTAAAATTTTGGGCCCATCTGTTTTTCTGCACATTCAGTAGAATGCTTTATTGGTAAGGTGTGCACAGAATGTGGTCTTTTAATATCTCGGTTAATGAAGCATGTTCTTTATTAGAGAGGAAAAATGGTTAAAGTGTAAACAAACGCAATGCGTTCACATTTTGGGTTTCTATATACGTACATGCACATATTATGCTTAACATTTGTGTCTTTATCACTGTCTTGGTACATTTAAGCCACATTTTTAGAATGTCCCCGTTCAAGTTCTGCTAATTCACAAGCGAAGTGAGAGTCATACTAGCTAAAGGTAATGTTAATTATTAAACAAAACAAAATCAAAATGTTCAAAAACACCCAGCAATGTGATTCTTCTTTTATTGAGTGATAGGCAGTGGGTTTAATCAGTGGCATTATTAATAGATTTACTATCCAAAGTCATCTCGTCATCTCCACAATCTGCTTACCTTGGTGTTTTTACAAATAGAAAAGGTGAAAAAATGTATTGCATTGTCCAGTTTTCTCTCAGAAAGAGGATCTGAGTTATTGTTGCAATTCTCGATGCAGCATGAATGACATACATTGGCAATGACATTTTTCACAATCACGACAGAAAATCAAAATACTACCCTAAACTTAATAGTGGATTTTTATCATTGTAGGGTAGTTGTGTCCACACACTGCTACAACACATTTATATGCAAAGTGAATTTTGCATCCGATGTCCCCTTTAACTTGCAATATTTTTTGACTGACAATGTGTGAAATTGAACTTTTTTTTTAAATGTTCCACCCAGGGTGTATTGATGATGCAAGTTTTATTGACCATATAATCTACATAGCCATATGAACACAAATAAACACAAAACAATATTAAATTAAACGGGGTTTGTGATAATGTGAGGCCAAAGGGGAATATGCACAGGAGAAGTCTGTCTTGATGTCAGTTTTTAGATACGGTTTAGTAAGCTGAGGAAAGAGAAAGCTGCCATACAGTAGGTGCAATCCTTTCTTAAAGGGTCAGTTCACCCAAAAATTAAAATTAGGTAAAAACATTTTACTCACCCTTGAGGCATCCTAGGTGTACATGACTTTCTTCTTTCAGATGAATCCAGTCAGAGTTATATAAAAAAACTGTCTATTCCAAGCTCTATCATTGCAGTCAGCAGGCGTTGCAGTGCTTCAGGGGGGTGAACAAAGGCTTCCTGTAGTGAATTGATAAGTTTTTGTAAGAAAAATATCCATATTCAAAACGTAATAATCACTTTAATCTAGCTTGCGCTCACTGTTGTAAACGGAAGCAGTTCTGGGCAGATGACGTATGAGGTCAGTTTTGCGCTTGCACCACTCAGAAGTGACACACGCAGAAAAGCAGCATGAGATCGAAACAAAACAACGGTCCCTAATTAGAAGTACAAAACAAGGATTTGTAAAGAAGAACGACAGAGGATTTTGATATAAGCCTGACTTTATAAGAAGAGACTGGTTTTCCTTTGCTAAAGTAATGAAACATTGCTTCCTTTGCTCTTGTTAACAAACACTGGTTTTCACAAGATTCACCGGCGCATGCACAGCACTGACCTCATACGTCATCAGCCCAGAACTGCTTCCGTGTAGAACTGTTGGCACAAGCTAGAATAAAGTGATTATTATGTTTTGAATATGGAAAAATTTTATTTAAAAAATGCATGGATTCACTACAGGAGGCCTTTGTTCACCCCCTGGAGCCATGTGAGACACTTTTTTATATGGATAGGTGCCTTTCATTTCACATCTTTTGGACTGAAGCACTGCAACACCCGCTGACTGCAATGATAGAGCTTGGAATAGCCATGACAATTTTTTATATAACTCTGACTGGATTCATCTGAAAGAAGAAAGTCATATACAGATCCCCCTGGGGTAAGTAAAATAGCCTAATTTTCATTTTTGGGTGAACTACTCCTTTAAATAACAGTCTGTGAAGTGTGCTGATGACATTGGAGTGGCATTCTGAATAAACTTGCAAGGTGTGACCAGTGATGCATTTTGTCACAACAAGTCTTTCAAGCCATATAAAGCACAGTGATGCTGCCCTCACAGTTCACAAGTCTGGTGGGAAGATGAAAGCCTCTGCAGCAGTTTCTGCATCACCGTCATCTTCCTCTGGTATTGTCTCCTCCCAAGTGAAGACATCTGAATTATCATGCACAGTTATAGATTCCTGTCTGCCCCCTCCCATTTCCCAAGGGCACAGTGCATCATGCCGAACCAGAGGAGGGTTAACTCTTATCTCTTCTGCTGTATGTGTGCATGTGTCTGAAGGCTGTAACTCACTTCTGCTTGGGACAATTTGACTTGTGCTGCTTTCTGTTGTTGGTTGTGTTCCCATGTCATTTTCTCTCGGACAGACAGAGTCTTGAGCACTGTCTTGCCTTTTCGATGGGACAGCATGAGTGCAGTCTTGTAGCACAGATTGTTTGAGTGATTGTTTTGCCTCCCACGGACAGACATCTGAGTTGACACTTTCTTGCTTTTGCAAGGTCTTGACTGGCTCACCTGTCTCCCATGGACAGATATCTGCATGGACACTTTCTTGCTTTTGCAAGGTAATTACTGGCTCACCTGTTTCCCATGGACAAACATCTGCAAGAACACTCTCTTCAATCTGCATTGCCTTTGTTGGTTCTCCTGACTCCCAAGGACAAACATCTACATGGATATTTTCTTGCTTCTGCAATGTCTTGACTGGCTCACCTGTCTCCCAAGGACAGACATCAACATGGACACTTTTTTGCTTCTGTAAGGTCTTGACTGGCTCACCTGTCTCCCATGGACAGACATCTGCACGGACACTTTCTTGCTTCTGTAAGGTTTTGACTGGCTCACCTGTCTCCCAAGGACAGACATCTGCACGGACACTTTCTTGCTTCTGTAGGGTCTTGACTGGCTCACCTGTCTCCCAAGGACAGACATCAACATGGACACTTTCTTGCTTCTGTAGGGTCTTGACTGGCTCACCTGTCTCCCAAGGACAGACATCTGCACGGACACTTTCTTGCTTCTGTAGGGTCTTGACTGGCTCACCTGTCTCCCAAGGACAGACATCAACATGGACACTTTCTTGCTTCTGTAGGGTCTTGACTGGCTCACCTGTCTCCCAAGGACAGACATCTGCACGGACACTTTCTTGCTTCTGTAGGGTCTTGACTGGCTCACCTGTCTCCCAAGGACAGACATCTGCACGGACACTTTCTTGCTTCTGTAGGGTCTTGACTGGCTCACCTGTCTCCCAAGGACAGACATCTGCACGGACACTTTCTTGCTTCTGTAGGGTCTTGACTGGCTCACCTGTCTCCCAAGGACAGACATCAACATGGACACTTTCTTGCTTCTGTAGGGTCTTGACTGGCTCACCTGTCTCCCAAGGACAGACATCTGCACGGACACTTTCTTGCTTCCGTAAGGTCTTGACTGGCTCACTTGTCTCCCATGGACAGACATCTCCAAGAACACTATCTTGTTTCTGCATAGTCTTTGTTGGTTCTCTTGTCTCCCAAGGACAAACATCTGCACGGATACTTTCTTGTTTCTGCAAAGTCTTGACTGGCTCTCCTGTCTCCCATGGACAAACATCTGCATGTATACTATCTTGTTTCTGCAATGTCTTTGTTATCTCTTCTGTTTCCCAAGGGCAAACATTTTCATGACCTTCTAATTTCTGTAAATGTTTGACTGATTCACTTGTCTCCCATGGACACACATTTACATGAACATTTTCTTGTTTATGATCTACTTTTATTGGTCCCTTGTTTGTAGAACCCTGCCTCTCTTTTGACTTCTCAGAATCCTCTGCTTCCAATGGACAAACAGTTGCTTTCTTAATCATTGGCTCTTTTAAAGACTTACTTGTGGCATCTTTTGTGTTTGGATCCCAAGGTCTTACATCAATTACAGGTGGAGGTGGTTCAGGAAAATCACTTTCTTCTTGTTTCAGTTTATGACTTGTTTCCTCTGAAGCTGCATCTCCCTGAGGAAGTTCTTGGTCTATTGGACTTTGTTTTGAATTAACATAAATGACCCTTTCAGCAGGTTTTATTGTGTCATTAGGGGTTTTGATTGATCCCTGTCTACCCTGAGAGATATTTGTGTCAAGTACAGAAGAGCATGCTTCAGCCTTCACATTTACCTGCTTCTGGGTGTCTTCAGACATAGGTTCTTCAACATTCATATTACATATATTGTCTTCAGTGACTCTTGATGGCTCACCATCGGTTTCCCAAGGACAGACATCAGTAGTTATGCTCTTGGTTTGCAATTGCTCTACTTCCACAACCTCCCAAGGACAAACTTCAGAAATGCTGGTTTGATGAAAAGGTTTTGGGACATCCCATGGACACACTTCTGTATTAGGAACAGCCAATAATGATATGAGTTGGGGTTTGAAGACATCATTACTTACTGTCACAGATAGTTCTTGCTTGCCACTGTATTGTCTTTGTAATACACTGTCATTCATATTCTGCTTCTTGACCTCTAAGATCACCTCCTCTGACTCCCATGGACAGATGTGAACTGGAGCAGTATGTTTGGGGCTCCTTTCAGGAGAATCAGTAGATGGCAGCCGTATTGCTATTTGTTTGACAAGGCAAGGTTTTGTGCCTACGGTAGTCATAGCCCGTCTCTGTGTCTGTGGGGTACGCTTGTCTGAAGCTGCACTGCCTGGGGAAAATCTCATGGATGTGGACAGGGATTTCTGTAGTGGACCCTCCTTAACATTGCTTTCTTGTAAGCTTTTTTCTTTGCTCATACTTCTTCCAACTTCCACAATGCCCTTTGCTGTCAGGAGACTTTGGGTAGTGGAGCGGAAAGAGAAAACCCGAAAGTCCTTTGGCTTGCCAGAGATTGTATGTGGTGACCCTGGAGCGCTACAGGAGATTGGAGGCTTAGGTTTTGTGGAATCAACATCTGACTGTATACCATTCCCAGTTTCTGTTGCAGGAGGAGTAGGAGGTGGCAAGAATTCCCATGGACAAACATATAACAGCGTTGGTGACGAGGTAGCACCAGGTGATTTGGGTTCTTCTTGTTTTGAAATAGAATATGTGACATGTTTTTGATTCTTGTTTGCTGACAGTTCATCTGGAACCTCCCATGGGCATACTTCGGCCTTGTCAAACGACTCTGAGAGCAAGGCACATGAAGTCTGCCTCTTTATATCAACATCCACAATTGGCTGGGGCTTTTCTTCTGGGGCAGCTTTGCCAGCAAGTGACACATTTTCAGTGCTCCTACAAGGAGTCACAGAGCGATGGTCATTGCGTTCTATGACACTAAGTGACTTTTGAAACCTGGTGGGCTCTGGAAGTAGAAGGTTAGTGTCTAGCGATAGATTGTGGGCACTTGCAGACTTGCAGACTAACAGTGTTGCATTGATGGACCCTGAGTCAGAATGCAGTGAAACCCTTTTCTCAGTGCTTCTTATGGAGGAGTTTAATAGGGAGACCTCTTGTTCTGGTGTACAATCATAGGCACTATGGGACTTCCGCAGTTTTGGAGATGGCTGCATTAAAGTTTCAGTCATCTTGTTAATGCTTGTGGTTTGATGGCATTTGTAATAAGATCCTGATCTGGTTATACTTCCTATTGCAGCATTGACATCCTTATCTTCACGACTGCATTGCCTGCTTAAACTTTCTGGAATCTCACTGATCCGTTTTATAAGGGACCGTCCAATACTGAGGCGAGAGCTGCGCTTCTTCGGAAGGTGGGGATTACTGTTTGCCATCCTCTTGGTCTTGTGGACTTCCAGCTGAGAATACAGTTTCTTCAGCTCACCCTGGCACAGAGGAGAAAAAGAGTTTCAGTTGAGGAAAGTACAGTGGGATGTTTTTTTGTGATGGTATGTCTAACACATGATGTTCAAAAGGCACCAAGTTAGAGGGAAATATTTCAAAAGAGGGCAAATAAAAGCAGAGGAGAAGATTAACATCATTAATAATTCTGTAATTCTTTTGAAGTTGATTTTTAATAATAAAATTGTTCAGGGACATGTTGGCTCATGGGTAGGGTGACCAGATGTCCCATTTCTTTCCGGGGACAGTCCCGTTTTTCAGCTCTTTTTTTATTTTTCTGACTTATTTTGAAAAAAAAAATCATGTTTTGTCCCTTATTTCAAAAGTTTTTTATGACTGGGTGATCAGAGTTAGTAGGCTAGTGTTCTGTTACGTGAGAACAGCCTAATCAAAGGTAACCAAGCTCATAGAAGAACAAAATTACCATACAATCACAATTTTTTTAATGAATAACTTGCAGTTAGTGAAGTTCAAAAAAGGTTCCCAACCCCTAGTATATTACATTCATTCGGTCTTAAAGGTACAGCAGCCTAATTAAATACCTGTCTGTCTCTTTAATGTTAATCAAACAACAAAAGATGTTAAATAAATATATGCATAATAGATATATACATGTTAAAACAAGTTTATTTATTATTTAATATGTATCTATTGTATTTGTCTAATGGTTTGTAAGTTTTTATTTAATAAATATATGGTCATAGTTCCTAATTTACTCTAAATGAAAAAGTCAAATTAATGCTATTTTATTTAAATTTATAAGTATACATTGTCATAAAGTGTTAGTGTGTGTGATTTTCATATTATGGAAGTGTGAGTTAGTAGGGCTGCTGCAGGTCAAGGTGTTTTACCCGAATGTCATCAGCGTCCAAGCTGTGGTCACTCCAGCAGTTAGAGTTGAAACTACTGTTGAGGTAAGAACATGAGCGTCGCAAGTCCACCTCATCCTCATATACCTCTGCAGCTATTTCCTCTTGGCCAGTCGGTGACATGTGGAGAAACTGCAACAGACACCAATGCTGATTACTTGGAACAGCCTACATAACATAAATGTGAGAAATGTGGGCCCTACAATCTAATGCAACTTTTTTAAGTTTATCGCGAAGTAATTAATAAATAGATAGAGGCTGCATCCATTTTGAATACTTATGCTATTTATTGAAAATATGTATGTATATAATATATATGTATGTACTTTTAAGTGTTTCATAAAGCTTCAAATTTGGACGCAGGAGATGTTTTAATGTGTCATTTAGATATTTAAATTTATATCAGGACTTGTTCAACTTCTGCAATTGGATGTCATTGAAAACTCTAAAATAAAAAAGGTTAAAATAACATTGCAATATTAAACAATACCTTAGGTACAAAAAGCAGGCCAAGTGTTACAGTAATTGTCACATGCGTGTGAGTGAAGAACAGCAAGAGCATCAAGTCAGGATGAATTGATGGTCTAACGAATCTGAAAGTGACAACAACAAAGAAGTCAATAGAACAGACTCCAGACTTATGATTAGACTTATATAGACTTTTGATTAGTTTTAAATCAGAACTTTATTCCCCCACCTGAGAAGATGAAACACTGAGGAGAGCAGTAGCTCATTATGGATAGCGATGCTGATGTAACGTGGTTCATGAAATGCTGAAGGTACCGTCTTCACTGCACTGCACAGGAAACTGCCCCAGCACAGAAATAACAGCTCCGCTGATAGAGAAAAAAACAACTAGTTTTTAACTTTAAAGGTTTTATTTGACACGTACACAAATGTACACATAAGGAAGTGAAATGTTTTATAATTTCCTTGTCCTTTTTATGATGAAAAAAGGTGCAAAAACAACATGATTTTTTTTTAGTATAAATATCAAGTTTTCTTAAGGTTACTCCATTTGATATGAACTAATGTTGGTAAAAACATATCATTTATAAAATTAAAGACTGACCTTGGCATGGTTATGAGGGTTAATAGAAGTTCTCTCTGTGATATAATTTCCTGTTTTATGGTTTTCTTGTCTCATGAAAATTGTTTTGATTTAGTATATGGCAACTAACAATAGTCTTTAATTAAGTGAGATTTTTTTATTTGATTAATAATCAATTCATTAATTACTTAAAATTAAGATCTCCAGACAGTTACACCAGCTATAACTTTGAGCCCTACAAAAATATTGATATTATTTTAACTTAGACATTTAAAACATTAATCATCGAAGAGATATATTTTAGTTCTTGACTATTTTATTTTATTGTATTTTAAAAAATCTAACCCATCCAGATCAGACATTAAGTATCACATAATTTACCTTTGACAAAATCAAAAATTAAGTTATTTATGAACAACATAAATATAAATTACAAATCAAAACAAGAAGGAAGAAAATATTCAGTGTTAAGTACTATAGTGTCGTAGTAAATGTTCATGTGTAAGCTGTCTTTGATTCTGAATGTGCCAGAATGATTGTGTAAATCTATTTTATCTCCCGGTGTCATTTCAGATTAGTCCCTCATTTACTTAGTCCAATTTATGACATTATAGCAGTAACATTATTATTATTTATTGTGGTATGTTATTAATATGGTAGGTAGTGGTTAATGCTGAATCATATCCAATGACAACAGTTAACAGTGTTCAAATCATCAGCTAAATGCTTCAAAGAACATTAAATTATCCAGGACCATTCATCCTTTCATTTGTCTGATCTACTAATGTGCCCCAGTTTCAATTAATCTCTCTGCCAGACACCCAAGAAAACCAATGGACTACTTCCACCAGTCAAAACTGACATCACTCACCCACAGCCATCATGTAGTCCCACCGGTCCAGGTCGCACACCCTAAAGCCTTGTCCTTCTGAGGTGGTGGAAATGATCAGAAGTGGAACATTTCGGTCTCGATTCTGCAGGACGCCCACTGTCCATGCACACAGGAACCAGCTGACAGTAAGCACTATAACTCCCAGCATCCTCAGCACACCTGTGGTAGTAATATATGGCACTCTCTGGGCTGTTCGTGACAGGAACACCCTCAAAACCCTGGAAACACACATAACCGTGTAGACTGATTACTTATGGGAGTTTAATTCGTTTGCTTTATTAGCTTTTCCCCAAACAGATTATAGAATTCTAGGTGCAGTCAAAATATATATATATATATATATATATATATATATATATATATATATATATAAATAAAAATAAGTGAAATCATTTGAAGCCTAATAAAAACTTTTTTATTTTACATGGAATGGGTCAACTCATGGAGGAATATTATGAAATATTATATACTATTACTGAGTGAATCTTTGAATGCCATGAGAAAGGCATCTTATTATGCAACATTTCATCTGAGAGACGTGCAAGTGAATTGGAAGGGAAGGCTGACAGGACTGAAGTGATACAGACCGGTACATCTTGAGCAGCAGAGTTCCATAAACGATAGCGAAGCCAAGCAGACGGACCCAACGGAGCAGAATACACCGGAAAGTGCTGGGTTTGAAGTATAAAATGAAGACCTGAAAACACAGTCAAGAACAGTCTTAGAAGGAGTTGGAATAATTTCTATTATGTCATTAAATTATTAAAATGATGTCATTTTAAGCCCACGTGTCTTTTTCTTGACAACATGAAGATAATTGTTATGATCAAATGCTATGTGTGAACTACACTAAGTTTGGGTCATTTTTAATGGTTTTGAAAGAAGTCTCTTCTGCTCACCAAGGCTGCGTGTATTTGATCAGCAATGCAGTAAAAACAGTAATATTGTGAAATATTATAACAATTTAAAATAATACATTTTATGTATTTTTAAACAAGTCATTTATTCTTGTGATGCGAAGCTGAATTTTCAGTATCATTACTCCAGACTTCAGAGTGACATGCTCCTTCAGAAATCATTATAAAATGCTGATTTACTGATCTAGAAAAGCTTCCTATTATTAATAATATTGAAAACAGTGGTGCTTAATATTTTGGTGGAAACTGTGACATTTTAGGGAATTCTTTGAATAGAAAGAGAAGGAACAGTGTTTATTTGAAATAGAAAGCATTTAGAACATTATAAATGTGATCAAATGAATGCATCTTTGCTAAATAAGTCTAAGTGAACTCACTGACCCAAACTATTAGAAATTGCCTAGTTTTTAATGTTATTAATTGTTAGAGTAGGTACTGTTGTCTTAAATGTGTGATTTGTGGCATTAGCATAATAACCTCACTTATATCCTAATTCACATTTGTAGCATAATTACTAATATAGTTAATTTGTTAGATGTTATTTTGTTATTGCAATTGGTTAACTCATTAGTAAACACAAAGTGTGTAATTTCTTGATCATTTTCTGCTTCCTAAGGGGCCGTGATGATTTCATCTGTAGACCAATAATCTGAAAAGAAGATTTGATTCACACACTCACTGGGAAGTAAAGCAACAGAGAGCCACACAAGATCATCTCCAGCAGCAAAAGCCCGGATGATCGGATCCGCTGAGAGATAGAAAGACGGAGAGGGGAAGCAGAGGTGAAATTACTAAAGCTGTCAAGCATGCATGAAGTTACTACACCTGTGGGACCTGTTTGAGAGTGTGTTTGAAATCATGCATCATAAAACATAGCAAGATATACCATGAAATTTAAGATATATAGCCTATTTGCTTAATCGAGTGCTAAAAACTTACCTTGGTTCTCCTGCACTGATATGCCATCAGCATGCTGAGAAGAACAAGGACCATGAAGAGGCCCTGCACAGCCAGGACGGCCGTCCTCAGGAGCCAGTCTTCCTGCACCCAACATGGGGCTCCATCCTTACACTCATCACAGCCGGGCCAACAGGGCAGACACACAGGGACTTCTGGGTAACAAGCTTGGGTACTATTCCCTGTAACACCATATATCATAATAATACTTCATATACTAAAATCCTTCAATACTAAAATCCTAAATAAAAATTTTAAAAACTAAATATTTTACATTTATTACAATTTTATATACAAAATACACTTCAAAATTATTAATAAATAAATAAATGGAAGCTGACCTTTAAAGTCAGTGATTGCCATGCAGTCGCTATTGTATATTTGTAGCAACAGCTAAAAATACATTGTATGGGTCAAAATTCAAAATCATTAGGATATTAAGTAAAGATCATGCTCCATGAAGACATTTTGTAAATTTCCTACCGTAAATAGATCAAAACTTAATTTTTGATTAGTAATATGCATTGCTAAGAACTTTATTTGGACAAATTTAAAGGTTTCGGCCAGATTTTGTCCAATCCTAATAAACCATACATCAATGGATTGATTGTTTATTCAGCTTTTATATTATGTATAAATCTCAATTTAGAAAAATTTGACGTTTTGTGGTCCAGGGTCACATTAAATTTTAAATGAATACTTTCACCTATAATAATAAGACAGCTTAATTATGAAATTATGAGTATAATAGTTTAACCATTAGTTTAAGCATTAATAATTCACTTATTGTCACTCGTCCCTGAGAAAACAGAAAACAAATAGCATACAAAAATATGTCAAAGCTAATGTTTTACTGCCTTTCTACTATAACTTTGACTCCTGTCCAATCAATCATTAATGATAAATAAACAAATCAAATCTAAATTGCAGCTGAACTTGACAGTCAGTGATGATAGCCATGTATTTCTTGATTTTAATGTACATTTTTTAACATTTAACATTTTAAACAAACTTTCATCCATACAGCTTAATTATCAAAAATAAAAATAACTTCAGTTGAAACATTATTTCAGATACTATCATATGGGATCATGTTAGTTTGACAAATAAAATAAGACTGAACCCACTGTATGTGACAGATTTTTAATTGTTTCAAGATTCTTACTTTTGTTTTCTATGTCTGGATTTGGACTGTAGTAACCCTTTTTACATCGGCAGCAGTACTGACCCATCCGGAAGCCCTGTTGCGGGATGGACTCACACTGAGAGGATGAGAAAGAAAGAGACACAAAGTCAACTGCGTACATGAAAAGCTGTGTAAGAAAATGTCTTGCTTTCAGAAAGGGGAACTCCACCCTGATGTTTCTGCCAGCAATTGTTTGATTGTGTTCTCTCTGCTTTCTGCCATTAATTGCATGTGCAGTCCCTCATCAGCGGTTTATCTGCGAGAGTCGGCTGACCCACACATCGGACTCACTCTTGAGTTAATCTAAGCTAAATCCTAAATGGAGGGGTAATGCCTCTAGTGACAGAGCTTTATCTTTTTTATTCAGGGAAATCCAGCACTGTTCACATACAACATTTATGTTATATTCTTAATGTAATTCTACCATTATTTAATAAGGCGAGTCACTTAAGAATAGGAATCTTAATTATAACCAGATATTATTCTTGTGAAGAGGAGCAATTAGGAATAAATGCAAATATATATACATTTATGTGCCTCTTTTCAATCTCTATTTGTTGATTTTTTAAAAGGAGTTATATTTTGCATATATGTACATTTTTACAGTGATTGACTCATGGGAGTTTATTCAAATTGTTTAGACTTTCTTATTAATTTAATTTGGTTAAAGAGATTAAAAGTTAACATTGTAACATACAGTATCAAATAATTGTTAATTAAAACCAACACTCATTCTTCTCTCTGTCATTGTACTTAATGTCTGTTTAAATCAACAGACAATAAACAGAGTTTGTATTCAACATCAAATGTAATCATCAAATTCAAATATGCATGGCATGCATCATGTCAATCTAATGTTTCATGCAATTAATGCCTCATCATGAGACTGTTCTATTAATACACTGCTCCTTTCATTTAAAGGCGGATCAACTCAATTCTCATTAAATTCATTCATTGTGCCAAATCCTGCCGTTGCTTAACCTGCCAACACCTGGGCACTTGTGCTCTAGCAGGACTGGATAATGGTGGGCGGGGGGGTTCTGGGTCTTGTGAAAGGGGGCTATATTAAAGGGGGTCAGATTTGGGTGGGGGTTGGTTTGTTTTGTGGTGTGTGAGCATCACAGGATTATCAACCTAATCCTTCAGATCACCCTGCACCCAGTGCTTACATCTTTAAATAGAAGGTCTGGATAGAAGTGGGAGGATGATGATGGAAAACAGGAAATGGAAAACATATATAACAGTGCAGAAAACTAATGAGTAAAGCAGGTGATGTATAGACAGCTTTCAAACTTAAATCAAGAAAACAAATAGAGAGATGTGCCAGATCTGAAGGCGACAGGCATTATAAAACAGTGGGTAGTTTAAGAGTTAAAAGAATACTTAATCCAATGAAAGCTCATCATTTATTTCCCCTCATGTTATTCCAAACCTCCTTGATTTTCTTCAGCAGAGAACAGAAGAAAATATGTCGGTATCCAAACAGTTTCAGATACCACCGACTTCCATTGTATGATTTTATTTTATTTTTAAAGAAAACCTGAAACATTTCTTAATGTATCTTCTTTTATGTCGAAAGTCATACAGGTTTGGAACAATATAAGGGGGAGTAAAGTAAGTGCCCAGGTAAACAAATAATATAACTGTCAATTTTTAAGAAATGTCAATCCAAAAAAAAAAAAAAAAAAGATCCTGGGATGTAATTTACAGGAACAATATTAGAGGAGAGCATAGATGATAACACAATTCAAATGCTAACAAAATAAATTACAGTGGAGAATCAAAAATGCTCACAGAGACGCATACAAAAATAAATCACTTCACCACAGATGTTCTCTTAACAAGTGTTTTGAGTGGATCTCTGCTTTGGCCCTGCTTGGCCCTGGTAAGTGAAATCCTCCCATCCACAGCCTTTAATATATTGTTGTATTCATTTGTGGGTTAAAGTTCCTCTGTGTTTCTTATTCCAAGCGATACTAACATTTCATCCTAAACATGTATAGAAGAGTGTACAATGTAACAACAACTTTTATGACAGTGGAAACACAATGAACTAACAATCCTACAGCATTTTATTAATCTATGTTATGTTCATTTCTAAACATACTAATACATTTTTAATCCTAAACACTGATACATTCTTTAAAATGTATATATTTTTATGTTTCGCAGAAAAAATAAAGTCTTAAAGGTTAGGAATGACTTTAAGGTAAGTAAGTGTTTCCATTTTTACTACTATCACTTTAAATAATGTCAAGAAATTGAGCATTATTGTAAAGTAGGCTTGACATGGAATTAAGCCCAGTGAGGTGCCCGCTTTAAATCCTATATGGAAGAATTGAATCTGAGGTCAGTGTACACTCACCTCCATGCTGGTCCGATTACACTGATGTGTGTTTGCAAACCAGTAGTCTCCATTGGCACACTGATCCAAATTGAATCCCTGGATGTTGGCGTCGACACGGATCACACCCCTACCAACAGAGAGGCAACAAAGATACAGTAATGACAACAAAATAGCAGTAATGATGGAAGACTTGAAAGAATTTATACAATTAAGTGAATAATTCTACCAAAAATGAACATTCTTGACTTCCTTTCTTCTGTGAAATACAAAAGAAGATATATATATTTTTTGTCCATAAAACAAAAGTCAAGGGTAACTTTTTAGAATTGTTCCTGTTCATTGTATGGACAAAAACAGTTTATCTTTTGTGTTCAACAGAAAGTAATCAAGGTGAATAAAGAATAAATGAGAGATGTTTTGAAAGACGTTATGAGTACAATAACTTGAAAACACAAAAATGAGAAACCACTTCGAGAAGAAAGTGCACTGACCTGAACTCTGGGCTGAGGTCTGGCTTCAACCCATAAAATGGCATTGACAGACTGAGTAACCACCCTGGCAAAAACCGGCCATCAACGCACTCAAGAAAAGGGGCTTCACCCCACTGAACTCTGATGCTATTGATCACATAACTATCCCCACGTGCCCACTTTGGAGTGTCTAGAGTGCTTAAGTCATTTAGAAGAACCCGTTTAGACAAAGCATGGAGGGGTGGAGAGCTAGACTTAAACGTATCAAACCAGCTTTGGTCAGGAGCCGGTGGACGGAAGCTGCTCCAGGCAGATGTCAGGTCCTGCAAGAGAATGTCCTGGGTTGTGCCTTTGGAGGCACGGAGCACCAGTTGGGGCTGTTGGATCGTGGGGTCAGCGTCGAATGTTAGAAAAGCTCGTCTGACCAGGCTTGGCGTGTCCCCTTCGAGCATGGCCCGCACCAGTGCATGGTACCACTCTATATCCTCTTGTACACTCGTTTCTCTCAGCTCACTAGCTTGGAATATCAGGTTGAGAAAGTTGGCAGCATTGGTCAGAGAAGCTATGGCTTGGTGCAGGAGAGGGAGAAGGTCTCTAGGTGGAGATCCCAATCGAACAGGCAACTGGAAACTCTGTGTACAGGTAGAGGCAGCCAAAGAGGATGAATTGCCAGTGTAGAGGTAGTTCTCTGTGGCAGACCGGTCCTCCTCCGTGCTCACTTTTACTGGAGCCAGACCGGTGGGTAGAGCACTAGAAGACAAGCTCTTCCCTGCTGTAGTGTTTGGGTCAGTAAGACGAGTAGTTGGGGTGAACTCCAAGCTGGAGGTGTCCTCAAGTTCTGACACAGTGGTGAGCTGAGCAGAAAGCAGGCTAGGAAGTAGCTGCAGTAGAGGCAGCAGACCAGCACACAGGCCCATCCTTATTACAACTGCTCCTCCAATGCTTTTTGTGAAGGAATAGATCAGATTTCTCACATCCTGAAAGATGCTTTCAAAGTGCAGGCCGCCATGTATTTTCTATACCTGGCTTTGTATCTCCTCTCCTCTTTTTGTTAACCGATTGACAGGTGTCAGTGGTGTTAGGCAACCTCACTTTGTTGCCAACAGCGATGTTGATGTCACGCAAAAAAGTGTGCATTCATACACAGATTGACAAGCACTGCTCATTTTCAAAGCTCAAAGAGGAGCCAGCGCTAAAACTCCTGCAGTCCGAGAAGTCTGATTTGGTCAGGTCCACCCTAGATGTGATGCTGCTGAAACCGCGAAGACTTTGATGTCCAGGCAGTGTGGAGTTAATCGGCCTGCAAGAAACTGGAGTGAGAAACCGAGATCAACAAGAACCGACAACATGCGTAATACCACCGTTTCGCTCTCTGCTTACCTCTTCACTTACTCTCCAGCCCTCCTGTAAAACTCTCCCTCTCACCCATCTCTCTCGCTCCCTCTCCCAATCTCCCAGTAGTGGTGAGTGCTGAGAGAGGCACATCTGTTAATGTTGGATTGTTATGATGAGTGTATGTACATGAGGTTGGGTTGATGGATGAGAGGATGGGAGGGTAATCCTCTCTGTTGGGGAATGTATCAGAATCTCACCGCTTTGTGGATTAACCCAACACTCTCCGACTGGGTCAGTCATGAGTGGTCTTTTATGGACTGTGTATGTGTGTGCGACTTTGTGCATCTGTGAATATGTGCATGCAGAGGTTTACAAAGTCGTCTGTATCTGCTTGGCAGATAAAGTGCACTGAAATGTTAATCTCTGATAGATAAATTGCATTAAGAACTGCCAACGTTTTATGCAACAATCAAGGAAATGAAAAAAAGTAAAGGAAGAAGAAAACATGCTCCACATGTGTACTAGATGAATGAATGTGTGTGTGTGTGTGTGTGTGTGTGTGTGTGTGAGAGAGAGAGAGAGAGAGAGAGAGAGAGAGAGAGAGAGAGAGAGAGAGATGATTCAGACAAATCCTGTCATACTGGGTAATGCATGCGAATCCTTGTTTTGGTGCCATGGAAACAGGGTCTGAGATTCAACACTCATTCCTGTGGGGCCCCACCCCCACTCAGGACTGCAGAGAGGGCTGAGTGTATCCCCTTGAACACTTATATGTGCATCTGTATGCATGCACACAGTTGTCAAAACCTAAACTGTGTAACTGTTTTTTTAATGGATGAATATGTGTGTTTATGTGTATGCTGTGTTCAGGTATGATCAACAATATTGTTTGCATTTAATGGGAGAGGATGTTGTCAATGCATGGAATATTTCTCTGATGACATACTGTGAAAACACATTTTCCTTAATTGTAATAAACTCCGCTTTTTGTGATGTGAGATGGCAGGTTTTAAAGGGCTCCGTGTGTAAATGTTTGTGTACAGCGACACCGTTCGGTCCATCAATGAAATTGCATGTCAAAAATACAGCGCAAATGAAAAGTCTTGACCACAGAACAATGGGAGAATGTAAACACTAACTGAATTGTATCTTTATAAAGTGCATATACATACCGTGCGGTGATTTAAAAAATATCTATAGGAGTAGATGACATGAAATACTTTTGAAAAGTTGTCGAGTCCTGCAGTTTGACATGCTATGTTCCATATAAACTAAACAGTTTTTTTTCACATTCTTTCCAAATTATTATAACATATTAATTTAAATGCATTATATGAAACGGCTACCATTTACATTCCTATAAACCTTGTTGGTTAAAATTTCCCATTTTATGCGCCAATAATAGGAAAATAAATTATATAAAAATAATGATTTTTTTTTGTTTTTGTTTAAATAAGCAATATTTTATATATTCTTCATAATAAAATGGCCATTATTATGATATTATCTCTCTTGGTTCTATTATAGGCCTTGTGTTTGACATGATCCTTTACATTTTTAGTAGGCTAGCCTATATGAGGATGAGAGTCATTATTCAGATGATGATATCATGCAATGCATTTGTCTTTGACTCATAACGCAACCGATTTGCCACAACAATTGATGCATCATAAACATCACTTAGTAAGGACATCTCCCAGATAACAGCACGGTAAATGACATGAAAGCATGGTGCACGTCACTAGGGGACAGCACATATCCTGCAGCCAAGTGGACAGCAATGGCACCGATAAGACCAAACACGAAACGCATCGAATTTGCGGAAGTGAGCGGGCGGGTGGGGCCTCGACAGTAATGTGACCACAGTCGCCGTTAGGATTGCGTGAAACGAAGCGTTATGTATGACCCTACAAAGACCCGTGGAGATTTTTAAGGCTGGACGCGAAATGAGACGAGGACGTGTGCAATGTTGAAGGAGCGACTGAAATAGAGTTGAGTTTATATGCACTAATTGTCTGGCGCTGAGTGAGGGAGCTAAGAAACACCAGGAGGATTTACCATCATCATCATCATCATCATCACACGAGCGAGATCTCATGACTGGAGCAATGTGAAACGCTGATATCGCTCATTCCTTCAGTATATTGAGGAATAATAATGAACAACGCGCAAGATATGTCTCCCGATTTTGTCTTGATGCGCCTGGTCTCCGCGGCCGAGGATGACCGCTTGGACGAGGAGAATGGGAATCTGTCGTCGTGCACTGGACTGACGGTGGCTATCAAGGGGAACTATGAATGCACGCAGAATCACGGTCACATCTCGGCGGTGAACAAAGCTCCGCAGACCAGCGGAACGGAGGCACCTGACGCGGGAGTGATGGCGACTAGACCTGCGCTGTCTATGCCGCCTCCTCCTCTTCATTCAGCCGAGGCCCACGGGTACGATCTCACCCACCGAGGTGGAATGGGGCCTCAGCTGTTGGTATTCAGAAACATATCGAGAGACTCTGAAGGATTTGCCGAGAACAAGTCGGAGGATCAGCGCAGGGCTTTTGAGGACCAAGCGGTACTCGCTTCCGAGTCCGGCTCTGTGGACGCTCAGCATCCGCCTACATGGACGCTGCATCCTCATGTTGCTACGGACACGGATGGAGGCGAGCTGTGCCACCGGCATCGCTTGATCACAGACAAACAAGACTGGCCTCCGGTGGTGGATCACAAAACGAGCTCGATGACAGAGCCGGGCTGGAGCTGCACGACGGCGCAGCGGCAGCTCCAGCTGCCCGACGGTCCTGTGCTGGAGCTGGCGAGGAAATTCGGCGAGATGGGAGTCGCTCCGGTACCCGAGTTTCTGCTCAAGGATGGCGAGCTGCAGCGCTGCTCGTGTCAAAGCGTGCTGGGCTCGGCTGGAATCAGACAGGGAGAGGACCCGACCGAGACCAGTGATGCGCTGCTGGTGCTGGAGGGCCTCGGGTCAGAAGAGGTGAACGGCCTGGGCATCAATGCCTGTCAGAAGGCCGAGTCTCAGAACGTGGAGCCGGGGGCGTTCGCTCTCAAGTGTTTCCCATCGGTGCTGTCTGGACAAGCTATAGGGGTGTCCGGGAGACTTTGCTCGCCGGCGTGTTGTTTATTACGAGACTCGGTAAACACCAGGCCTCAGGCTCCTACCAGCGACAAACTGTCTCCCGAGGTCCTGTCCCAAGCCGAACCCAGCCAGAACACCCCGTGCTCCAGCCAGGCGTCCACACCGAAGGCCCGGCCGGACAGGAGCACGACCCGGGCGCATCTTTCCGCTGCGAGCGGAGGAGAGAAGACTATGAAAGTACCAGGGAAATCCAGGAAGGGCTCGCTTAAAATCCGCCTGAGTAAACTTTTCAGAACTAAAAGCTGTAGTGGCTCTAACAACATTTTGGACAAGAGACCTTCAGTCACATTCTCCATATCCTCAGCGGGCAGTTTAGTGGACATGTCTGGAGCGAGCGGTGGGGAACAAGACACGGCCAGGTGAGGTCTTCTGCCCAAACAACACTTATTAAAAATCTAAGCTTGAACTTTTTGTATACGCCTACTTTTTATTTCACACACAGGCTAATACACAGACATACCTCAAACTTAAAACAGTTGGTAACAACTTGTTAGGTAATGAACAGGACACCACTGTAGTCATAATAGTAACCTTTATGTTGTAGAACAACACAGACCTTAACTTATTGATAAATCATAAACCTTTTTCTACAAACCCATTGGAAATTGCATAGGGAACATAACACTTATGTTTACCTAAACCATAGCCTTCAACCTACGACGTTTCAGCATGTTGTGCTGCTTTAAATTTGACCCCAAAATATTTAAGATTTCAATGAAAGATTTAGCCTCTCACATATGCTGGTGATGAAAATTTACCAGAAACTGGAACACTTTTTTTCATCTTTCTTTTAAATATAAATTGTGTTACTCCATAAATATTGAGTAAAAAGTGTACAGTAAAGTTTTAATAGTTTTCAATGTTTCTCAATGTCATAGTTGGCCTAAGGATCACAGGTGAATGCAGTTTATTCATAATGTGATTATGTGTGTACTTCTATATATTTTAGACTAAAAATGAAAAATAAACTTGAAATAAACAACAGAATGAATGTAAATGAATTTGTTGTCTTTCTGCAGCCAACCTGGACTAACAAGGGCACAAAGTGCTTTTTCTGCAGCCTCTTTTACTCCCGTTTTTACAGGTAAACAAAGATTTAAGGGAACATAATGGGGCGGAAGCTAAAGGAATCCTTGGAATACATGAAATGAAGGCACATTTGCAAACCGCTAATGAGCTTACACAGTGCATGGAAAATATAATGACACAGGCAAATGATTTGGATGAGATTAATCTTATTTCAAGCCAATCTTTGGAATTATTCTACATTGTTGTAATAAATATTGTTAATGTTGTTCTTATGGCTCTTGTCATGAAGTTCTGTTTTGTGGCTCTGGGTACAGGCGAGACTGTGTCGTTGGTGGATGTGGACATCTCTCAGAGAGGCAGGAACTCCCCTCACCCTCCCACTCCTCCACCTCCCCCCCGGCGGAGCCTCAGTCTTCTAGGTGAGCCCCACTACAGATGTTCACACACCTCCTAGATCTCCTTCGTTTCTGCTCTCCTTCATTCATACCTTTCACATCTCCATCTGTTTTTCCACAGTAACCTCCTCCCGGTACCTTCCCTTTATCCTTTTCACTGACACCTCTATCTTCTGTATCTGTCTATGCACATAGTTTTATACACTACTGTTTAAAATAAGATTTAAAAAAAACATGGCATAGTAAGTAATGTATGTAGTCTTGAAAACAGAGTCGCTCTCCTCAACATCCCATCACAAGTGTTCAAAAGAAGACTCTGTTGAGATGTATGTTACGGTGTGTTATCAGTTGTATCTTTTTCACTTCACATCTGTGATCGAACACAAGGCAGATGTTAAAGATGCCGTGTCAGCCTACTTGCTTAATCTTTCACTTTGTCCTTTCATTTCCCTGTTTTGTCTCTGATTGCATTCTGCAACTATAAAATGAAGAGAATCGCGTGAGTGGGTTATTGTGTAAGTCTAGGTGTGGTTTGACTTCAGCAGTATTTGGCATACAGGCCAGCAGTTCCGTTTCTAATAAAGTGAGGCCTCCTCATACCCTCTTCCAGTACATCAGCTCAGCGTGGCTGTGTGGTTTGGTAGTGAAGACTGAAATGATCTCAGTATACTGGAGATATAGGTATTAGATCTGAATATTCATATATGAAGAAGCAGTCTTTATCATGAGTGAACGAAGATGATTAGGTAGGTGGATTATTCAGTCTATGTTTGTTTGAAGTTGACTGCTTATCGTGTTTAGGGTAGAGGTTTTAAGGAATATTCTGAGTTAAGCTCAACTGACAGCATTTGAGGCATAATGTTAATTGCGTACAAAATTATTTTGACTACTTTTATTAAAAATAGAAAGAAAAGGATTAATGATACTTGAAAATGGAAGTGAAATAGGCCACTTTCTGGAGAATTTAAAAGCAGAAATAGTAACCTTATAATTCAGATTTTATAAAAATCACTAAAATTATTTATTTTGCTAAAAATTGTGTGTGATAGAGCTGTAAAGCTTTTAAAGTAATCCTTACAGATCTTTTAATGTTTACGGTGTTGTGTTGTCATGGCAACAAAGTTGCAAATTTAAATATAACATTACTACCGAAGTTCTAAGCGGCCATGCGTTATAATTTTTTTACTTTTTGTTTTCTCGTTATAACGACTTAGCTTTTCTTGTAATCTCGACATAACGAAAGTCATTTTCTCG
The DNA here is from genome assembly GCF_963082965.1 of Carassius carassius. Lineage (NCBI taxonomy): Eukaryota > Metazoa > Chordata > Actinopteri > Cypriniformes > Cyprinidae > Carassius > Carassius carassius. The sequence continues at coordinate 12,980,637 of NC_081792.1, forward strand.
TTATAACGACTTATTTTTCTCGTTATCTCGACATAACGAAAGCTTGTTTTCTCGTTATAACGACATGACAGTTGACAAACTCAACTTTGACAGGCATCTGATGGACCATGCAGGCGCTCTTACTGTAGCATATATTTCAGCAAATTTTGCTTCGCCTAGGTAATAACATCTACAATACTGTACATAAATAAAGGCTCAATCAATCACTGTTGATTTTTCCAGAGACAGTACACTTAACGTTTTGTTTTTGTAATTAACATGTTTAAATGGCAACACCGCGAACACAGACGGAGTGCCTTCAGAAGGATGCAGAACTGTTCTAAGATCTTGAGCTGCTTGGATTAAACTCACTGTTAATTTTCCCTTTATTTGAAATAAAATTATATATAATTTGTAATTTTTAGTAGTCATTATATGATGTGGCAGATATCATGTGTGTTGCAAGCTTCTGTTTGAAAAGAGCGTTCATGTGCAGTGTATGTGTGTGTGCAGAAAAAAAACTATTACAACATTATAGAACAAAACTGAATTAAATACAGAATACAGTGACGTCAACCTTGGTTTTGATAAGCAGTTATTTTATGACACAGAACGCGTTGGTGAAACTCATGCATCTAGCAAGGACTTAATACACAAAATAATCATATTGATTCAAGCATTTAACATTTATGAATTAATTAAATGTCAGTAATGAACAAGACTGCACAAATTATAGCGATCACGAGGAAGGTCGGCGTACAGTAAAGTGGACCGTGTACAACACCCCATCAGTTATACTCAGGTCTATAGTGCCAGTTTTGTAGCTTCTTAGAGAAAATTAAGTCGTTATAACGAGAAAACGACTTTTGTTATGTCGAGATAACGAGAAAATTAAGTCGTTATAACGAGAAAACAAAAAGGAAAAAAATTATAAAGCATGGCCGCTTAGAACTTCCGTACATTACAGTGGAAAGGTTATGTGATTTTTCCACACTGCAGTCATGTTAACATTCACATTGTTCACATCATGTTGCTGGACTATTGTTACAGTATGCATTTTGAAAGAGATTTTACCCAGATTTATTTTTTTAAAAGAGTATATATATATATATATATTTTTTTTTTTTTTTTTTTTTTTTTTAATGATAATCAACATTATGTCACAAATGTTGTCACAAAAATCTTGCATTGAACCCGGGTTATTATAGGTATCTAAACCTAAAAGCATAAAAAAAATTATTAGTTAAAATAAATGCTACCTGAAATAAAATAAAATAAAACACACACAAAAAAAGCTAGCTGTTGAGACAACATTTCTCATTTTCATTTAACTTAACTTGATGTACTAAAATAACTAAAACTGAAAAAAAAGAATAGAAATATCTATATTTTATATTATATATACATTTGATGTTAAATAAATAAAAAATTACAAAATCATAGAAAAAAGTTACTTAAATTTTAACTAAATTTAACAAGAAAACTAACAATATAAAATTAAAAAATCTAAGTATTAATACAAACTACAATAGTATCTCACTGATACCCAAATAACACTGTACTGAACCCCAGAATATTCTTTTATATATATATATATATGTATATATATATATATATATATATATATACTCCACATAATTTCTTCACAGCTGGGAAGATGAAATTTCCAGTGTGGTGAGTGTATGATTGAATGCACACACCAGCGAGATGCCCTTGTTGTTTTATCATGTTGGAGTTCCCCATGTCATACGCTTCCTGTCACGGTGTCTTAGTCTTCAAGTGCTATAAGATATTGTCACATAATTGGAGGATTTGTCCTGCTCCTTTATGCTTCAGACAGGCGAAACCCACGTTCTTCATACATAAAGCACAGGTCATTGATTGTAATAATCATGTTAATCCCAATACTGCAGTTTGCACGGTATAACCTGGCTGCATTTTGATTTATGTTCAATAATAAATGCAAGAATAAATGAAGTGGTCGTCCCTTTGCTCTGAAGCTGAATGGTGTTATGGTTGAATTCAGTCATGTTCTGATTCCTCTTCATCGGCTGTGGCACCTGTCTCATTCTAATAGACTTTTAGCTTCTGTCTACCCTTCCATTGCTTTTTCTATGACATCTCCCTATCCTCCTGGCTCTGAACCCTCCCTCCTGCTCTCTTCCAGACGATATAGGTGGGCCGCAGCCTGGGCCTTTCCTAGTGAGTGTAATGGGGGCCTCCCTGCAGTCTCTCCCTCTGCCTCTTCCTCCTCCTCCCCCTCTCCACGCTACCATCCAGCATAGTCTCAGCCTCAATGGTAAGACTTGGGTGCAGTGGAGGGGGCGGTGTGTGTGTGTGTGTGTATTACAGAGTGTTTCAGGGCATCTTTCTGGTTCTGAGAGCAGATCCTAACCTCCCCTTCCCCTTTCAGCAGACCAGCTCCTTCTCTGCCCTCAGAAGCACCTTTATTCCTTGAAGCGTAAAGAGAAATGGAATAAAGTGTGAGTGTAACTGTGGTATTCTTGTGAAAGGCAAAGGCAAAGACTATACATGTCACCCGCCGCATGTATTGTTTTGCCTTACAAAGGCTTTGGTTGACCTTGTGGTTTCGTTTTTCACTTCCTTTTGCAGTTCAGAGAAAAAAGGCAGTGTGTCTAAAGTTCAGAGAGGAAGTGTGAGCGATGTTCAAACTTAAGCTGTGTGTTGTAGCATCTTTTGCTCAATGCCTCATGTAGAAATATAACTTGTGTATGAGATATGAAGGGGATTAAAGATATGGTTATCAACTTGGGGCAAGTTGTCACAGAGTGAAGTTGGCATAAGGAGAGTTGTTTCAGTAAATTAGTAATGGACCTGTATTATGATTTTATACTATAATCCTTTGAAATTAGAATCATTTTTGTCAATTCGTTTTCCAAACAGAACTTCGTTGTGCTCTAGCTTTTGAGCAAAAAAGTGAACACAATATACAACACAAATGGGGCATGTTGTCACAAAAGGACAATGTGTATTTGGTACATTAGTAAAGAATTTAAATATATATATTTATATTCCTGTCTAGCTGCTATAGACAGTTTTATATAGATATATTTAAACAACCTCATATTATTCACTTGGGATATTTGTTTAATTAACAGTTCACAAGTATAATGGTTATAGTCCTGTCACACTATAATGAAACATTTGATAAAATGTCTAGAAATTTCTAAATACATTTGAATCTTAAAAGTTGTACACTGTTATTTGTTTTGTAGCATTCATAATGTTACAAAAGATTTATGTTTCAAATAAATGCTGTTCTTTTAAACGTTCTGTTTATCAAAGAATCTGGACAAAACGTATTGTGGATTCGGGAACAATATCAAGGAGCACAACTGTTTAATAAATATAAATGATAATAATAATAATAATAATAAATGTTTCTTGAGGGGCAAATCAGCATATTGGCATCACATCAATAAATTACATTTCTATTCTAAAATTTAAAAATAAAAATAAAACTTTATTTTAATTTGTAACAATTTCGCAATATTAAGTTTTTTTACTGTATTTTTTCATACAATTTTTCAATGGACATTTATCTACTTTTAGAGGGAATATTAGTCTCAGCTGAGTGCAGCTCAAAAAATGTTGCATTTTTTTCTCAGATGCTTTCTTCCGGGCACTTCCACATTCGGCTCCGTCACCAATGGAGACTCCGGCCCCTGGTAGAGTGGCCCCGGCCCCGATCATGTGTCCACTGAGAGGAGCCGATTCCAGCAGCTTCACTGCCAGCTTGAGAGAGCTGGAGCGGGTGAGAGACAACACCAGTTGAAGTCAAGAAACAAGAGAACATTTTCACTCATGTTCATTTATAGACCTTTCTGACTATGAAATATGAATGGGGTTTCCTGGGGTTGAGGGTTTTGCGTGTTTTATCTCTAAGCAACTTTTCAGCACTGTTGTATGGTCATTGTGTGTTTGTGTCTGTAGTGTGGCTGGTATTGGGGTCCGATGAACTGGGAGGATGCTGAAATGAAGCTGAGAGGAAAGCCAGATGGGTCGTTTTTGGTGCGGGACAGCTCAGACCCACGATACATCCTCAGCCTCAGCTTTCGCTCACAGGGAGTCACACATCACACACGTATGGAGCACTACAGAGGTGAACACACATATATACATATCTTTTTTTGACATATCAGACTCAAAAGTGTAGCCAAACAACAAATGAATACCTGATCTTATCCACATCCTCTAGTGGTTTGCAGTCTGATTGAAAAAGTCAGTGTTGACTGCACTGCCTGAACAAACAGATTAGATTTCACCACTTGCAAAATGACAGTTAGGCCTCAATTTAGATTTGAAAAAAGTCAATAAAAAACAATAAGGTATTTCAAAGTCGTGTTAATTCATAGTAATTAAGAAAATTCAATATAATAAAACAAAAATTAAACACCGACTAACAAAATGTTGTTAGGTTTATCTTAAGTGAAAATGTTTATATTATAGCTAATTTAGATATTGTTCATTATTAACTTATATATATATATATATATATATATATATATATATATATATATATATATATATATATATATATATACCTACACTTCACAAGATAAAGTTTTCACTCATGTCTAAAGAAATTACATTGGTCTTAAATATATAATTAATCTTTACTTTAATCTTTAAAATTTACTTTTTATAAATGTTTTTGTTTTGGGGAAAAAAATATATATGATTAAAATTAAATCAAAATTTAAGGTTTGATTTAAAAAAAAATGAATACAATTGGTTGTACCAAATTATTTTAAGTATATCCAAAGTGTAATTTTTTTTCCATTGTATTTGTTTCCTTAAAAGTTTGTTTTTTAACTCTTCAGGAACCTTCAGTTTGTGGTGCCACCCTAAATTCGAGGACCGCTGCCATTCTGTGGTTGAATTCATTGAGAGAGCCATCATGCACTCTAAAAATGGAAAATTCCTCTACTTCCTCCGTTCACGTGTACCTGGTAAGGCTACAAATATCCTGCTCAACTGACAAGACATTGCAGACAGGATTTTCAACAAGCATTTAATTGTTCTGTTTACTGATGCAGGAGGGATAAATGGGGAGAAAAGTGGTTGAAACTTCTTTTGCGTCTTTATTAGAGTTGTGAACAAAGGGTGGGACAAAATACATTGGCTAAATATTATATTTGAATATCAACATGTAATTTCATCACAGTTTTTATAGGGGTATACAGACTATGTGTTTAAAACTAGCTGCTTTTCAGGCTAGATTAAATGTATGTTCAATAATATTTTTAATGTCGTTAAGTCAAATATATATTAAGAGGTTTTCAACAAAAACTTAATTCTTTTTTTTTAAAGTAATGGGACACCAATTTGGATCCTGTTTCATTTAGTTACATTTATAATCTATTATAGTAGTTATTAATATTTTGAATTCGCTTTTTATTTTTATAATTGACGTTTTTATTTAAATTTTTATTTTATTTTAGTTTTAAAAAGTTTTCGATTTAGTTAATGACAACCAATTTTTTTGTCTAATGTGCTTGTGGTAGCATTATTCACAGAAGTAAAGGGATAAGGAAAGAAAAGAATTAATTTAAATTGTTTGTAAAAACCAGCAGCAGGTTTGAGGGTGTAAGAGATGAAAGGTCAGTGTAATGAAACGGGTGCTGTCTGTTTCAGGGTTGCCCCCGACCCCTGTACAGTTGCTCTATCCGGTCTCACGCTTCAGCAATGTGAAATCACTCCAGCATCTGTGTCGTTTCTGCATCCGACAACTCGTCCGCATAGACCACATCCAGGAGCTGCCCCTCCCCAAGTATGACTCACTCACACTTTACATTATTTGCCTTATCAAGATTTCTAAAACACTACAATTCAGAGATTTGAGGTCTGTTAGACTGTTTTTCAAAATTCTCATATGCTCACTTAAGCTGCATATATTTATTATTATTATCAATGCTGAAAACAGTTGTGCTGCTTAATATTATATTGAAACCATGATACATTGCTCGATTAATAAAAAGCTCAAAAGAACAACAGAAATGATTTTTGAAATATTAGGAATGTTTTTATAGTCACTATTGACCAATTTAATGCATCCCAGCTGATTAAAAGTATTAATTTCTTTTGAATTGTAGTGTATATGGGAGATGCATGAAATACTGGTACTAGGATGAGAGCACTGCTGACCTTCTGTGTTGCTTACCAATGTGAAGTTTATGAAGTTTTATGACTAACTCACTCTCAGGGCATCCTAGGTGTATATGACTGTCTTCTTTCAGACGAATCCAGTCAGAGTTATATTAAAAATTGTCTTTGATCTTCCAAGCTGTTTAATGACACTCAGCGAGTGTTGCAGTGCATCAGTCCAAAAGAAGTGAAATAAAGTGCATCCATCCATAATAAAAAGTGCCTCATACGGTTCCGGTGAACAAAGGCCTCCTGTAGCGGATCAATGGGTTTTTGTAAGAAAAATAACCATATTTAAAACGTAATAATCAGTTTAATCTACGTGATCCTCCCAGAGCTGCTTCTGTGTACAACTGTTGGCGCAAGCTAGATTAAAGTGATCATTACATTTTGAATATGGATATTTTTCTAACAAAAACACATCAAATCACCTTTGTTCACCCCCCGGAGCCATGTGAGACACTTTTTTGTAATGGATGGATGCACTTTCTTCCACTTCTTTTGGACTGATGAACTGCAAAACCCACTGAGTGCCCTTAAACAGCTTGGAAGATCAAAGTGAACTCCAATTGAATTCATCTTAAAGAAGTTAGTCATATACACATAGGGTGCCTTGAGGGTGAGTAAATAATGGGCTCATTTTCATCTTTGGGTGATCTATCCCTTTAAATCAACAACACAGTTTAAATATGCAAAGATCATGGGATGCAAGTGCCCTGTTCAAAATAAGTATTTTAAAGTAAATTCTATTAATCAAAATGAATAAAAATATGATTATGATATCAAGGGAAATCATCTGCAGTTATTTTAGTCAATATGGAGCAAACGTTTAGTTAATAATTTTCAGGGAGTAATGAGTGTATCACATATTTCTACCCAATGTTATTGAAATTACTGTGTATAAAAATGTTAGTACAATAAATGAAAAATACTTTGCATACTAAGTGCCTAAAAAAATTAGATTTTTTTTAAATTTTAAATTTTATTTTTTTCTTAGACCGCTCATTGTCTACTTGAGGAAGTTCTATTACTATGATCCAGAGGAAGAGATGTACCTGTCAATCAAAGGGATGCGCCAGGCAGCAGGTGTGGAAAAGGAAGCCGAGTCTGAAACATAGCCAGATCGCTCCTTTTCACTGTACGTAACTACAGCAATGACTGATTTACATTCATTATGTTCTACTTAATGCCAACTAGTTTAATTAACTAAATGCAAATATATTATCTTTTAGGAATTCTATGTGTGGATAATAGATGGACCAGCGCATGGACACTTCCTGGTGCACAGCTCTGCTCCAACTCCCTGCCAGTCTTCCAGCAGAAGCCAATGAACATCTGCCGACTGGCCCCTCCTCTTTGACCAACACGCGGACAGAGAGTACAGAGGAGTGCTGGAATACTGTCTACGTTGAGCTGGCAAATTAATCCAGAGACTGACATAAAAGACAAAGGACTTGAAAGGTCACTGGACAGCAAACAGTGGACTTAAAAATAATAATAATTTAAACAAAAAACGAACAAGGACATTTGACTTGGGGTACTAGAAAAAGCCTTCATCTGTAGGTTATATTACACTGGAGTTTTTAAACTGGCCAGTTTGTGAATCCGTCTCTGTTTGGTTCTTCTTTCTTTCCTCATCAGGACCCTGGGTGGAGTGTGTGACCCCTTTATTTGTCCTTTCCCTGATTGTAACTTCTTCAGTCTGATCAGGCCACATGAACTGTATTTTGAGTAAAAGACAAAGTAAACTTGAAAATAAGTAGTGTATACTCAATGACTTTTTACACATTATTTATGATTAAGGATCATAATCAAATGAATTTGTTTGTTTGTCTCACCATTGGACATATCTGTTTGTCCTTGCAGATCACTATAATGAGTTACCAGGGTTTATATATTACATTATATTATATATTACATATAAATTATATATGTAATATATAATTTACAATACATATCTTTAAGACTGTTTTTTTTCTCATGCTCTGAGCCAGGAATCTCCACTTCAGTAGCACTTTTTCCATTGTTATTACCAAATTTACAGTTTTATTCCTATTTATATTCTGAAGATTTTTAGAGAGGAGTTTGTTCATATATAATTTGCCTGGTTTTTATACACAATTTTATTCATAAAAACATAGTGATTTATTGAATGATTAAAAGATATATCATAAAATCCCCTCTATAAAAACCTTTGACTCTAATGAGTCAACAAAATGAAACAACAATTCTGAACCCGGCTTCATCCAATGTTCAGATTTCTCGTGAAAATGTATTCAAATTAATGCACATTTAATCTATCATTTCAGAAAACTTGTAATACAAAAAAATTTAGTTTTGTAATCAATCAGTAATGTAATCAACTGGGAAAATATGGTGATAACTATTAGTTAAATGATTCACCTGGAAAGCCTGGCCTTAATACCTTGCTATGTGACTGTGATAATCATTCAGTTCAAATGTATTACTATTGTCTACTCTACTATATTATGGTAACATGGTAACTTTTAGCTGGGACATCACACATTTATTTAGCTATCCAATTGGTTTTTATATACATCTAGTTCTAAATAGTATAACCTAACCCTGATCCACAACTGAAAACTTTCTGCTTTTGAAAATTGAGGTCCCCAAAGGGAGGTTATGTCAAATTTAGCTAACTTCTGAGTAGGCTACACATTTGTTACCCAAACATTTTTCCATCCATTGGTTTGATAGATAGATTGGTTTGGTTTGCACCCCAGGCATCTCAGAAAACAGTTTCAGTTTTTTCAGTTTCAGATTTTCAGAAGACACCTGAGAAATAACAAAGTGCAAGCAGATTGATCGATCGAAACAACTGTCAATTACTTTTTATTGATATGCAGCATTACCCATTTCTAACTGGGCGACCTCAACGTCAGTGAAATTCAAGCCTGCGTAGTATTGGCTCGGCTTATTATTTTGACTGGGTCACAGTAACGCCCGCCTTCCTCCTGAAAACTCGACAATCTATTGGCCAAAAATATATCCTTCAACTGTCAAAGAAATGCTACCTTACCTCATTAGCCGGAATAAACGTCTATCAGACAAATGCTGTACTGTGATTGGCCAGGACTGCGAGCTCGAGCTGATTGACAGGTCACCGGATTGGCCAGAGGGCGCTGGTGGGGCGGTCTCTAGTGTGGGCTTCTCGAGGCTTCACGGATAGTGAATGTCGTCATGAGCGGTGGGTAGGAATTATAACGTTGGTGTTTATATTATTATGTTACTTTCTTAAACATTTTCTCGAGCGAATTAACCGATATATATTTCATATCGTAGCTAGCACGCACGGGTTTTAAAAATTACGCGTAGCACGTCGGTTCTACCAAATGCACACTTCCGGAATCGCGGTTCTTTTCCGCAGCGAAGAGTTTATCTGGCTAGTTAGCACTTTAGCATGCTAAGCCAGCAGTTTCCTCCTCCATCAGCGCACTCGACTGTGTCTGCCTGCGGACAGAATTACCCTTTAGCCACGCTCGTAGAAAGACATGTAAACATGTAGGCGGCTGATTAAAACATATAAAGTCAGGTTAAATCGATATTTTAATGAATTTCATTTGCATATCTCAACCACTTGCAGGTATCTGACGTTTAGCCTGTTAACGTTAGCCGCTGGTTTCAGGCTGCAGCTTTAACCAAACTGCATTCTTTTGGCATAAAAACATGATTTCTCCCCTTCAAGCACGAATGTCTCTGTAAACACCCAAGGCTTGGTTATCAGTGCTTGTGTCCTGATTTTCAGTCTGATTAGCTTGTAATGAGAGCAAGTCCTTTATGTAGCAAAGTTGGGAAATCCGTTAAATATAGCATTAAGATCACTGTGGTGTCATTTCTTAAGACTTACTATGATTTTGATCCCATTCCAGTAAATGTGGATAAACCGTTAACTTTGTTAGTTTTGACAGCCAAATATCAGCCACCACAACATCAAGTATTTATTTGGGTTGGGATCTGAGTACATGTGAGGACAGAGCTGGGTGTTTACCATATAGATGTATACACACTAGAGTGGTTTATTACAGGTGTCGCCTCCTTAGCTACAATGTCATAAGTGATAGTGCATGCCATTCATGTTATTGATTGTTTATTTATTATTATCAGTTCATTTGATTTCTTCAGTATTTTCAGTTTCTATGCATACATTAATCACAATGCTGTGGTGCTTTGGAAAATAAGGACACCGCAGGCGTGTGCAGTCGAAGCACTGAATTAATTTGCCTTCAGTAGTGCAAAGAACTCCTGCTGCATTTTTTCATTCCCCAATGGAAATCACAGTTGGAGAGTTCTGGTGTTTTCTTTGCATAAAAAGATTCACCTTCTTCTCGCAGATCAAAAGGACAGTATGGCCACCACTGTCGCAGTCAGCCCCAGTGAATATCTTCAGCCCTCCACCAACACTTCTCAAGTAAGGCCCCTTCAGTCTGTATTCTTGAACTATGTTTTAGGTGTGCACTGTTATGAAAATGTTAACCAATAAACCAATAACTATTTACAGTTATTGTCAAAATGACCATTACTGCTTATTCTCAAATTATATGTTTTTATATTATGACATATTGTAATAAAAATGTCTCTGAAATATTGAGGGACAAAAAATATCTTGCATCATGCTGGTAAATTAGCATAAAAAAGCCATAACATTTATTAAAAACACAATAGTGATTCACACTTAATCAAAAAGTTAATTAGCTATTTTATTTATTTCTTTAGTGTGACAGTCAAAACGTTCAAAATGAAATGTTTTTGTTTTAACTCATGAATTAGAAGTTATTCATCAGATGCAATGCAGTTTAGTTGAAATGTATTAAGTTATGATTGTTTATGCTCCCTGGACCTGAGTAAAGTGCAAAAGGTAAATGCATAAATCATTTTTGATTGTGTAAGAAATGTTAAAAGTGAATGTAGGCATCATAACATAAAAATAGGTATTCATTAAAAAATAATAATAATACATTTTACATTGTACTTAAATTATTAGTTATTTTAAGTTATTTTTATTGGTTTCAAGTAAGAGTTAAATGACAGCAAATATTGTTTAAATGTAAAACATTATTATTATTATAATTTTGTTTAGAAAGTGTTATTCTGGTTGGTCAGTTGCTGCTTTCTACAGTCAAATATTTAGCTATTGTGTGAAAAGATTTTTCAGAGTTGTAAATAAAACAAGAATTTCAGTTTTTCTATTTGTGAACTTTAATATCAGTTCCTGAGTGAAAATAGTTTGAAAGTAAATCCTACACTGAACTTTTCTCTTCTTCACTACAGTTTTACAGTCTGGACAAGTTAACAGTCAGTCTGCACATTTGAGTTGACAGATTTAGCAGAAAAACGTGTGGTATATGATGGCCACAGACACAGATTTTTTTTTAAGCTTCAGACTATAAAACCATCCAATCGATGGACATGTTAAGGCAATTTGAGAACAGTTCTGAGCAGCAAGGCACAAGCTTCTGCGTAAGTTTGATGTGTTCAGAATGACCAGACTTCAGAAAGTCTGGTAATGTGTGATCGTTTAGTATATGATGCTCAGTTGTTCTCTGTAACCTTTTACAGACTCATCAATTGTATAAGATGCCTAGTGTTTTAAAATTCAGATTTGAAAAGTCATGTAGTGTATATCATCCTTCAATATATTTGACAGCTGTCCCAGAGAGCAATATCCTTAAATAGCTGTGCCAGTTTTATGTCTTTTGTTGTACTCAGCCTGCTGCTGGTAATTGTGTATCAACACTCTCTCATGTAGGATTCCCAGCCCTCCCCGCTGGCACTTCTGGCAGCTACCTGCAGTAAGATTGGGCCTCCGGCTGCCCAGGCCCCGGTCAGCACTCCACCGTCTCAGCCAACCACACGCCGTCTGCACCCCATCAAGCCCGCCCCTATTGCCCCAGCTCCACCCAAAAACTTTGGGTTCCTCTCAGCCAAAGGAAATGTTATCCAGCTGCCCGCGGGACTCGGTTCGTCAGGGGCCAGCCCTATTGTCTTCACTATTCAGAGCCCTTCACGTCCAGCAGGCACATCCACTGCCAACATCCAGTACCAAGTGATTCCTCAATTCCAGGGCTCTCAGACCATTCAAATGATGCCTCAGGGAGGACAGATCCAGATCATCCCTGGAACCAATCAAGCCATCATCACCTCACCTGTCACAGTTCAGGCTGCCCCGCCCCCTCTGGCCCCGACACCGACCCTCCAGCAGAAGAGGGTGATGATCAAGCCATCCTCTCAAAAGCGGCGGCAGAATAATGCCAGTGTAAATGCTAACGTTGTACGGCTCCCTAGTGGACTTACGCTCCCACTAAATGTTACTACTAGTGAGGTGGGAGGAGCGCAGGTTTTAACAGAGACTGCTGCTGCTCCGGTGAAGGGCAAGAGGGGGAGGAAGAGACAAGTGGCTATAGCCCCGCCCACCCCGGCCCCTCAGCCGGCCTCACCGCCACATGTAGCTGAACAGGTTGAAGCCTTACTAATAGAGACCACAGCCGACAACATTATTCAGGTATGTGCGTTTTTGTAATTCTGCTTTGGCTTCCTAAAAACCTCAAGTGCTTTAACTTAAAATTGTGATTTTTTTGTGATTTCAAAATGACCTTTATTTTTTAAACTGTTCTATGTTGGCATGTGTCTCAAGGGAAAATCAAGAGTGTTTTTGTTGCACAAGTTTGCACAAAGCCGGTCTTATTCAACTAAAAATTAAATCATATTAAGAAATTATATTTTGCTGAAAAATATGCTATATTTATGATTTTTTGGATCGTGACATTATTATATGTGATAGCTAGGTACATTTCATCCTTAGTGCAAGACAATTCATTCTCAGCATTAATGAAATGCAAAAAGAAAAAAAAAGAATTACATAGTATATATACACCATATTTGTTTTTTTGTTAGGTTTAAATAAATTTTTTTATTAAATAATTTAAATACTATTATTAAATCTTAATAATCATTCATATTTGATGATAATTAAAAGAATATTGCATTATATTCATTGCTCATTTAGTATTATTTATTTACTATTGTAGTTTTTATTAAAAAATCTTTAGAAGAAAAAGAGAAAAAAAAACGTTTATTATATTTGTGTGTTTTTGATGATTTGTCTATTTAAGTAATGTGTTTTCATTTCAGTTTTAGTTTACTTTTAGAGTGTAGCTTTGTGTGTTCTCGTAATTTCAGTGATGGCACGCCTCCAGGAGCTCGGCTTTTTCTGGAGAGAATCGGAAAGCTGTATTTTTCTTTTATAAATATGATAAAACTAAAGACTTTTTGGAGATATGAAGGATGCAGTACTTCTCTATAGGTACTCAAGATTAACATGAGATTAGGTGAAACTGTGTGTATGTTATGTACCCTTTAATGGCTGATGTCGCTTTTGAGAAATCAATCTGGCCGATATAATTCATGTAATTACAGTAAATGAGAAATGCAGAAAATTGGTGAAACTAAATGAACATTTATTATGCATAAATATTTATTGAAACCTAAATATATATTTCTTATTATATAATATATATTTTTATACTTTATAATATATATAAAACCTATACAATTAAAATGTAAAAAACAGAGGTAACCCTTAAATGAACAAGGTTTAGTGAAACCTTTTTCTGAGTATGGGTCACCATACTTGGCTGAATGTCACGTCACACTTATGGTCACATTGTTTTAACATTTGAGGTGCTGTTAATGTTCATGTTCTCTCAGCCTTAATAGCAAACATACTGCTGATCTTTCTCCACTAATGCAGCATTTAGTCAACAAATGAATTACTTTATAATGATATGAAAACATGCAGTAAACTGTGTTCACACGTTTGGTTGTCAGTTTTAAACCCTCATCTGAAGTGTCCAGCTCTGTGCTGCGCGCAGTTTCACGTGTTAAAACAAACTGCAAGGGCTGTCTGTAGGGATATGCCGGTGTCAAATTTTCAATGTTGCAATTAATTGCTAATGCTTTCATCACGGTATGCTATGCGGTATTATCACGGTATTGAAATTCAGTGGCCATAATACAGTATAACAGGTTTAATAACATTTTTCTTATAACAAAAATGACTGAACATTTAAATACAATTAGGCAATACAGAAAAATATATAAAGTTAAATGTTTTACACAGATTAAAGTGCAAAATACTATGACCAATAGGTATCAGTTTACAATAAGACCTCATTAGTTAACCTTAGTAATGCATCAACATTCACAATGAGCACTAGCTACATTTGCTACAGATTTTGCTACTTGTCATCTTTGTTAAAAAATGCAAGTCTTAGTTCATGTTAGCTCATTAAAGAATAAAATTGCAACTTTTAATTTTAATGTGTTATTAAATATTGGAATACCTAAGATTAATGAATGTTCAGAATAATTTTTTATTGGCAGTTTATGTTTACTAATGAAATAACTAATGAAGCACTAATGTGAAGTGAACAATAAATAATCAAAACGCTTTCAAACAATATCTAGGGCATGTTGTAGTCCAGATTAAAATGTAAATAAAAGTTTGAAAATAAATTGCCTGTTAAGTCTAAATATTTAAGTATTTGGCGCTGTGATGAACATCATAGCAAATCTACAAAATCTGAATGGATATTTAAATCTATTTAAATACGTTTTAGAAAGTAGCGGCTGCTTTATTTATAGGGTTTCCGAGGTAAGGGCTGCATAATAATATCGTGCATATTCATTACCGTGATATATCACATTACAAAATACCGGCTCTAGCTGTTATTTCTGTTTCTAGAGGCCACTCTTGTACTGTATAATGACAGCGGATATTCTCAGTAGGGCTGTGCGATATGGCCAAAAAAACCTATCGCAATTTCTTTGATCAATTTTGCAATTTTGATTTTATTCACGATTTTGACACACGCAGACATGCTTTACAGTCATAAATGCATTCTGTGTGAATTTGAAACATATTTCCAGAAGAAAACCAATTAGAGCTTTATTAAAAAGTAGAGTTGTTCCGATTCCGATACTAGTATCGGAAATATCACCGATACCACAACAAATTCTGGCATCGGCGAGTACATGAACCCATATACCGATTCGATACCATTTTCTTTAAACAAGACCTAGTTATGACCGCTGTTATTGCCTAACCAGTGTACGGTTCTTCTTCACTGCTCAGAATGTATTGCAAACAGAGGAAGTTGTGCTGTGTTGCCAAAAGCAACCCCTGTTTAGAGCAGCGAAGAAGAAATGAAAAGGCGTTAGCAGCACTGATCTATATATGACTGGATCGCTCATCGCGTTCTAAACCGCCAACAGACAGTGAAGCCGCTTCTATATTATAGATCAGTGGTTAGCAGTATGTCCGCTGTTTAGTAGTATTTCATACTGGACCAACCAGACAGTAAAACGGCGACTAGGGATGCCACAAGTACTGGCACTTCACTACCAAGTCGGTGCTGAAAATTTAAAAATGTGATGATACCAGCGTCTCTGTGGTACCGGTAGTAAGTTACCGACTCCCGAGTATATTCCGTACACGCTAGGGCTGCAACTAACGATTATTTTGATAATCGATTAATCTTTATGTACTTATATTTTAGTTTTGCCCATTTTTTCCAATTAAATTATTAACAAAGGGTCTTTATCATTCAACATAGACTTTTAGAGATTTTAACCATTTTGCATTGTCATATCCTCATCAAAAGTATACCTGGAGTTTTGTTTTATTATGCATTAGTAATCCTTTGTCAAACTCTTCTGCAATCAAAACACTGACCCATACTCTAGCAAATTTCACAAGATTTCAAATAATGTTTTCACCATGGCAGTCCTTAGGGCTCCTAAAGTAGTTTAACATCCCGAACAAAGCTTAAGGAATCTTTCAGAAAATATTTTCACGAAGAATAAGAATAAAACAGAATAGATTTGCAGTACATTGCATTTTATTATTTTTTCCTGTAAACACACAGCTTATACCTGGGAAACAGCTTTATAGCTTATGCTGTGAAATTGTAAACAATCCTTCGAATAAAGTGCCAGTGGCATGAAACCTGAATGGAACTCACATTTTAAAGTAAAATCCATCAGAAGGTTGTCCAGGAAAAAAAAAAATTGACACACACAAAAAACCTGCTATGTGAAAAAGAGCAGTGAATACTTCGAAAAAAAGTGCACTTCAAATACATTTAAACATTTACCTCTCTCATTCAGTCATAATTAGGCTGCAAGACTGAATTATGAACTGGTAAACTACAAACTGATCACAGAAAATGTTTGTAAATCTTTAAATGTTAACTGTTAATAAGCAATGTTAATAGCTTTTTTTACGAATAAACATTTGCAAACAACATTGTACTGGAGAATCCGCACAAATAAAAGTCTTAAACGGTTCATTAGTGCAGAGTTTACATGTTACTCTTCTTTTTTTAAGGCTCAAAGTAAAGTTCTCCCACACTTTGGATGACTTCGTTCGATTAGTTTTATCTTCCGCTTTTTTCTTTTTCTTTCTCAAGCTTACTCCACTGCCGTTTGTCTCCACCATCTCGCTGAATGCTGCAGACGCAGTTCGGGAAGCACGTGACATAAAATGAGGCCAGCTATTGGCTATTCGCTACTTCTGCTGTACTGGCTGAATTAAACCTGCGGTGGCTCATTACTGCCACACTTTGGTCATCGCAGATTTAAAATATGCACAAAATGAGCCGCTTACGGCAAATAAAAGTTGTTTAGCAACTAATCGATGACTAAATTAGTTGACAACTATTTTAATAATCGATTTTAATCGATTAAATCGATTAGTTGTTTCAGCTCTAGTACACAAAGCTGCGTTCAGTCACTTCCGTTTTAGTCTAAGCGCAGGGCTCCAGACTGTAGCCGAATATATACTAGTTTCTGTAAATATTAAACTGCAAAATAATATTTAAATATTACTCCTGCAAATTCTACATCTCTGTGGGTGACGGGTGCAGATGCGCGGCAGCTCGCTGTTTTGTAGTCTCTGCCGTGTGTCACTATATGAGGACATGAACGCATAAACCGTCACTTCATGAGAATTTACCGTTTCATTTGAGAAAACTGTCATATCATAAACACAGACACTCAAAGATCTTCATGGCAACCCATCAAAATAAATGTTCAGCTTAACGTGAGTAAATTGACAATATATTAAGCTACTGTTATAGCCTACAGTAGATTTAGCTATGTCTCTATGTAGTAATAATAATAGGTCTCTATTAATAATAACAATTATGCCTAGACGGTTGCTTGTTTTTTACTTGTTTTGTTGTAAAGAGATTATCTGATTAATATATCATTTTTTATACTCCTAGACTTACTTGTTGCAGTTTTTTACACAGTTATATTGTAAAACTAAAATACAAAATGAAAAAATTAGTTTGCGGTGTTGGATTTTTGGCTGGATTTGAAGTTCTCTTTCGCTTAAGAAAATAAATATTACTGTCAAATTCATGTCAGATAATAAAAACTGTAATAAATACAGTAGTTCACCATGAATTGTTCATGTTTTATTAAGGGATAAGTCTGAAGCACACCATAAAATAATTCTAGCAATTTACACAGGGCTAGTAGTATATACAGCTGTATATACAGATATACACCTAGGTATTGGATCAGTACTCGGTAACGGCCGATACCCTGAGCCTAGGTATCGGAATCGGGAAAAGAAAAAGGGTATCGGAACATCTCTATTAAAAAGTTGTAACATGTCACTAGAACAGACATAAGTCAAAATAATCTTAATGATCAATAAAATAATCAAAATAATCGATGATCAATTAATTGTCGATAAGAGATGCAATCAATTAAGGCTGTTGATCGATGGTCGGTTAACCGATTTAAAGGGTTAGTTCACCCAAAAATCCATTGAAACTGTGTGTACGGTATACTGTCCAAGTCCAGAAAGGTAAGAAAAACATCATCAAAATAGTCCACCTGACATCAGAGGGTCAGTTAGGATTATTTTGAAGCATCGAAAATACATTTTGGTCCAAAAATAGCAAAAACTACGACTTTATTCAGCATTGTCTTCTCTTCCGTGTCTGTTGTGAGAGAGTTCAAAACAAAGCAGTCTGTGATATCCGGTTTGCGAACGAATCATTCGATGTAACCGGATCTTTTTGAAACAGTTCACCAAATCGAACTGAATCGTTTTAAATGGTTCGTGTCTCCAATACGCATTAATCCACAAATGACTTAAGCTGTTAACTTTTTTAATGTGGCTGACACTCCCTCGGAGTTCAAACAAACCAATATCCCGGAGTAATTCATTTACTCAAACAGTACACTGACTGAACTGCTGTGAAGAGAGAACTGAAGATGAACACCGAGGCCAAACAAGATAATGAACGAAACATAGACTCATTCACGAGTCAATCTTTTTCCAGCAATCAACTATTTGTGCAGATTAATTGGCAAAACCGATACATTGTTTGACCTCTAATCAAATCTGTGTCTCCCATCGGAGATGGTGCTGGGCTGTGGATTTGATATCTCACAATATATTTGAATAAGACTTGCTGTAATTTTGTATGGAACACAACGTAGCGTCACGTTAGAAAGTGAATAACGATTGGTAATTTTACTCTCTGTAAGTGCTGGCTTCACATCTGAGTGGCTTGTCTTAAAGAGGAAGCATAAGTGCACGATATGGTGTCATAGTTCCATTTTGAAAAAGATTGGCCACACGGAAAGACTTGTCGGCCGGTGCGGATATTAATAAAATTCCAAATATCGGCTGTGCTGATATATTGGTCGACCGCTAGTGATCATAATTAAAAGTATGGGGATGTAATGATGAGAAAAAAAATCTCAGATAAAATGTTATCTGTAAATGTAAATGCAAAATATGTTTGCCAGTAGTCACAATGCAAATAAAACGTTTATTAAAAGGACTTGGGGTTTTAATTTATTTTTTGTGGATAATGATGTTTTTATAAAATTTACCCTGCAAGTATGCGGGCAGCTGTTTTTGTTGATTGTGTATGTTCCTAATAATGTCTTCCTGAACCAGGCAGGAAATAATCTCCTGATAGTGCAGAGTCCAGGAGGGAATCAGCCTGCCGTGTTGCAGCAGGTGCAGTTGGTTCAGCAGAAATCAGATCAGCAGGTCGTTCAGATCCCCCCGCAGGCTCTAAAAGTGGTACAGGCTGCCTCTGCCACACTTCCCCCTGTACCACAGAGACAGACAGTCACGCCCAGTGTGCAGGTGTCCCCCTCAGAACCCACACAGGTACATCAGGAAACAGCCTTTTTTAATGGTTTAATCCTGTTTAATTTTGCTTCATTTAAAAAGAAAAATCATTAATTATCTAAAGATGTCATGCATGTGCTCTGTTATCCCAGTTGCTGTTTAAAACGGCCTCAGGTGAATGGCAAGCTGTACAGATACAGGAGACAACTGTAACCACACCAACAACACCCACCACCACCCCCACACCTGCGGTGGTCTCTAAAAAGGCTCAATCAGGAACACGGAAAGAAAGGACTCTCCCTAAAATTGCCCCAGCTGGAGGGGGTCTCATAACACTGAATGCAGCCCAGCTAGCTTCTGCTGCTCAGGCAGTTCAGACCATCAGTATTAATGGTGTCCAGGTGCAGGGTGTTCCTGTAACAATCACCAACGCTGGGGGTGAGTGAGTGAGTGAGTGCTTCGTTTTCACAAACAGAAGCGAAAATACAACTTAGAATTGATTTGTTACTTAATTCTTTCAAAGAGTTGGAGTGGTGCATTGTGAATGATGTTAACATGATCTTGGTGGCATTTTGTTTGATGTGTGTTCGTGTCTTTTAGGCCAGCAGCATCTCACAGTGCAGACGGTTCCAGGTACAGGTCTGCAGCTGGGCGGTGTGCAGACACAGACACAGACCATGCAGGTGGAACAGACACAGACACTCGCACTGGAGCTGCAGAGTCAGCCAGGAGAGAAAAAACGCCGTATGGCCTGCACCTGTCCGAACTGCAAAGACGCAGAGAAGAGGTTGGAAAGTTCGTTTTAAATCTAACGTTTTTTTGTTGTTTTTGTTTGTTTAGTGTAAAATAGGTCTGGGCGATATGCCCAAAATATTGTCACAATATTTTTGTACCCCATATCATTTTTTGCAATGTTCATTTCTTACCATTTAAAGAATAGTTCTGAAACTGTACATTTGCTGAAAAGTGCTCACCCTCTGGCCATCCAAGATATAGAAGACTTTTTCTTCTTCAGAACAGCTTTGGAGAAATGTATCATTACATCACTTGCTCAGCAATGGATGGGTGCCATCAGAATGAGACTCCAAACAGCTGATAAAAACATTAACATCAAAGTAATCCACACGACTCCAGTCCATCAGTTAACATCTCATGAAGTGAAAAGCTGCACGTTTGTAGAAAGCAAATCAGGCATTTTAACTATAGACCATCACTTCTTGCCAAAACACGAGTCCATAATCTATAATAATTAATAAGGCTTTTTCTGTCCTCTTGCATCAGAATCCATTGACATATTTTTAGGACTGTTTTCACTTGTAAGCGGTGCTTGATCTGTGCATATTTCTCACTGGAGGAAGTGTCGTTATGGACTTATTATGGTATTTAAGCTGGAAGCAACGGTTTGAAGATATTGATTTTATGATTTTATTTCTTTCAGACGTGCTGCTTTCAGCTTTTTGCTTAGACTGGAGTCGTGTGGATCTTTTGAAATGTCATCAGTTGAAAATAACAATTTGCAACAAAACATTGCATTTTTAGTTTTGTCAAATAAGACTGTAGACTAGACAAGACTAGTAGGCTGTTCAAATGTTTTTCTTTTTTTATATCATGGATTTATTTTTTCTGATAAATATCAATATTGATTAAAGGTTAAAGGAAAGAGTGTCAGAAATCACTTTTACATTCTTGCGTGCTGTAGGCCGGGAGAAGTGGGGAAAAGAAAACACATCTGTCACATAGCAGGCTGTGAAAAGACCTTTCGAAAGACTTCCCTGCTGCGGGCACATGTCCGACTGCACACGGGAGAGAGACCCTTTGTGTGCAGCTGGGTCTTCTGCGGAAAACGGTTCACACGCAGTGACGAACTGCAACGACATGCCAGGACACACACAGGTATGCAAGCTCCAGATATACACATGCACTTAATACAAATGTGATGCATCTTTAATTAAATTCACCTCATTTTTGGTCGGTTTTCAGGAGACAAGCGTTTTGAGTGCAGTAAGTGTCAGAAACGTTTCATGCGCAGTGACCACCTCACGAAGCATTACAAAACACACATCAACACAAAGAGCCTGTGAACATCGTTTATCACGGCGTTTCAAGACCTTTGAGAGGAGATGAGAAAGAAAAACGCTGTTCCCGGGGCTTGAAGGATGGGAGGAAACAGAGGTCAACCTGCCTTCAAATGTACAATATGGGCTGGGAAAGTCACCTGTTTTGACCAGCCGTTTCAGGGTAAACTGTCCACATTTTTACTCACCCTCATCAACAGAGGAAGGCTGGCTGGCCGTAAAATGTGGCCCTCAACTGAGATTCATGAAGGACATGGATGCCAGTTGTGTCTTGACTTGATACCTCTGGTATACGGAGTCGAAAAGATGTCTGTCTCAGCAGAAACAGACGCTTCAACCAAAAAAAGAGGTTAATTTCCCTCATTATTTACATTTTTGTTTATGTATATGTTTTTGGTTGTTTTAGCTAAACCAAGCCCCTCACATGAAGTGTAGCAGCTAGTGGACAGTGTTTCCTGGCTTTTTTTTGCGTAAATGTTTGTTTTCTTACATACAAACATACATTTGTACATATTATGGCAAAATTGAATACAAAAGTGACGCTTTGGACAAACTCTTTGACCCAGTTAAATTATATTCAGTTGTTAAATGATTTTTTGGAATTGTAAACTTAAGCTTGAACTTTTGTATGACTTTGGTTGATTGTTTTTAATATTAGTAGAGGTTTTGGAAAATGATATTTTGGCTTTTACGTGCATGTCCATATTAGACAATCATGTCTTGTATAGAGGCGAGAAACAAGAGAGTAAATATGTTGGGACTTGCTACCTGTTGAAAGGTTAATCGACACATAAAATAAGGAATTAATTTATAAAAATAAAAAGCTTAAATTGCATTGAATGTATGCAGGATGTGTCTTTATTTAAAGACTGCAAATGTATCCATTCAAAAATGTAGATACAAACTCATGTTTATGTTCTCATGTAAAGCAGGAAAAAAATATCTCGCAAAATAGGACACAATGTGATGAAAATGTGATTGTGGTTCCATTATACCATCAGAAATGTTTGATTTCGTTTACGGAACATGTAAACCGGCTACATGCTGATGGGTTTAATGGTTCGTTCAATTCAGTCATTCCATTTAAGTTGATCTAAGCTTTTGTCCAAGCTCTCTAAAAGAGGCCTTAAGAAGAAAAGAAATCTGTGCTTATGTATGTTTGTATAGTGTCTGAGTTCATACTGTTGTATTTGGGTGTAAAATGTAGGACAATTGTTACACAAATGTGTATTGGCTATTGTTGCCAAACATGAAATCTGTGGACTGTGTACAGTGTAAATGAGAAGGAAAAAAAGCAGCATTGTATAGTTTCATTCCTGTAATATGTAATAATAATAGATTACCCTTTTTATTGACTAAAAGTTGCCTTAGTCTGCAGCACCCCATATTTAAAGAGTCTTTTTCCAGGGAAATGCATTTGTAGACCTGCTTTATTTTTCCTTTTATTGTTATTTTTTAACTTATAAAGTGTAAAGAAATGTCAATTTATGTGCACTGACCAAATTCAGGGTTTTCACTGAGTGGATCATTTAATTTTCTGGTTCGTGTACCTACATCTGATTTTACAAAATAAAAGTTCTTTAGCTCGCCTTGATAAAAACCCCACATTTAAAGAGCCCCGACTTTGAAAATCGGTATGTAACCCTGTGTTTGTATAACTTGTATTGCGGAGCTTAGACCAGAGAACTTGCTATCTTTTTCTACAGTCAGACCACCGCTCACTCACCTAATAAAGCATTACAGACTGAGTGTTTCTCCGTTTCTGAATGAAATCCGTTCTTTCAGCATTCACTCACTCTCATGTCCAAACCCACACGACTTTGTCATGACTACTGTACCAACCTCAGGAGGTGACCTGATCAAGTTCCCCAAGTTAAACCTTGGGTGTGATAAATTTAAATTAAATTTGCCATCAATAGACCGGTACTTTTGACAAGTGCAGACTAACTCTTAACCATTTTCACAACACATAAAGTTCATAATTCTTTCTTTGCTGCTATAGCTTACATTGGGATAAAGTAAAAGTGCATGGAGATTGTGTATAGAACAAAGATTATTGGAGGTTTTTTTTAATTTTTTTTTTAAGAAAATATAATTTAAAACTTAATAGTTTAAATTTTGTTTTCCTTCAATGCATTACTTGGTAGGGTTTTTTTCTGAGTAAAAAATGTTTCACCAATTTCTTTCTGTGTATACTGAGGAGAAAAAAAAAACGTGTCATGGATATGAATATAATTCAGTTCTTTTGTAAATCCCAGCTGACTGCTGTTAGTCAGACACTTGTATTAAATTATAAAAATTAAGTGACTTAAAAGTATATCTAGATGCAAGTAGGATCAAACACTTAATAGGTAAAAATCAGATATTGTTTAAAAAGATCTATTTAAATGTCAGTATAACTTAAGGCCTTAGCAAACCCAGGGGGGCCTGAAGATGACTTAAAATAGGACTTTTTCTTTGAAGAACCAGGGGAATATATAAGAAATCCTAAAAAAAAAAAAAAATTGTGTTTTGTGTACTTGAAAAGGCCACATAAATTACCAAAATCTCTTTGGCATTATGGTATAATATATATTTGTCATTATGATATACAACCCGAATTCCGGAAAAGTTGGGACGTTTTTTAAATTTTAATAAAATGAAAACTAAAAGACTTTCAAATCACATGAGCCAATATTTTATTCACAATAGAACATAGATAACATAGCAAATGTTTAAACTGAGAAAGTTTACAATTTTATGCACAAAATGAGCTCATTTCAATTTTGATTTCTGCTACAGGTCTCAAAATAGTTGGGACGGGGCATGTTTACCATGGTGTAGCATCTCCTTTTCTTTTCAAAACAGTTTGAAGACGTCTGGGCATTGAGGCTATGAGTTGCTGGAGTTTTGCTGTTGGAATTTGGTCCCATTCTTGCCTTATATAGATTTCCAGCTGCTGAAGAGTTCGTGGTCGTCTTTGACGTATTTTTCGTTTAATGATGCGCCAAATGTTCTCTATAGGTGAAAGATCTGGACTGCAGGCAGGCCAGGTTAGCACCCGGACTCTTCTACGACGAAGCCATGCTGTTGTTATAGCTGCAGTATGTGGTTTTGCATTGTCCTGCTGAAATAAACAAGGCCTTCCCTGAAATAGACGTTGTTTGGAGGGAAGCATATGTTGCTCTAAAACCTTTATACACCTTTCAGCATTCACAGAGCCTTCCAAAACATGCAAGCTGCCCATACCGTATGCACTTATGCACCCCCATACCATCAGAGATGCTGGCTTTTGAACTGAACGCTGATAACATGCTGGAAGGTCTCCCTCCTCTTTAGCCCGGAGGACACGGCGTCCGTGATTTCCAACAAGAATGTCAAATTTGGACTCGTCTGACCATAAAACACTATTCCACTTTGAAATAGTCCATTTTAAATGAGCCTTGGCCCACAGGACACGACGGCGCTTCTGGACCATGTTCACATATGGCTTCCTTTTTGCATGATAGAGCTTTAGTTGGCATCTGTTGATGGCACGGCGGATTGTGTTTACCGACAGTGGTTTCTGAAAGTATTCCTGGGCCCATTTAGTAATGTCATTGACACAATCATGCCGATGAGTGATGCAGTGTCGTCTGAGAGCCCGAAGACCACGGGCATCCAATAAAGGTCTCCGGCCTTGTCCCTTACGCACAGAGATTTCTCCAGTTTCTCTGAATCTTTTGATGATGTTATGCACTGTACATGATGAGATTTGCAAAGCCTTTGCAATTTGACGTTGAGGAACATTGTTTTTAAAGTTTTCCACAATTTTTTTTACGCAGTCTTTCACAGATTGGAGAGCCTCTGCCCATCTTTACTTCTGAGAGACTGCTTTGCTAAGACAAAGCTTTTATAGCTACAAAGCTTTTATAGCTAATCATGTTACAGACCTGATATCAATTAACTTAATTAATCACTAGATGTTCTCCCAGCTGAATCTTTTCAAAACTGCTTGCTTTTTTAGTCATTTGTTGCCCCCGTGCCAACTTTTTTGAGACCTGTAGCAGGCATTAAATTTTAAATGAGCTAATTAAGTGGATAAAAGTGTAAAATTTCTCAGTTTAAACATTTGCTACGTTATCTATGTTCTATTGTGAATAAAATATTGGCTCATGTGATTTGAAATTCCTTTAGTTTTCATTTTATTAAAATTTAACGTCCCAACTTTTCCGGAATTCGGGTTGTAATAATCTGTATCCAGTTCACAAATTACTGGAAAAGTCATGCAATTTTTTTGTTAAAAAAAGAGTGGAAACATGGAAGGGCATTTCGGTTCTTAAAATTAAATCCTAAAATTTGATATACATAAAATGGCTTTGGTTTCAGTCATATTATGGTAATTATGTATTTATTAATGTATTATGTACATAGGGAGTGTATATATATATATATATATATATTCTTTTTTTTTGCATTATTTTAGTGCGATGTGTTTTACTCTGATATTGTAACACTATGTACACTATACATGTTTGTAAGCTTTCTCCTGTGAATGATATTCTGTATTATTGGTCCACATTTTCAACCTTTTTTTGTGCCAAACAACAACCTTTACACACATTTTGTATTCTTGGTTCAGCTTTACAGTGTGTTGTTTTTACGAAATACGAACCTGACTTTTATTTTGAAGGGGAGTGACACTCACGCGCTCTCGAAGTGTCACGCTTCACGCTCCGCGCTGACGTGCAAGATGCCTGGAGAATAACAACTTTGCCGGTTAATCACAGGTAGGGAGCAGACATTTCAATACTTTACACCAGATAAGTTAGCAAAAACTTCCTACTAAGTATGAGGTTGCAAAGTGAGCTTTCAATGAAGACTTAAATGCGCTGCTGTCTGCTGAAACAGGAGAATTAGAACATATTCTGACTGACGTGACATTGACAGTGTCTTAAAACCTGCCTATGTTGCTCAAAAGTGCTGTCTAGGTGGGCTGCTCACTAGGTACACACTCATTGTTTGTTTGACATCCAAACTTTTTTCATCCTTCAGTGCTCTTCAGAAGGCCATGGGGGGAAACACGGGTGTGTTTGGAGCAGCTGAGTTCATATCGGAGCTCTGTCACACTAATGTGGACAGTCCCTTCCCTGTGTGGCAGAATGGCACCATCAGCCCCTGTGCCAACCAGCTTCTGTTGGGATCTCTGTCACATGCTGTCATCGCCATCACTAGTGCATGTTACATTAGTGCACCCAGGTGAGTGTAAAGCTATTAGAAGAAGTCCACTCAGAAAGCATATGCTGAAATACAATTTCATTCATTTACTTAGGAAGGATGAATTTGATCATAAGTGACCATCAGTACATAAAACCATGTAACCCACAAAACATTATAGTACATTATTATACCAATAAAACTACTTCTGAACATTGCATTAATCAAAGAATTTAAAAAATTGTAAAAATGCATCATGGTTTACATTAAAATCTTAAACAGCACAACTGTTTTCAACATTGATGATAATATTCAGAAATGTTTCTTGAACAGCAAACCAGCATATTATAATGATTTCTGAAGGATCGTGTGACTGTATGATCATTCATATATATGCTGATTGACTGTAACGGACTGTAATGATGCTAAAAATTCAGCTTTGCATCGAAGGAATACATTTAACTGTAAAATATTTTATTTTAAATTAATAATTTTACTGTTTTTACTCGAGTTTTGATTAAATAAATGTTGCCATGGTGAGCAAAAGAGACTTATTAAAAAACAAAAATAAATCTGACCCACCTCAAACTTTTGAATGGTAGTGTCTGTGTGAAAATCACAGGTCAAATCAACAGAATCAAAATGGACCCTGTTAACATTCATAATACACATTCTTAGTTTATAAATACTGTTTTTGTAGTTCAACGCAATTTAGTTAGTTAGCAAAAAGTAGTCATTTCATTAGGAACCCACATAAATGGGAAAGATTCCCCCGAAATGATATCCCAATGGGTTCAAGTGGTCACACTGATTCTCAGTGACAATAAACCTTTTTTAAATCACTTTTTGTATTCAGTTCGATAAAATCAAGTGATGCCGTTTTTACATCATAATATGGATTTCAAATGAGTTGCATTTCATGTTGACTTTTATTATGTTTATTATCTTAATGCCAAACACATTTTCAAATGATCTTTTTCTTTTTTTATATATAATCCTTGTTTTATTACCCACAGGCTTACCCATATTGTATCCTCCCTTCCCATTGGCTGGAGCTTCAGGGCCACATCGACCTTGCTGATGGCTCTCTTGTTTATTGTAGACTTGGTCCTGGTTTTTGAGCTCCATGCCCCGGACATATATCTGGACATCTTAGCTGATGGATGTGGTGTCCTGGCCTGGTTGGTTCATTTTGGAGCCGTTTTGGCGTTACAAAGATCAATGTACAGAAGAACTCGAGGTCCTGCTTTGCTTCCTGTGCTGCTCATGCTCTCAATCCCTAATCTAGCTTTCATCCTCACATCTTACATCCAAGAAATCAGTCACCTTGGAGTCTCACGGCCTCTGCAGGTTGTTCGTCTAGCTCTGACGGTAACCAGAGCTGCTCTGGTGCTGGTCTACCTGCTGGGTTATATCTTTCCCTGTTACAGAACTCAAAGAGATCTTCTGTCCTGTAATGCAGACGATGTAGCTCCATTAATTGTCTCCTTTGAGCCCGACGGAGGGGTGACTGTAGCCGAGGATGGATGCAGCTGGCTGTCCAGACTCCTCTACCTGTGGCTGAACCCTTTGCTCAGACGAGGTAAGCGTGGAGAGCTGGAGAGGCCATGTGACGTCTTCCAGCTGCCACATCGTCTACGTACCAAAGCAGTCACTCTCCGCTTCTCCCAGTGCTGGCAGAAATGCCTCCATCCAAAGGGTTTGGAAAGACCTGAAAGACAGGACCGGCTCCTGAGAGGAAACCTGCAGGACCACTCTTGGAGCGAGGCCGAGCCGGAGAGGATGTGTGTAGGCGGAGCACAGCATGATGTCAAGCTCCTGCAGGTGCTGCATAAGGCCTTTGGTCTACGCTACTACCTTCTAGGTGTGTTGAAGTTAGCAGCCAGCATGCTAGCCTTTGCAGGACCCCTGCTTCTCGGTGAATTAGTGAGTTTCATGGAGACAGATGGGGCACCACTGAGTAAGGGTGTGTGGTGTGCTGTGGGGCTCTTTGCTAGTACCTTCCTTGCCGCCTTGCTGAAGAACGTCTTTGTTTATGAAGTATCAAAGGTTGCGCTGGAGGCTCGGGCTGCTGTAATTTCCACCATCTACAGCAAAGCCCTAAAAGTGAGTGCATCCGCTCTGGCTCGCTTTAACATGGGCGAGGTGGTCAACTTCATGAGCACCGACACGGACCGGGTGGTGAATTTCTTTAACAGCTTCCATGAGGTCTGGAGTCTTCCCTTCCAGTTCGTCCTCGCACTTTACCTGCTTTACCTACAGGTGGGCGTGGCCTTTTTGGGTGGCGTGTGTGTGGCCGTGCTGCTCGTGCCTTTGAACAAAGTCCTGGCCTCCCAAATTCTGGAAAACAATAGACATATGCTGCTACACAAGGACGGAAGAGTGAAGGTGTGACTGTTTTGCATATGTTAATTAAGTGATCTGTAATGTTGTCATTTGCTGTTAATAAATCTTTAAGTAAATGCAATATTGTTTAAAACATTTGGGGTCGGTAAGATTTTGTTTTTTTTTTAGAAGAGAGACAAATAAATACTTTTATTCAGTAAGGATGCATTATATTGATCAAAAGTGAGAGCAAATATGTTTATAACGTTACAAAAGATGCTGTTGTTTTGAAATCCTGAAAACATATATAGTTTCTACAAACATTTTAAGCTTTCATATAGTACATGTTTTCAAGTTTTCAACATCGATTATAATAAGAAATGTTTCTTAAATCAACATATTATTAAAAAAAAACCAGTTATTTTAGATTGTAATAATGTTATTTTTATATAATATTCAGTGTTTTTACTGTACTTTTATTCAAACGTGTTTTTCTTTCAAAAGCATTAAAAATTTGTACCTACCCCAAACTTTTGAACGATAGTGTAGCTTCCAGTTGGTAATTAAACGTCTGATATATTTTTGTCACCAGCTAATGACCGAGATCCTCTTTGGGATCCGTGTCCTGAAGTACTATAATTGGGAGGAGCACTTCACTCAAAAGATTGCGGAGGCCCGTAAAAAAGAGCTGCATCACCTGAAACTCTTGAAGTACCTGGATGCTGTGTGTGTGTACACCTGGGCTGCTCTGCCCGTGGTCATCTCTATCCTCACTTTCATCACATACGTCCTGATGGGAAACAGTCTCACCGCTGCAAAGGTGTGTAGGCCACTTTAAAGGAATATTCCAGGTCTCAAAGACTGTTTCTTTAACAGGGAACAGTGAAGCGCGGTCTGTAAATATTTCAAATATTATCGAATGGCTAAATAATGTTCTACACATCCCCTGCAAGTAATATGTTGTTTGGCAGGTGTTTAGTACTCTGGCTCTGGTGGGGATGCTCATCCTGCCTCTCAATGCCTTCCCCTGGGTGCTGAATGGAACCCTAGAAGCTAAAGTATCTCTGGACCGTATTCAGCGCTTCCTCACAATGCAGGATCAGGACCTCAGCGTCTATTACAGTCAAGGTACCTGCCCACACTTTTTCAAGATAGCCCACACTTGTAGGAATAGTTCATTCAGAAATAAATATTTGCTGAAAATGTTCTTAGCCTTAGGCTGTCCAAGATGTGGATGAGTTTGTTTGTTCATCAGAAAAGATTTGGCGAAATGTAGCATTGCATCACTTGCTCACCATTGGCTCCTCTGCAGTAAATGGGTGCCGTCAGAATGTGAGACTATACAGACAACAGTTATCCACATGACTCCAGTCCATCAGTTAATGTTTTGTGAAGTGAAAAGCTTCGTGTTTGTCTATCATTAAGGTGTTTTAACTTGAACTTTAATCTAAACTCTCATTCTGACGGCACCCATTCACTGCAGAGGATCCAATGGTGAGCAAGTGATGCAATGCTACATTTCGCCACATCTTTTCTGATGAAGAAATAAACTCCTCTACATCTAGAAAAGCCTGAGGGTAAGTAAATTTTCAGCAAATGCGAAACTGTTGCTTTAAACAAAACCTTTATAATTAAGAACACTCTTATAATTAAGAGTTTCTGTTGATGAAAAGTAATTAATTAAATCATAAAAATGAAAAATCAATTATGAAATAAAACTTAATTTTCACTGAAATCAAAAAAAGTGTAACGTGCAAATGCAAAATAAAATAACTTGAATAAAATAACTTAAAATGTCAGGAAATGCTTCAAATAAATTACCGAGGTTCAGGGGGTTTGCCTGGAGAGGTTAGTGTTTTTGTTTTCTTATTACTTGTCATTTAAACACAGTTATGAAATGAATCTGATGGTAAATGAAACTCCTGTATGACCGATGCCTTTTTATGCATGGCAGATTCTTAAATTAATGGTGTGCAAAAAAAAACTAAACACAGATTAGTACATTTAATTAGTGCATTTCATATCTGTCATAATTTTTGTGCAGTGTGTCCTGAGGACCCTCTGTCTGCTGTAGAGATGAACCGGGCGAGTTTCTCCTGGAAGCAGTCAGAGGAACATGATTCTGACCATGTACCTGATGACAAGACAGAGGATGGGTCTCCACCATGCAGCTTTTATCTGCATGCACTTAATCTCAGCGTTAAAAGGGTGTGTGTGCTGCAGCAGGAGCAGTTAGCCATTCATTTGTGCTTTAGTTGGTCCAGCTGAAGATCAGTTGTTTCACCCTGATTACTATAGATATATTTGTGTCCTTTCAAAACTAGTTTTCACATTTGTCCTCTAATATTCTGTTGCTCTTTTGAATAACGAAAAGCTTTCTGGCTCCAGGGCTCTCTGGTGGCTGTGGTGGGAAAGGTTGGTTGTGGGAAAAGTTCCCTGTTGGCCGCCATAACAGGAGAGCTTAGCAGGTACTGATACATAATGAAACGAATAATGAAATATATCATGTTAAGATATATGTTATGTTTATCATGTTACTCTTGAAAGGCAATTTTAAGGCAATTTTAAGGAGAAATACATACATTAATGTTTAAAACGTTTGGGGTCTGTAAGATTTTCTACAGTAAAAACATTTATGATGATCTAAAACAGCTGTTTTGTATTTTAAAATATAAAAAAATTAATTTGTATCTTTGTGATGAAGCTCCAGCATCATTACTCCAGGCATCAGTGTCACATGATCCTTCAGAAATCACTGTGAAATGCTGATTTGCGAAACATTTCTGAAAACAGTTATGCTGCTTAATTTTTTATTTTTATGTAGAATCCAGAATTAATAATAACTGCTGAATAGAATGTTCAGAAGATCAGTTTATTTGAAATATAAAGCTTTTGTAGCGTTATAAATGTCCTTACTTACTTTTGATCAAAGGAATGCATCCTTGATGAATAAAAGTATCAGTTTCTTAAAAGAATCCCAAATATTTGAATTGTGGTGTTTATTTTTTATTCAATTTTTTGATGTATAAATATTTATGTATGTTGATATTTAAAACCCTCATTATTTTTCCAGTTTCATTTGGTGCTGTACTTCACCTTTAAATGTGTAATGTTAAATACTTTACTTTCTTCATGATTTTGTGGTTTTGTCTCCTGTAGGTGTGGAGGTGAAATATTTGTTCGGGAAAGAGAGCAGGGATTTGGACTAGCCGTCCAGGAGCCGTGGATCCAGCATGCAACAGTACAGGACAACATTGTTTTTGGCAGAGACTTTGACAGCATGTTCTATCAAGCTGTGATTGAGGCCTGTGCCCTTGCTGATGACCTTAATGTGGGTGCATATCCTTATTATGAGTGCAGATTTGTACATGGATTCCTTGTGTAAAATCTTTGGAAAGCTACAGCTGACACTCATTTGTACTATTTTGATTTAGATCTTGCCTGGTGGCGATCAGACAGAGGTTGGAGAGAATGGTGTCACTCTGAGCGGAGGACAGAAAAGCCGCCTCGCTTTGGCCCGAGCTGTTTATATGGTGCAGTGTGTTTGATTTGATTGCTGCTCTAAAACATTTGGGCAGAAGCATGATGTGTGGATTTCCTGGTACATTCTCTCTCGTCATATTTTAGGATAAGGAAATCTACTTGCTAGATGATCCTTTAGCAGCTGTGGATGCTGATGTTGCCCATCACCTCATGGAGAAATGCATCTTGGGGATTCTCAAGAACAAGACCAGAGTTCTTTGCACACATCGGATAGAGTTTGTGGATAAGGCAGATGTGGTGGTTCTGATGGACAATGGGAGGATCGTAAAAACAGGGATGCCAAAGGAAGTCCTTTCTTTGGTAAAAGCCCCTAAAGACTACAAGAACAACAGCAATGCTAAGGAGAAAGGTACTGATGCTTTTTAAATGAGCGAGCGAACAATATCTGTTTTTCTTAGTGCACTTGAGCTTATGCAAACAAACCTTCTTTCTCAGATGCTATAGGCAAAGAGGAAGAGGAGGCCAGTGAGCCGGAGCTAGACGCAGAGCTGAAGATGTTTGGGGAGGAGCAGAAGCAAATGGGCAAGCTGTCCTGGGCTGTGTACCGTTCCTATTGGAGAGCAGTGGGTGGATGCATGGCTTTGGCTGTTCTGCTCTCTCTTTTCCTAATGCAAGGTAGTAACACCTCAGCTCAGCTGTATGTATTATGAAATATTACTGTAAGACAATCACTTCACTGCAATATCTACTTTGATTTGCCTTACACAGCCTCCAAAAATGTGTCCGATTGGTGGCTCTCTCATTGGATTTCCCATATGAAAGACAATATGACTCAGCTGGTGTCCTTGTCAGCCGATTCAGTCTTGATGATGACCCTTCTCTCTCCTGAGAGACTTACGTGAGTTAGACATTTCATTAAATAACTTATTTACACTACTGTTCAAAAGTGTGTGTGGTTTTTTTAAAGAGCATAAGGCTTTCTAATTTAATAGTTTTTCTAATGTTCCATTACTTCAGTCTTCAGTGTCACATGATCCATCGGAAATCATTCTGATGTGCTGATTGGCTGCCCAAGAAACATTTCCTGTTGTTGAAAACAGTTGTTTAACATTTTTATGGAAACCATGAGACCTTTTTGTTTTGCTGGATTTGAGAATGAATAGAAAGTACAAAAGAACAGCATTTATTTGAAATAGACATTTTCTGTAACATTATTAATGTCTTTAACATCACTTTTCATCAGTTGAATGCATCCGTGATGAATCTAAGTGTTCAAAGCTTGACTATAAAGTAAAAAAAAATGATTTCACCTTTAAATAGGCATAAGTATAAACCTAATGTAAATACTTATATATTTTCCAAAGCATACTACAATGTCATGTTTTTCTTCTCAGAAATATTGCTTTTATTTGATATTTTAACTCTGACCTGAAAATAACATTGGAGTCTGGATGTCTCACTTACATCTATGTCAAAAGTTGTATTTAATTCACTTTTTTGATCATTCACTTTTAGGTCAGTGTTATGTCTTGATTGGATTTTCTCCATATACTCCTTCACTCTTAACAGGTTTCACACACCTGAAAGAGGTTCAGAGACTTCTGGGAATATGAGCTCTGAGCTGAAGTTTTACATGACCGTGTATGGATCTCTTGCAGCAGCAAACACAGTCTTTACAGCCGCTCGAGCCTTTCTCTTTGCTTATGGAGCAATCTGTGCTGCTACAGTCGTTCATAAGAGACTGCTGTCCAGTGTGCTGAAGGTAATCTTCCATAGCACTGCTTTTCTCTGAGCGAAAGCTAACCATCACCTTCAGCCAAGATGGCTAAAAGTCATTGCTAAACTGAAATAATAAGATGTAGATTTTGTAAGCACACACAACTTTATTTATATGCTTCTTCCATTCTAGGCCACAATGACGTTTTTTGACACTACACCCTTGGGTCGCATCCTGAATCGGTTTTCCTCAGATATTTACAGTGTGGACGACTCTCTGCCCTTTGTCTTAAACATTCTCCTGGCCAATGTGTTTGGACTGCTCGGGATGCTGATCGTCATGAGCTATGGGATGCCTTGGGTGCTACTTCCTTTGCTTCCTCTGGGGGTGCTCTACTTCCAAACTCAGTGTTTTTACCGCCACTCGTCCCGTGAGCTGAAACGTCTGTGTAGCCTCACACTCTCTCCAGTTTATTCACACTTCTCAGAAACACTCAGTGGCCTTTCCACAGTGCGGGCCAGTGGACACACCGCCAGGTCTGAAAACTAGCTGTACTTCTGCTCAAATCATTTAATTTACGTTGATTCAGAAGTAACGTTTTGTTTAAATAAATGTCTGGGTCGTGTTTGACAGTAAAGGAAAAACAAAATATTTTGCAAAAAAAAAATGAGGCTTTTTTTGTTGAATTGTGACGTTATTTTCCTGACTTATTATAAATTATTGATCATGTTTTATTTTTCAGCATAATGTTACCATTTTAAAATAAAAATATCTGTTATGTTTAAACGGGACTTTTCTATATTACCAACAAATTAACTGTATTATAACAGTAATGAGAATGAGATTTTCTTTTTGAATTTGGAGGAACTTTTTCTTCTTCTTCTTCTTAATGCAATTTTCTTCTGTAATTTGTCTTTTTTTTTCTCTCATTTGACTTTGAGGTGAAACATGTCTTGGACATTTAACTGACAGTGACCATTTTTCGTTTATTGTTTTAGGTTTTGAGGTTTGCTAATGGCCTGACACTGATTGTAATCCTGAATAAAACTGTTTTTGAGAGCAGGTTTGAGGAGGAGAATGAGAGGCGCCTGGAACAGAATCAACGCTGTCTCTTCAATAGTAACGCTGCCATGCAGTGGCTGGACATCCGGTTGCAGATGATTGGTGTCACTGTAGTAACCGGCATCAGTGTGATCGCTGTGATCCAGCATCAGCTCAAATCCGTCGACCCAGGTTAACCTCTTTGTGAGATAAGAGTTTAAATTCTATTGGAGTTTTGGTTTCTGATGGGACGTTTAGGGAACTCAACTCAACTGCACTGTCCAGTTTTAAAAGATCATTGTCTAGTTCAGCCATAAGGCCTTTAAAATAGTTTAAAGTGACTGAAATACCTCTTGAAACAAATCTTTTTCTTCTCTTTTCTGTCAGGTCTGGTAGGTCTGTCTCTGTCCTATGCGCTCTCCATCACCAACCTGCTTTCAGGCCTTATTTTCAGCTTTGCGCAGACAGAGATGCAGTTGGTGAGCATTGAGCGTACAGAGGAGTACTCCACCAACATCCCGCAGGAGCCTCAACAAGCCAGCACTGAGGTTAGAGGAGCGATATTTACCCCAAAAACTGAATCAGGATTAAGTGTTATTTATGTTTCACAACATGTTTGTTAGGTTATTTTAAAGGAATAGTTGGTGAAAATGTACTTACCCTCAGGCTTTTCTAGATGTAGAGGCATTTGTTTCTTTATCAGAACAGATTTGGAGAAATTTAGCATTACATCACTTGCTCAACAATGGATCCTCTGCAGTGAATGGGTGCCGTCAGAATGAGAGTTCAAATATTACAAGTCTACAAGTAATCCACACCACTCCAGTCCATCAGTTAATGACTTGTGAAGCATAAAGCTGCTGTTTGGACTCTCATTCTGACAGCACCCATTCACTGCAAAGGAATATAATGAGTAATATAATGATACATTTCTCCAAATCTTTTCTGATGAAGAAACAAACTCTTCTATTTCTTGGATGGCCAGAGGGTGAAAACATTTTTTAAATTGAGAAGGATGAGAAACAGGGTGGAAAAGGTCATGTATCACTTTTTTTTTTTTAAGTTTTTCATCCAAAAAAACGTATAATAATAAGTTTCATAACAGAACCAAAAAAAAACATGTCATGATCAGTGTTGCCAAGTCCGCGGTTTTCCCACAAAATTGGGCTACTTTAACACTGTTGCTGCGGGTGGAAGCGACCCAAATAACATGATATTTAGCCCCTAAAATGAAAATCTTACCAGGGGAACCCCTCCAAAAATATGTATTTTACCTCACCCGAAATACAAGTTTTACCTGGGGATCCCCTCAAAATGTGATTGGACTAGGTTTGGGTTTTGAGTTGCAATGGGGTGGGTTTTGCTGTGAAAACCTGGCAACCCTGGTCATGATTCCTTTAAATACTGTATATAGAGAGAAAAAAATAGAATTGCACAGTTTTGTTTATAAGATCAGACTGAAGTGTTTAAAGTGTTGGAGTGAAGTATATTTACCGTTTTCTTTTCATAAATATTTTAATTAAAATTTTAAAAAACAAAATGTATTTTTTTATTTTTATTTAATTGTCTTTTAAATATTCATTCATTCATTCATTCATTCATTCATTTCACAATTTCAAAGACTGCCTGTAGTTCTTTAGCAAAGCCCAGGTTGTGAGACCCTTTATGTATCATGCATAGTGTCCTTAATATGCAACACACAACCTTATCATGAAACTCTCCATCTACAGGTTCCAGATTCCTGGCCTGAAAAGGGCAGAGTTGAGTTTATAGGTGCTGTATTGGCATACCGACCAGGCTTGCCCAATGCTCTTGATGGGGTCCACCTGGAGGTATTACCTGGAGAGAGGGTGGGCATTGTGGGGCGTACAGGCTCCGGGAAATCCTCATTGTTCCTTGCCCTGTTCCGTATGGTGGAGCTGAACCAGGGTCAAATCCTGCTGGATGGAGTTGACATCAGCTCGGTCAGGCTTAGTAACTTGCGGTGAGGGTTAAGTCACTTTTTGATGCCTTGCTATTTTGTTAGAGAGATTACACTAAAATGTAATGGTTTGGATTATCAGTAAGATTTTTGTATTATTATTTTTCAACAAGGAGGATGCATTCAATTTATCAAAAGTGACAGTAAAGGTGTTTATAACATTACAGAACATATCTATTTCAAATTAATGCTGTTCTTTTAATAGTCAGTCTTTTTTTCGAGCAACAAATCAGCATATTAATATGATTTCTGGATCATGTGACACTGAAGACTGGAGTAATGATGCTGAAAATTCAGCTTTACCATCAAAGCAATAAATTACATTTTAAAATTTATTAGAATATAAAACTGCTCTTCTTAAATTGTAATAATATTTCAAAATATTATTGTTTTATTGTATTTTTAATCAATTAAATGCAACTTTGGTGAGCATAAGAGACTTAAGAAAAATGACGGACCAGAAACCTTATAAACACTATAAACATTGCTAGGCTATATGCTTTATTATATTGAACAGTTTTTTCCATCATTGTGTTAATTTATTAATTAAGTAAAAATAAATGTAACTTATAGGCCTATTTATTTCTTATATATGTATATAGCCTTATGTTTTCATCGTTTACAGAAGCGCTGCAGGTGCATGATGTGACCACCTGAATTCTCATATTCTGTTTATTAGGGGTGTGAATTGGCACTGGTTTCACGATTCAATTCGATTACGATTATCATGTCAACGATTCGATTCAATTCGATTTCACGATGCATCACTATGCATTGTTTGCAACCTCGGTTTTCAATAATCCTGCACATTGCTACATTTTCATCAGTAAATAGTCTACAGGCAGTTAGATATTTGAACTCCCTTTTTATTTTATCTGCTTCAAATAAAGCTTAAGTCTGAACAGAGTAAATACACTAGTAAATGAACACTAGTATTAAGTGAACACTTGTAAATAAATACTAAAGGCACATATAACTGTCAAGTACTAAATGCATTTAAAGTGCAGTGTACTACTTCAAAAAGTATTTAAATGTTAACAAATGTATAAAAATGTACTTAATTTATAACCCATAATAAATAGTACAGTCTTCAAAACTAAAACTTTCTGCACAGCTCTAATATACAACATAAAATCAAATAAATATAAAATAACAGCACTGGGCACTTCCTGAATGTAGCAAACATTCAACTAAATTTAAGTCTGCACACAACAGACAACAGAGCATTTAGAACTAATAAATACAGATCTGATCTGGTTATTTTCTTCCCTTTCTCCGAGTTGTGGGGCAGAGTTGATATTGTTTGAACTATCGTTGGCTGAGCTGTGTCGGCCTTTGGGCCAGCTGCCGTCAGCATCTCAGGGTGAAAACGTCTAACATGATTTCTTAAGTTAGTCGTATTCCCAACATTTTTTATTTCAGCTTGACAGGTTTTACACACCGCATGTGTCCTGTCCAGCTCGTCGTGCCTACCAATTCGTTTATGAAAACCAAAATGTGCCCAGATCTCAGATTTAAAATGTGTAGGTGCATTTTTTAATATTCGCGTATGTGTTTTGCCTCCTTCCGCCATTTTAAACTCGCATGACTGAAACGTGTATATGCGAATGACGTCATAGGCTATAATCGATTAAGGTCTATTACTGCATCGATGCAGAATCGTCCACATCCGCATTGCGATGTATCAATGCAACGATTAATTTTAACACCCCTACTGTTTATGCTGCTTTTTGTGCATGTAAAATTTATGTAACAAATGTAATCATTTTTTTATTTAATTCTAGTTTAACATAATTTTTCGGTTAGCGGTAGGTAATCGGTTAACGAGCATTTGTTTTCGGTTTGGAAAAATAACTGAAATGAACATTCCTGAAACTTCTTCCAGATATAATTTCCAGATGTTTCAGTGTGGTTTCAATGTGTTTAATATGGTCTCTGCATCTAATAAGAAT
Organism: Carassius carassius; assembly: GCF_963082965.1. Classification (NCBI taxonomy): domain Eukaryota; kingdom Metazoa; phylum Chordata; class Actinopteri; order Cypriniformes; family Cyprinidae; genus Carassius; species Carassius carassius. Next base: position 13,019,716 of record NC_081792.1, read on the forward strand.
TTGTGTGGCCCTCCATAGATCCAAGCTGGCCATCATCCCTCAGGATCCCTTCCTCTTCTCCAGCTCCGTGCGAGAGAACCTTGATCCTCATGGACGTCATCCAGACTTCAGTTTGCTAGATGCTCTTGAGCAATGCCACCTGGGAGATGTAGTACAGAGGATCGGTAAGAGTCCATCACTTTTGATCGTGTTCAGCTTGTTCAATTCAAATTCATCTTACTTAAAATGATTTATCTAGGACATGAGAAAATACTTTGTTTTTATATGAATTGATTTTTTTTCTTCTCTGTCTCCCATTACAGGTGGCCTGGATTCAGAGGTTGGAGAGAGAGGAAAGTCTCTGTCTGTGGGCCAGAGGCAGCTGCTGTGTCTTGCCCGTGCTCTGCTCACAGAAGCTAATGTATAAAACTAAAGTAGAACATAAACAGCGTCAAACAAGTATCTGTTATTCTTATCTTAACTATGTGCTTTATTAATTTTTGCTCTAATAGATTTTATGCATTGACGAGGCCACTGCAAGCGTGGATCATCAGACTGACATGCTTCTACAGAAAACTATCAGAGAAAAATTCAAGGATAAAACTGTGCTTACCATCGCCCACAGGTATATCCCTTTAATTTAGTTTTTGGGTGTCTTGCTGTCTGATTGACACCACACCACTCAAAGAAACAAAACCTAGAAGAGACCATTTTTTTCTTCTACATCTACTTTTTGTAAATTTACATAGCATGTTGTTTAGTTTAAACACCTGTCAAGAACATCTGTGTTCCCATGCAAACCCAACGAGTCTTCCTTATCCCACAGACTGAATACGATCATGGACTCTGACAGAGTGCTGGTGATGCATGCTGGGAAGGTGGTGGAGTTTGACAGCCCTGCTGCTCTGTGCCAAAGAGAAGACTCTGTTTTCCAGAAACTCTTGCGTGGAGGGGAAGATTGAGTTTAAAATAATGTACTTTCAGCTGAGAATGTAGTTGGAGTCCTATGCTTGGCCACTGCATATGTGCAAATACCTGCAGTTTATATCATGAAGAACAATGTCAAACTCAGGAAAAATTGTTTGTTGTTTTATAAACGGTCACATTTGTATGGATAAAAATGTGTTTTAGAAGTAAATATTTTGTATTTTTTTGTTTGCAATTATTGGTCTGTTTCCAGATTTCATTTTTTTTTTTTACTGATTAAAGGGGTCATATGATGCATGAAGAAGATCTGTAAAGTTGCAAAGATTAAAGGCTCAAATCCAAATAGAGATATTCTTTATAAAAGTTAACAGTCAAACACGCCCTCACATGTCTACGACATGATGTGGGAAGATTTGTATAACGCCACCCAAATGTTCACGCAAAGAAAGAAGGCGCAACTTTTATTCTCACAGTTGCCGCTGCCGGCGCAATGTTGTGGAGAAGCTGTGTGTTTCGTTGTGAAAGCGAATCTACTTTGTCTGGTCTTCCAAAAGAGGACAAAACTAGAAATCAGTGGTTAAGTTGTATCTACAACACTGTCCCAGAACAGTTCAACCCAAATATTCAAAATTGTGAAGTGCATTTTATGGAGCACAAGGACGGTTTCCTTTGAGAGTAGCCTACAATGCTGATGTCTGTTTCTATAAAGTGGGACAGTTTCAACTTTGCAATGACAGTTGCATTTCTGACTCACGGTCTGTAAGTACATTTTCATATGTAAAGAATTTGCCACTGATGATTCAAACGTGAGTTTTGAGCAGTGTAGGGTAGCATTTGTTGTTTTTGTCTCTTCACCCTGGGACACACGGATCATAGTATGTTAAGGTGCGTAACATTTCCATCACATGCTTGAGGTATTCGGCCAATCACAATGCACTGGATTGCTGGCCAATCAGAACACACCTTGCTTTTCAGACAGATGAGCTTTGTGAAAATGGATGTGTTTCAGAAAGGCGGGGCATAGAGGAGAAACAATAATGTACAGTACATGGAATATAATGTGTTTTTTTCCATAGATACATTTATGTCATATGACCCATTTAATTTGTCTTGAGGAGGATCTGCTCAAAGTACTTTTCCCCTATTGGAGCAGCTAAATATATATATATATATATTCTCTCATTCCTGCAAACTAAGGTGTTAGAGTCAACTGTTCTAATATTTATTCATGTTGTTTGAATGCTTTCTCTCTTTCCCAAGAATTCACAATGCATGACTGGTTTCAGTGAGCACTCTGGAACAACCTGGGGGAGAATGACTACGCCTTGTACAGGTGCCCGTTTCTCAACTCGAGTCATGTGGGAGTACATGTGTGCATAGTTTAATCTTTTTTTTTTTTGTTTTTTTTTTTTTTTACATTCCTTTCGATTTCCTCCCATAAATCTAGAATTAGGGAGAGGTTTGTTATTGTTATGTCACTCTGCTTCCAGTGCAGAACATGCAGTGATGCTGAAGCTATATGAGGTATCTGTTTGGCCTGGTTAAACCAGTCGATCCACTCTTCAAGTGTATCACCTGCCACAGTGAGAATTCCATAAACAGTGAGAAGAGAACCGAGTTAAACACAGTCACATCAAGTGAAAACTCTTCAGCATGGCACGTTATCACTGCTTTTATTGAACAAGGATTTAAAAGCTCATAGGATACAAGGTAAGCCGTTTCATTCTTGTGCAAATTTACAACAGTACTTTGAACTGTGCTATGTTGCGTGAAACAGCCCGTATGGTATTAAAAGTAAAGTCCGGTGTCTAGCAAGCGCAGGTGTTCATCTGTATTTGTTATGAATGACTATGCAGCGCTCACACAGGTTATGCTGATTTCATTGTATTTTTAATGTAATTCAAGAGACGTTGAATGTATTCATATTACAAATTGCACTTAAGTTGTAAATATTAAAGTATTGCACAGTGATGGTTACAAGACATTTAAAATTGTGAATGAGTACATTTAGTACATTAACATTATTATTATTTTTTTGGTCATGTTTTCTAAATCAAAAAATTTTGATGCATGTTTCAGGTCCTATACCTTTCATTTGTTTTTATTGTAAATATACAGGTTAATAAATTGGTTTTGTGCATGTTAAATAGATCCATATAGGCTACTGTAGATAAAAGTTACTGGATGTTTTTTAAATCCGTTTCAATGAAATGAGACAGATCATTTTAATTAAACAGATGAACAGATTATCAAAATATGTGCCCTTACAGATGATTGTGGGCGGACCTAAGCATGTTTAATATGGAGGATGTTGTTAAAAGTCAATGTCTGTTCACAGTTCCCTTCGTCTGGCCTAACCTGTTCCTAACGACTTCTTGTTACACTATCCCTGAACAATTCCTTGAATACCTCACAGTTTCGTCTGTGTGCCATTAGCAGAATTGCAGAATTTTAATTAAGTTAGTGCTGTCTGCTCAGTCTTGCTTCACTCTGAGGCAATTACAGTTTTTATTCAATGATTGACCCAATTTGTTCATAGTTCACAAGTTCAGGTCTATCATTGCATTTTAACCAACCATTAACAATTACATCTGTCAAGAAGAATAACTAACACTGAATTTTGGGTGTCTTGCTGCTGAATCATTTCATTTGCATCAACAGGTTTGAGTTTTGGATGCTTGGTGAAATGGTATGTTGTCCTTTTTTATATTCAATCTATATCTGAACTATATTTGTTTGTGTGATCTATCAGATATTTCTAAAGTCTATGTGTATGTCATTATTAGGAATAAATGTTAAATTAATTAATGATTAAATATTAATGCAGTTGGAAGTATATGTTTCTCAGCAAAAATGTTTCGTTGTTTTTTATTTATTATTTTATTCTATGCATCCATTTAATTTCATGAAATATGACAATAATAATAATACACCATGATATTATCTAATTTGCAGGCTCTTCTTCGTAGAAGCCTGTCTGACAGCCTGCTGCTTGAAGATGACAATGACTCTGTAGATGGTTTGGAATACACAGACATGCACTTTAAAGAAGGTGCACTTTCATGACATTTGAATAAGAATATTTTTTGCATATCTTTGTATATTAATTGATTTGATTCTGTTACAGAAAACTTTTACTTTGGAGAAAATGGCTTTTGCCATGAACTTTGATATGGTGAAAATATGAGGAAAAGTGTTTATAATAGACTACAATTCACATTACATTTTAATTTCAGATGAAGAAATTGTGGGTGCTAGTGGTCTGTTTGACCTGAAGAGGAAAGAACAAAAGAAGAATGAAGCTGTGGACATTTTGAAGTTAATTGATAATGACAAGCAGTTAATGAAGCATGGTTTGAAATCCAGCAAGAGCTTGGAAAGTCTGGATATCAAAGCTCCTAATGAGGTCTGAGTACATCACATTCACAGTTGTTTTTCAACCCTGAATCATAAAACTCCCAAACAAATTAATTTGTAATGATTCAAATGTTTCAACAGGTGTGGAAAGATTCATATGACAAGCTCTTCAATGCTAAAGTCAAGAAACACATGAAAGGAAATAAAGCTGTAGAGGAAAACAGACATGGCATACACAATGGGGCAGTGATTCAAGTGATTCCACCAGATTCAAGTCTTACTCTGCTAGACACCCAAGGATCTCCGGGAATGCACCTCACAAAAGGACATTTTAAAGGTCCAAAAGCAGTGCTTAATTCTTCTGATATGGACATGGAAGTACCATCAGTTAATGTGAAAAAGCCAAAATTTAAAATGCCAAGGTTTAGCCTCTCTAGAAACAAGAATACTGACATCAGTTACGGTGGAAGCGTGAAGGGGTCAAAATTGGCATCATCATCCCCTGAAGTAGCTCTAGGTCTCAATGGTTCTAATATACAAACTGATGGACCAAAGGCTGACTTCAAAGATCTAAAAACAGACCTTCCAGACATGTACATGTCATCTGGAAAACTGAAAGCACCCACTCTCAGCTCCCCTGATTTTGGCCTGTTAGGACCGAAAATAAAAACGCTTGACTATAATCCAAAATCCCCTGAAATTAATCTGTCTGCTCCCAAGTTTAAGGCAGGCTTTGATTCACCAGACATCAACATCAGAGGTCATAAGCCAGATATTACAGCACCTGACATGGATGTGAATATTCCTGAAGGGACATTTAAAGGACCAAATTTTAAGGAACCCAGTCTTGACTTGGATGCACCTGACCTCGACATAAATGTTCCTCCTCGTAACCTGAAGATGCCAAGATTTGGCTTCTCTGGTAACATGCCAGAAGGACCTGACCTTAAAATAAAATCTCCAGACCTGAATCTCAAAAGCCCCAAAATAAAGGGAGGAATCGATACCCCAGATATGGATTTGACTCTGCCTCAAACTGACTTAAAAGGCCCAAATCTAGATATCAAAACACCAGATATTGATGTTAAGGCCCCATCAGGTAAATTTAATATGCCAAAGCTAAAGATGCCCAGTTTTGGTGCGTCAGGTTTGAAAGGACCACATATGAATGTGGATGCTGACATTGATGAGCCCGACCTTAATCTGAGAGCATCAGCTCCAAAACTAAATGCTGGGATAAATAGTCCGGATATTGACGTAAATGGTCCTAATGTTGATCTTAAAGGTCCGAAAACAGACCTTACACTCCCAGACATGGACATGCCTTCTGGAAAAATGAAAATGCCCACTTTCAAGATGCCAGATTTTGGTCTCTCAGCACCAAAAATAAAGACACACGATTATGATCTGAAGACTCCTAAAATGGATCTGTCAGCTCCAAAGTTTAAGGCAGACTTTGATTCCCCAGACATCAACATCAGAGGTGATAATCCAGGTCTCACAGCACCTGACATGAATGTTGATTTCCCAAAAGTAAAAATGAAAGGACCAAATTTCAAGAAACCTGATTTTGATGTGAATACACCTGATCTCAACATAAATTCCCCTTCAGCTAAATTGAAGCTGCCAAAATTTGGTCTCTCAAGTAGCAAGCCAAAAGGACCTGATCTTAAAATCAAATCTCCAAAGCTGAATCTCACAAACCCCAAGGTTAAGGGAGGAATAGATACCCCAGACATGGATTTGACTCTGCCTCAAACAGATTCAAAAAGCCCAAACTTAGATACCAAGTCACCTGAGGTTGATATGAATGGGCCTTCTGGTAAATTGAATATGCCAAAGTTTAAGATGCCCCGTTTTGGCCTGTCAGGTTTGAAAGGACCACATATGAACATGGATGCTGACATTGATCAGCCCGACCTTAATCTGAGAGCATCAGCCCCAAAACTAAATGCAGGGATAAATAGTCCTAATTTTGATCTACATGGACCTAATGTTGATCTTAAAGGTCCAAAGACAGACCTTACGCTTCGAGACATTGAAAAGCCTTCTGGAAATTTTAAAATGCCCAATTTAAAGATGCCTAAGTTTGGTGTCTCAGGACCAAAACTAAAGACACCTGACTATGATTTAAAGACCCCTGAAATGGATCTGTCAGCTCCAAAGTTTAAGGCAAACTTTGATTCCCCAGACCTGAATCTCAAAAGCCCCAAAATAAAGGGAGGAATTAATACCCCAGATATTGATCTGACTCTGCCTCAAACTGACTTAAAAGGCCCAAACCTAGATATCAAATCACCTGATATTGATGTCAAAGGCCCTTCTGGCAAATTTAATATGCCAAAGTTTAAGATGCCTAGTTTTGGCATGTCAGGTTTGAAAGGACCACATATGAATGTGGATGCTGACACTGATCAGCCTGACCTTAATCTGAGTGCATCAACTCCTAAACTAAATTCAAGGATAAATAGTCCTGATATTGATTTGCATGGACCTAATGTTGATCTTAAAGGCCCGAGAACAGACCTTAAAATTCCAGACATTGACAAGCCTTCTGGAAAATTTAAAATGCCCACTTTAAAGATGCCTAAGTTTGGTGCCTCAGGACCAAAACTAAAGACTCCTGACTATGATTTAAGGACCCCTGAAATGGATCTGTCAACTCCAAAGTTAAAGAGTGATTTTAATTCCCCAGACCTGAGTCTCAAAAGCCCCAAAATAAAGGGAGGAATTAATACCCCAGATATGGATCTGACTCTGCCTCAAAATGATTTAAAAGGCCCAAACATAGATTTTAAAAAACCTGATATTGATGTCAAAGGCCCTTCTGGCAAATTTAATATGCCAAAGTTTAAGATGCCTAGTTTTGGCATGCAAGGTTTGAAAGGACCACATATGAACATGGATGCTGACATTGATCAGCCTGACCTTAATCTGAGAGCATCAGCTCCAAAACTAAATGCAGGGATAAATAATCCTGATTTTGATGTACATGGACCTAATGTTGATTTTAAAGGCCCAAGAACAGACCTTAAACTTCCAGACATTGACAAACCCTCTAGAAAATTTAAAATGCCCACTTTAAAGATGCCTAAGTTTGGTGCCTCAGGACCAAAACTAAAGACGCCTGACTATGATTTAAAGACTCCTGAACTGGACCTGTCAGCTCCAAAGTTTAAGGGTGCTTTTAATTCCCCGGACCTGAGTCTCAAAAGCCCCAAAATAAAGGGAGGAATCGATACCCCAGATATGGATCTGACTCTGCCTCAAACTGATTTAAAAGGCCCAAACCTAGATATCAAATCACCTGATATTGATGTTAATGGCCCTTCAGGTAAATTGAATATGCCAAATCTAAAGATGCCCAGTTTTGGTCTGTCAGGTTTGAAAGGACCACATATGAATGTGGATGCAGACATTGATCAGCCTGATCTTAATCTGAGAGCATCAGCTCCCAAACTGAATGCAGGGATAAATAGTCCTGATTTTGATGTACATGGACCTAATGTTGATCTTAAAGGTCCAAAGACAGACCTTACTCTTCCAGACATGGACAGGCCTTCTGGAAAATTTAAAATGCCCAATTTAAAGATGCCTAAATTTGGTGTATCGGGACCAAAAATAAAGACACCTGATTATGATTTGAGGGCACCTGAAATGGATCTGTCAGGTCCAAAATTTAAGGCAGACTATGATTCCCCGGACCTTAATATTAAAGGACATAAGCCAGATATCACAGGCCCAGACATGAATCTTAAATTCCCTAAAAGTACATTTAAAGGACCAAACTTAAAGACACCCAATACTGACATAAATGCCCCTGACCTCGACATCAATTCCCCTTCAGGTAAACTGAAGCTGCCAAAATTTGGCTTCTCAGGTAGCAGGCCAAAAGCTCCAGATCTTAAAATCAAATCTCAAGACCTGAATCTCAAAAGCCCCAAAATAAAGGGAGGAATCGATACCCCAGATATGGATCTTACTTTGCCTCGAACTGATTTGAAAGGCCCGAATCTAGATATCAAATCACCTGATATTGATTTTAATGGCCCTTCAGGTAAATTGAATATGCCAAAGCTAAAGATGCCCAGTTTTGGTCCGTCAGGTTTGAAAGGGCCCAGAATGAATGTGGATGCAGTCATTGATCAGCCTGACCTTAATCTGAGAGCATCAGCTCCAAAACTAAATGCAGGGATAAATAGTCCTGATTTTGATGTACATGGACCTAATGTTGATCTTAAAGGTCCGAAAACAGACCTTACTCTTCCAGACATGGACAAGCCTTCTGGAAAATTTAAAATGCCCAATTTAAAGATGCCTAAGTTTGGTGTCTCAGGACCAAAACTAAAGACACCTGACTATGATCTGAAGACCCCTGAAATGAATCTGTCAGCTCCAAAGTTTAAGGCAGACTTTGATTCCCCAGACCTGAATCTCAAAAGCCTGAAAATAAAGGGAGGAATTAATACACCAGATATGGATCTGACTCTGCCTCAAACTGATGTAAAAGGCCCAAACCTAGATATCAAAACACCAGATATTGATGTTAAGGCCCCATCAGGTAAATTTAATATGCCAAAACTAAATATGCCCAGTTTTGGTCAGTCAGGTTTGAAAGGACCACATATGAACATGGATGCTGACACTGATCAGCCTGACCTTAATCTGAGAGCATCAGCTCCAAAACTAAATGCAAGGATAAATAGTCCTGATTTTGATCTACATGGACCTAATGTTGATCTTAAGGGCCCAAGAACAGACCTTACACTTACAGACATTGAAAAGCCTTCTGGAAACATGAAAATGCCCACTTTCAAGATGCCTAAGTTTGGTGTCTCGGGACCAAAAATAAAGACACCGGACTATGATTTAAAGACCCCAAAAATGGATCTGTCAGCTCCAAAGTTTAATGCTGACTTTGATTCCCCAGACATCAACATTAAAGGTCATAAGCCAGATATCATAGGTCCAGATATTAATCTTGATTTCCCTGAAGGTAAATTTAAAGGACCACACTTAAAGACACCCAATCTTGACATGAATGCAACTGACCTCGACATCAATGCTCCTTCTGGTAAACTGAAGATGCCAAAATTTGGGTTTTCAGGTAGTAATCCAAAAGGCCCAGATCTTAAAGTAAAATCTCCTAAAATGAATCTCAGCAGCCCCAAAATGAAGGGAGGAATCAATACCCCAGACATGGATCTGACTCTACCTCAAAATTATTTAAAAGGCTCAAACCTAGATTTCAAATCACTTGATGATGATGTTAATGGCCCTTCAGGTAAATTGAATATGCCAAAGTTAAAGATGCCCAGTTTTGGCCTGTCAGGTTTGAAAGGGCCACATATGAACATGGACGCTGACATTGATCAGCCTGACCTTAAGCTTAGAGCATCAGCTCCAAAACTAAATGCAGGGATAAATAGTCCTGATTTTGATGTACATGGGCCTAATGTTGATATTAAAGGTCCAAGAACAGACATTACTCTTCCAGACTTTGAAAAGCCTTCTGGAAAAATTAAAATGCCCAATTTAAAGATGCCTAAGTTTGATGTCTCGGGGCCAAAAATAAAGATGCCTGACTGTGATCTGAAAACCCCTGAAATGGATCTGTCAGCTCCCCAGTTTAAGGCAGACTTTGATTCACAAGACATAAACATCAGAGGTCATAAGCCAGATATCACAGGCCCAGACATGAATGTCGATATTCCTAGAGGTACCTTTAAAGGACCAAATTTCAAGAAACCCAATCTTGACTTGGATGCACCTGACCTCGACATAAAGGCACCTTCAAGTAAATTTAAGCTGCCAAATACTGGCTTCTCAGGTAGCAAAGCAGAAGGACCTGATCTTAAAGTAAAATCTCCAATGCTGAATCTTAAAAGCACAAAAATAAAGAAAGTAGTTGATACCCCAGATATGGATCTGACTCTGCCTCAAACTGATGTAAAAGGCCCAAACCTAGATATTAAAACACCTGATATTGATGTTAAGGCCCCATCAGGTAAATTGAATATGCCAAAGCTAAAGATGCCCAGTTTTGGTCAGTCAGGTTTGAAAGGACCACATATGAACATGGATGCTGACATTGATCAGCCTGACCTTAATCCAAATGCATCAACTCCCAAATTAAATGCAGGTATGAATAGTCCTGTTATTGACACTCATGGACCTAATGCTGATTTCAAGGGTGCAAAAACCAGCCTTGCATTTCCAGACATGGATATACCATCTGGAAAACAGAAAATGCCCACCCTCAAGATGCCTGATGTTGGTTTCTCAGGATCCAAAATCAAGACACCGGACTATGATCTGAACACCCCTAACATGGATCTGTCAGCTCCAGAATTTAAGGCAGACTTTGATTCACCAGACATCAACATCAGAGGCCATAAGCCAGATATTACAGTCCCAGACATGAATGTTGATTTCTTAAAAGGTAAAATTACAGGACCAAATTTAAAAAAAAACAATCTTGATTTTAACACTCCAAATATTGACACTGACGCACCTTCAAGTAAATTTAAACTTCCGAAGCTGGGCCCCTCAGAGAGCAAGCCAGAAAGATCTGATCTTAAAACCAGAAAGACCATGAGACATCTGCAAATACATGCAATGGATCTGGAGGTTCCAGAAAGCACTTTGAAAGGGTCGAAATTTAATGTTCTTAAACTAATGTAGTAGGATAATTTAAAGAAAGGGATGTGGAAGACAAGAATGAACTTGTCCTAGGCAATCATGTTTACAGGGCTGATGAGAACTAATAGCATATTAAAAACCTGAAGATATTGTAAATGAGCATGAGCAAACTTTTTTCTATACTATGTCTTAACACTAATGAACAAACCTTTCCATAAATGAGAGATATTAAACTTGCACTTACAGTATCATAGATCATTATGCTCATATAAATATTTTTTTGATATATAACTTTGATAAAATATGTTACAATATTATGTGGATCTTACATGGTTAAATATAGTAAATCATATATATTTTGTACATTATGTAAAATGCTACAGTAATGTATAAATGCAATGTGGATGGGAAATACACATGTGAAAAGTTTTGTCTGAAGAATGAATCCTGTTCCTTTAATTTCTAATTTTTTAAGTAACTTATCTGATTTAATGAGGTACAGGGGGGGGGGTTGTATATGGAAGATTTTGTTATGGAAGATGTATATAAATATTTTTTTTTAATATTCCTAGTAACAGTGTTGTTTGAACATACAAAATCAATGGTTGTTGTAGAATATAATTTTTTTTATATAATTCATAATGCTTGAATTTGAAATTGAATACTTCAAATGTTATGTAATTTAAATAAACATATACCTTTTTCTGAAGAGGCTATTGTGAAAAAAAAAGTATTTACTTGAATGTTACTTTAAAAATGTCTTATTTGAAATTTTTAACAAAATCTGAATATACAGTCATGTGAAAAAGTTAGGAACACTATATTGAATGGCAGCTGTGGCCTAATGGTTAGAGACTTGGACTAGTTACCCGAAGGTCGCAGGTTTGAGTCTTGGTGCTGGCAGTAGTTGTAGGTGGGAGGGAGTGAATGAACAGCGCTCTCCTCCACCCTCAATACCCATGACTGACGTGCCCTTGAGCAAGGCACTGAACCCCCAGTTGCTCCTCGGGCGCTGGATCTATAGCTGTCCACTGCTCCGGGTGTGTGTTCACTTCTCACTTGGATGGGTTAAATGCAAAGCACCAATTCCGAGTATGGATTACCATACTTGGCAAATGTCACGGCTTTCACTTTTCCCTTGAATTGCATGGTTTTCTGTATCAGGACATCATAAAAAAAAGTTATTAAATATATATATAGGAAAATAAAACCTTATGAACAACAATACATGATATTTCACACTATGTCATAATTTATTTAACAGAAATAAAGACATTGCTTTGCAATGATTTGTATAGTAAAAAGCCCTATACAAATAAACTTGAAAAGCCATGTGTGACAAAGTTAAGACACCTTCACTGTTAACAAGAGTAAGTTTTAAGGGATAGGTATTGCTAATCAATTGCATTTGATTAACTCATCATCAACAAATGTGAGTGTTAACACAATGCCAAAGAGGAAAGACATCAGCTATGATCTTACAAAAGCAATTGCCGTTGCCATTAATCTGGGAAAGTAATATAGCCATTTCCAAACAATTTGAAGTCCATCATTCCACAGTGAGGAAGATTATTCACAAGTGGAAGACATTCAAAAGTCAAGTCAAGTCAAGTCACCTTTATTTATATAGCGCTTTAAACAAAATACATTGAGTCAAAGCAACTGAACAACATTCATTAGGAAAACATTGTGTCAATAATGCAAAAATGATAGTTAAAGGCAGTTCATCATTGAATTCAGTGATGTCATCTCTGTTCAGTTTAAATAGTGTCTGTGAATTTATTTGCAATCAAGTCAACGATATCGCTGTAGATGAAGTGTCCCCAACTAAGCAAGCCAGAGGCGACAGCGGCAAGGAACCGAAACTCCATCGGTGACAGAATGGAGAAAAAAACCTTGGGAGAAACCAGGCTCAGTTGGGGGGCCAGTTCTCCTCTGACCAGACGAAACCAGTAGTTCAATTCCAGGCTGCAGCAAAGTCAGATTGTGCAGAAGAAGAAGTTTCCTGTGGTCTTGTCCTGGTGGTCCTCTGAGACAAGGTCTTTACAGGGGATCTGTTTCTGGGGCTCTAGTTGTCCTGGTCTCCGCTGTCTTTCAGGGCTGTATAGGTCCTTTCTAGGTGCTGATCCACCATCTGGTCTAGATACGTACTGGATCCGGGTGACTGCAGTGACCCTCTGATCTGGATACAGACTGGATCTGGTGGCTACGGTGACCTCGGAATAAGAGAGAAACAGACAAATATTAGCGTAGATGCCATTCTTCTAATGATGTAGCAAGTACATAGGGTGTTATGGGAAGTGTTCCCGGTTCCGGTTTACCTAATTTATACAGCCTAAAAATCCTTTAACGGATTTGGATATTAAAAGCATATTAGTATGTTATGTGTAAGCCAGGTTAAAGAGATGGGTCTTTAATCTAGATTTAAACTGCAAGAGTGTGTCTGCCTCCCGAACAATGTTAGGTAGGTTATTCCAGAGTTTAGGCGCCAAATAGGAAAAGGATCTGCCGCCCGCAGTTGATTTTGATATTCTAGGTACCACCAGACACCAATCCTCCCAGAAGTGGATGTCCCAGCAAATTCACCCCAAGATCAAACCGTGTAATGCTCAGAGAAATGGCGGACAACCCAAGAACTTCACCGCAGACTCTACAGGCTTCAGTTAACATGTTAAATGATAAAGTTCATGACAGTTAAATTAGAAAAAAAAGGGACAAGTACAGCATGTATAGAAGGCTTGCCAGAAAAAAGCCTCTTTTCTCTAAAGAAACATGGCAGCACGGTTTAGGTTTGCAAAGGTGCATTTGAACAAACCATAGGACTTCTAGAACAATGTCCTTTGAACAGATAAGACCAAAATTGAGATGTTTGGCCATAATTGACAGTGCCACATTTGTTCGAAAACTTAAAGAGTGTATAAGCACAAACACCTCATACCAATAGCATGCTGGTAGTAGCCACAGGACCTGGGCACATCACAGTCATTGAGTCAACCATGAACCAAATTGAGGCTGTCTCTCCAGCAGTTAAAGTTCGGCCAAAATTGGGTCATGCAACAGGACAATGATCCCAAGCACACCAGCCAATCTACAACAGAACGGCTGAAAAGAAAAGAATCATGGTGTTGCCCAGTCAAAGTCCAGACGTCATCCTGACTGAAATGCTGTGGTGAGAGTTGTGCATAAACAAATGCCCACAAACCTCAATAAACTGGTTACGCTGCAAAGAAGAGTGAACCAAAATTCCTCCAGAATGATATGACAGACTGATAAAGCCATACTGAAAATTATTACTTCAAGTTATTGCTGCTAAAAGTGGATCTACAGGCAAGTTAATCATAGGGTGTCCTAACTTTGTCACTCATGGCTTTTCCATCTGGTTTTTTTTTTTTTTAATAAATAATGACGGTGTGATATATCATGTGTTGTTCATCATCTGAAGTCTTTTATATAATATTTTCCCAATTTTCCCTAAGACCTGCTAAGGACCAGATATTGTTTTTTATTATTATTCTTATGTCCTAATATGGAAATCCATGAAACTCAGTGTGTTCTAACTTTTTGCCATGACTGTACATAAGAGTCTATTGTAGTCAGTCGTGATAATTTAAAGGCCAACATGGAAAGCTGTTTTGCATACAGCACATGGACAGCAGTGTTTTTATTATTTAGAAACATTCTGGCCCATATAATAATTGACCAAAAAGCATTGTGGGAGGTAAAAATCCCAAAAGATTCACATTTAAGAGAGAGCAAATTAGAGCTAAGTAATATATGATTAAAATTTTGAACATTTCCCATGGACTTATTTGCATACTAAATTGTGATTGGTCTTCTGTCTGTCATCTATTTGCATGTCCTACTGACTGGGATTTTGTCAAGCACATTTTGTACTGTACTGTGTAGATTGGTGTGTGCTGCTGCTGACTGTTTTGGAGCTGTGGCCTGGAGGGTGGGTGTGCTCTCTGTCAGGTGCTGTTGTGATCGTGGCCATGTGTTTGAACCCTGTTCTCATCTTATACCTGAGATACCAGTTTATATTCTAACTATAACTTACGGATGTTAAAAATACTTGTAGGCTAAAGTCATCAAAAAGTGTGAAATCTCAGAATCAAGAATATTATGTAATATGTTAGCCTACATTGAGTCTAAATGAACGAAACGGTTTTAAATTAAAAAAGAGCAAAGTGACTTTTATAACTTTTGTTGTTCAAAATTACTTGAAACCATAAACCATGGTTAGTTTGACAAGTTATTACAAGGAGTGTTGGGCAGTAACTAAGTACTAGAAAGAAAGAAATGTAGCTCAGTAGTGTAACTAGCCTAATTACTGTTGCCAGAAAGTAAGTAAAGTTATAATATTATTTTTGAAAGGAATTCTAACGAGTAATAAATATTTTTTGGGGGTAATGAGGCCACTGAAAATGGAAACATGTAGTTCCTTTAGTCACCATTGTCATCAAATAAATAAATAAAACAAAATGACAATGTGTTTAACGTTTTTTTTTTATGGATTCACAGCATTAACAATAATCTACTGTTGCGTTTTGGCAGATGCTACAATGATCACCACTGCAGCGTGACGCAAGGGGAAAAGGTTAGATACAGCTCCTGCTTCCGGATGCAGTCGGATTTTTTCGGCCTCCTGCTTCCATTTTCTACCGAGTTCGTGATTTCCGGGATTTCGTAGAAGTGGTTTCACAGAAGCCCATGGTCCACGGCTGAAACAGTACGCCCTCAAACATTGGGCAGCGATGTTAAGAGCAGCAAGACATCCGGTTTCGTGAATCTTTGCCTTCTGTGCTTCCGCTTGACGCTGTGAACTGGTCGGAATGAGTTTACAGAGTTGGTCAGTATGACAGCAGACCATGCAGAATACCAGTAAGCTCTCGTCCCAATAGTTACTTTAGTCACCAGTTTTTTTTTCCGGTGGCCAGTCAAACAGCGGATCATCGGCGAGAGTGCAGCCGGTTACTGTTGAACATTAATGCTGTTTGGGACAGGATCGCACATTGACGGAAAGGTAAGATTTGCCAACGTCTTTTACAGCCGTTAGAGTAACACGTTACCAAGTTGACCTGTTTGTTATGTACCCTAACGTTACCTTTTAATGAACACACAAATGACTTTGCGCAAAGTTTTTGCACTTATACTGTTTCACTTGGGTTGTTTATTAATCAACGAGTCGTTTCGACCGGTTTCGTGGACCGATTCGTTTGAAAGATCCGACTCAAAAGAACGATTCGTTTATTAATCACCTTCATTTGTAGTGTTCACGACATCGGTAGTATTTCATGGTTTTGGTTTTAGCTTGAACCTGTATCACATTTCACGATTGTTCATGATAAGAAGTATCCTATGGTCGGTTCAGTCACTGACTGTTTAAGTGCTTGTTGACTCAGTGAGGCATAATACTGTTAACAAACATACACAGCATCAATTTCACAAGCTGGTTTGACTTCTTCCAGTATCCATTAACTTCTTTTTGCTCTAAAATTAAATGGATTTTAAGTCTAAAAACACATTGGTCTGATGTGACAGCAGTTTATAATATTAATCTTTAATATTAAATGCTCCAAGTATGGTATTTGTGTGTCTGTTATGCCTTTAGAGGCTTAATATTTCAGAGGGCCAAATTACCAAAAGCCTCAAACTGAAGGACGTTTTTAGAATTACACTAAAAGGCCTTCTACTTAATAAAAAATATCAGTCAGACAACAGAACGCATGTGCAACACAATTTTCCTCAAAGTTTTGATCACGTGGATAATTTAGATTCTTAGTCGTTGAGTCGTTTACATATCACATATGATACTGCAGGCTTAGATAAGGTTCTGTCACCTCTGGTCACAAGACATTTACATTTACAACCAGCAAACAAAAATGTGCATACGACATCAAGTCTGCACTTTCTTTGCAGTTGACAGCTGTGTAAAGGACATCAACTGCTAATTGGATTAAATGATAGCCTTATTTGACCCCAGGCATTGTTTTTGTGGTCTTGATGTGAACCTTGTGTAACACAAGTTGTGTTACAGATCAAATGTAGTCCGCTGTCAGTTAAAGTGCAGACACTTTAAAGATTAAACTCCTGCTTCCTTACAGTTTTTCACATGTGCTTTTATGCGTGCCACAAACAGATTCTTGCTACAGTTTGGTGTTATAAACAAGGCTTGTCTGATTTGGTAAGTTGTCTGACTTCGGTAGTTGTTTTTATTCAAGTTTGGCGCAGTGCTTGTGCTTCACCCACTTTTTCACATCCATTAGTCGTTGTGTGCCAGAAGATCCTGCTTCGCAACATTCTGGTTAGTCGGCTGTGGACATGTGAGCAGGCACTTCTGCCTGAACTGGTAGGGAAGGAAGATCAACCTGTTGGTGGAAATATTTTAGAAATGTTGTATAGTTACTCTGTCCTGTCCGCCGCTGAGTAGTTCCTGGAACAGTCAGGTGGTTTGGGAGGTACTGTGACGCTACATTGATGACGTTAACCACTGATGAATAGGTCACTGTGATGAGTCGCTAATACCTTTTAAAGCATTTCATTTAATTACCGTACAACCATCTCTTGATTTCCCTGAAGCTGTGCATGGACGTCTGATGGCTGTTGTTGTTCTTTCACCTTGCAGAGTTTTTGTGAGAACCTCAGACCAACTGCTGAAGATTGAGGTGACTGTCGACATCTTCCGAATTTGCCAGGATGCCTATTCCTCCTCCTCCCCCTCCGCCTGGACCTCCACCAGCCCCCACCTTTAACCAGGTCAGTGTACAGCAAGGAGCAGCTAGCATGGGTCTCGTCTCACTTCAGTGATTTATCCTCCTTGGTGTGTCCTTAACTCTTATTTCCTTATTCCAACTCTTGTTACCTTTTTTATATACCCCCCAAAAAATTTGACCAAAACCAACAATTATTAATTTAGAACTATAATAATTTAATTTACTTCCTAAAGTATCATATATATATATTACATATAAAAGCTAATAATCTTATAGTTTAAGAGACTGACTTTTGCACAGAGACATGAGGGTCTGCAGAGGTCCTCTCTATTATATATATATATATATATATATATATATATATATATATATATATATATATTTATTTATTTATTTATATATTTATTTATATATTTATTTATTTATTTATTTATTTTGCATGTTGATTTCACTACATGACTTTCATTTACTGGACCTTTTTAAAATTAATGAGCAGTAAAGTTGTTCCTTTTTTCAATACATAATAATAAAAGATTATGCATTCTTGAAAAAAAAATAAGATGAAAAAAAAATCATTTTTTATGCCCCGCAAAAAAATATAATGAATTTTAATTCAGAAATTACCAACAAATCTTATCTTGAAAGAGAAATTCAATGAATTCAATGAATTGCATTTTTTATGTATTATTTAATAAATGAAGAGAGCACTTTTTCAACATACTAATGTATTTATTTTCAGGCAAACACCACAGCTCCGAAACTTCATCGAGATGAAGCGAAAGGAAGAGGAGCTCTGCTGTCAGACATCTGCAAAGGCCCCAAACTGAAGAAGACCACTGTGGTCAATGACAGAAGTGCACCCATAATTGAAAGTAAGTCATCTGTAGTGCACTACTGCTGAAAATACAATTAATGTTTGAGTGACCCAGCTGACCATGCAGTGTTTTTGTTTTGGCCTGAAGCTCGAGGTGGAGGTGGAGGTGGAGGAGGCGGAGGATTTGGAGGTGGTTCTGGACCAATGGGAGGGCTGTTCAGTGGAGGAGTGCCCAAACTACGACCAGTCGGAGGTATGTTCCCTTTCACAGTAGAGTAGTGTAGGGTTTTTCTTTAGGGCTGCTCAATATGTAAAAAAAAAATAAATGTCTATAAATATATGCTTTAGCATTTTTGGAGTAAAGTGCTATACACACACGTGCAGTTCATGAACGGCTTGGTTCATTTACTGTGAATCGAGCCGTTCTGAAATTCAGATATCATGGGCTACAGAAGTGTAAATGAACACACAGAGACAAGCTTGAGGCAGAAACCAATTGCTGTCAGCCCTGTAAAATAAAATATTGATGGTTTACCTTTTGAAAATAAAGAAAGACAAAAATATTAGTATTGTAATTTTACAGTAAAATGAAATTATTATTTATATTACTCGATTTTTATTTTGCAGTTTTTATTTTACAGTATTTTTTACAATATATTTTTTATTTTTAGTATTTTAAATTCAGAATAATCACAATAAAAATAAAAATGTTATGGTCCTATTTAATAAATCAAAAGCAGTGGAAATGTGGCCTGGGAAACATCTAAGTTTTCTCAAATCGTTGATTGCTAAAAGGATTTAACAGACAAAACTAATCTTCAGAGTTTGAAAAAAATGTACATTTATTTTTATTTTCTATACAGATGCACTAACCAACAAAACACCCCGCTAACTCTAGAATGATTAAGGCTACGTCCACACAAAACCAGAGCTTTCCCTGTCCTGTCTTTATCTTTTCCCCTCATCTCAAGAAATATCTGCATCCACACAAAACCGACACAAAATGATGTAGTACACATGCCAGACCAGTATGTGGCACTGTAATTCTGCCACAGAGATACACTAAAAACAGAGAAGAAGACTTGGACTATGCGCATAAACCTTGCGCGTGCTATACAAACGAACATGGAACAATACATTTATTAATCCGTGTTAATGTTAGTTAATAAAAAACAATCGTTCAGTGTTTGTTCATGTTTTTTTGCTGTTACGTGACGTAGCGGTGTCTAGGTGACTAGGGCTGATGATGTCATCGCTTCAGAAAATATACGTATTCTCTGTCCACACGAAAACGCAAGGGCGGTGTTTTCAGATTTATCCACTCTGGGACCCGATTTAAAAAATATCCGTTTCACTCTCCCAAAACGGCGGATCCGTGTGGATGAAACACCTATACGATACAAAATGTATGCGTATACAGCTAAACCATTCTCCGTGTAGATGGGTCTTAATTTTTTCCAATTTAAATGGTAAAAATCCATGCATTTCATAATTTTTTTTTTCATATCGCAATATATTTTGCTGCAAAGAAAAATCACAGTGTTACTTTTTTCCAATTTTGTTCGGCCCTAATTATTATCTGAAGGTGTTTTATTAATGTGTCCACACAGACAGCTCCGTAGGAAGGTCAGCGGTGCGGCCGCCTGGCTCTAGGCCTGCAGTACCTCGTGCGCCGGGTCATTCTGAACCAGACGGCTCCAGTCGCTCCACACCTCCAGAACAGGCACGGAATCAACGTCCCTCTCTGCCAGACTTCTCCAAACCATCTGCTGCCAGCAGCTCCTCAAAACCCACCAACTCCGCTCCACCTCCACCCCTACCATTCGGTCGCGGTGGCAATCGTGGACCCTCCCCAGGCCAACAGGGTTCTGGGGCACACAGTCGTGAGAAACACTTTCCAGCACCACCTGCAAGCAAGGGGCCTCCACTGCCACCATCTTCTCCTCGGGATGGGCCTTCAAGACATCCCCCCGTTTCATCTCGCTTCTCTTCATCCTCCTCCCCTTCCTCAAATGCACCTCCTCCTTATCGTCAGCCGACTAATGCTGCAAATGGTGACTCGGCCCCTGAGTTACCACAGAGACGAAACTCGCTGAACAAGAGAAGCCAAGCCAATGCTAACGTCCGTAGCCAGGCTCCCCCTCCTCCAACCCCCGCCCAGCAGAACAGACGACCTGCACCACCATCACGTGATCCAGTGGGGCGTAACACAGGTAAAATCCAAGCTGAAAATTCTCTCACTATAGACTTTAGTCAGGATAGCGGTATGTTTTATTTCTGATGGAAATGAAAACAAGGCTGTGAGGATAAAGGTATGGTGTGTTCAATGCATTATACTGTTGTTTACCATCATACTGACTGTTCAGCTGATTAAATGTCTTTCAGGGGAGGAAAAAAAATTCAGTCGAAAAAAACCCACAAATAAGATTTGAAAGAGTTGTGTAGAATTATGTGATCTAGGACAATTATATAGCGAATGCCATTGTAAAGACTGTATATCTATCCATCACAGCCTCATTTTCATCCATGTTAAAGGAACACTCCACTATTTTTGAAAATATGCTCATTTTCCAACTCCCCCAGTTTAACAGTTGAGTTTTACCATTTTCTAATCCATTCAGCCGATCTCCGGGTCTGGCGGTATGGATTCGGAAATTGTAAAACTCAACTGTTAAATTCTAGGGGAGTTGGAAAAAGAGCATATTTTCAAAAATAGTGGAGTGTTCCTTTAAATTCAATATGGCATCTTACTTGACTAAAGCCTATAGAGTGTATTAGTGCCTGGCCACTTTTTCGGCGGCCTTGGTTCCTGAAACATTTTTCGCAAAAGGATTTTAAAATCTTCGTTAAAGAGTTATAAAAAATAATAACTAAGCCAACCAGCTAGAGGGTGAATCACATCAAAGGTATTTTAAAAAATATGACAAAAGACAAAGGTACAAGACTGTGTACTTAACAGCATTAAGAAAAGAAAAGAACTGCAATCACGAATGGTAAGATCAAAAATTAAAACAATGAAAATATATAGACCTATTGATAAAAATCTGGCGGGTTGATGGCTTCAACAAAAGTGTGTACCATTTATTAACAACCTCATAGCTCACAGTAGGTCTGTTTTATAAGCAAAGACCTGCCCCTCTTGGTTACTGGTGCAGCGTCCGACAAGCCATGGCGCTCTCACGCCACACTTCATGTTCTCACGTAGTGAAAAATACATTGTGGAGTAAATACGACACTGACAACATGCCGACAGATAAGACAGAGCAGGTTACATCAGGTATGAAACAAAGTCACTGCTTTCAAATTTTGTCATTTTTTTTTTAAGAAATTCAAACAAAAAATGCTGTTTTGTGGCTCTTTAATGTGTCATGACAGAACGCTGTAGCGCCTCAGCTCTATCAGCACATCTCTTCCTCTTCAGTTATAGCACAAAATGAAGATGAATGAACGTCAGAAGATTTCTTGTTTCAACCACGGAAAGACATCAATACATTTTACAATCATTTTTTGTTTTCAAGTTCAAGTCCACGATGTTAATCTACTCTCCTGCCTGGTTTGTTTGTCAGACAAAATGGCAGATTCTGCGTAATGATTTAACAGATCACCTGTCAATCAAACTCCTGGTGAAGGATAAATTGCTCTAAAACCATATGAACAAGTTTTCAAGTTTGCAGAAATGTAAGCTCTAAAATGAATAAAAAGGCACCATTAAAATCTCCAAAAATATTTTAACATTGGTCTTGTACACTGTAGCTGTACGATAGATTTGTGTAAGAAACAGAATGAAATTTTGGTCACACAAAGCTGTCGCAAGGCTTCTGAAAATTTGAAATTTAGCTAACAAATAATAAATAATATATTTGTAGTGATTTTATGATGCTGCTTTGTCATTTTTTTGTGCTTGACAAAAGTGATACACCAAAATTTTGACAACTGAAAATATTTGGCCGAAAAAAATTTTTTTTGGTTTTGGACAAAATAGTATTGGAGGACCAAAAATTATTGACTGAAACATTTTAAAGACATTTTATTAGCTCTTCTCTGATGTGTTTTGATTTTCATCATATATTTAATGCACACAACATGGATAATCTACAAGACGTAAAAAAAAACTATTCCTAAAGTAGCAATAAGTAAAATTTGTTGGGCTGAAATATCGAGAGGATGCTTGTTGAGGAATAATATAGTAAATGTAGACCTCTTTTAAAATGAAGTGTTCATTCAGCTCCTCAGGTTCCTCCTCATACATCTCGTAACGGGGTTCGGGAAATGCCACCCCCTTACCGTGGGCCACAAACATCTTCTGAACCTCCTAGTCGAGGGAAGCCCCCTCCTCTCTCCTCTACTGGACGCCAGTCTTCAGGACATGCACCTCCTCCTCCTCCACCTCTCCGCAATGGACATGCGTCATCTGCCCCCAAGTCCTTTTCTGGTGAGTTCCACCAGTTCATTCTATTAGTTCCTCATTTGTTTGCATGTGGGAAGTGCTCTTAGATCAGAACTTTGATTTTGGTTGTGGATCTGTAGTCTACTGTGCGTCAGCACATGAAAATAACCCTGAAGTCAAATGAGCTCGCAGTAATTCAAATGCGGCCCACTTATTTCCTCATTTCACCGGTCAACAAAGCCTTCTTAGAACACAGAGATGTTATACCAGATAAGTAGTTCTGAAAAATAAGGTCGTCATTTTACCCAATGACCTGTTACTGATCATTACTTTACAAAAACAGAGGTTTAATGTAAATCAAACAGGTGGGGATTCATGATGGAATTCAGGCATGTGCAAAGGGGGGTGCGATGTGTGCCTGAGCACCTGCCCCTTCCCCTCGATGCCCAAAGTGCCCTTTTGCCAAAGCAAATGTTTTAGGTTTTTTTGTAATTAAACACTTTTGTGAAGGGCTGTCCAATCTAACTATTAGTAAAATAAATGAATAATAATTTAGCTGTAAATAAAATGATTCACTTGATGGCCTTTCACTTGACGATCTCATCCGGGACGATTCCACACATTAGTCATTTAGCACACTACACATCCGCGACTGCCGATGAGTGGAGTTCTCACGCGAGTGGTGTGCTGCTTGTATATTTATAGTATTAAACAATTAGTATTTTACAAGAACGACATGAAGAGACTATGCACAGCTGTTGGTTATATTACTGTTTTTTCAATGTTTCATAAATGCTACTACGAACATTTTTCCCCATTTTTATCACAGAATGAGGCAGGAAATATATTTTATAGTTTCTATACTAAATTATATGTCAATCAGTACTGCATTATTCATGTAGTTTATTTATTTATCACCTGGAGATAACTTGGAAAAACACACAAACCATATATTTCCGCAACGTCTTCACGTTTCATCAGTAAAAACGTTTCTGCTTTTTATTCCACTCAGCTACAGTGATTTTGCCCATATTAGGGATTTCCTGCACGGCATAAGTTATTACTTCTATGAGTTTGTTTTGGACTTTCTGCGCGATAGTGCCCTCTGTCTTCGTGTATGAATGAAACATGCACTGCATTGAGAGAGTTCAGCACTCCTGATTATTCACATCTCCTATTGATACTGTCTCTTTGAATTTTAAATCTAGATTTAAATCTTAAAACCTCGTGAACATAACTGTCTGAATAAAGTGTGGGGGACTTATTAACATTTTATTAAAATGCAATATTTTTTATGTTATTTGACAAACTATTCATATTTTGAACTATTATTATTATTACAGTATTTTTTCAGATTGTCACGTTTCATATGCTCGCAAAAACATTTGTGAAAAAATGGTTCTAATAGCCACATTCAAAGTTAAATTAATGTGCTAATCTTGACATGGTAGTTAAACATCAGCATGTGCAAAGCTACTTGTCCACTACATAGCGCATAAAATAGTTTTGTCATTGATTGATAAATGTTTTATATTCATTAAATGTCTTTCTCTTCTCAGATGATTTTGAGTCCAAGTATTCCTTCCACCCAATAGCGGACCTTCCCCCGCCTGAAGAATACAGACCCTTCCAGAAGATCTATCCCAGCCAAAACATCAAGAGTAAAGACCTTACTTTTAACTTTGACCTATTATATATCCATAAAGATAAACCTTTTCAGATTCTGTTGTACACATTTCCTCACGTCCTCTTTATCTTTCTTTCTTCAGCTTTAGTGAGAGGTGTTCCTCCACTGCCTCCAGTTGGAGGAAGATGAACACTGTTCAGAGAAGTGAAGGACCACAAAAAACTGACTTATAAACACATACACAAACACGTACATGCGTACACAGTATGTATTTATGTGTGTCTGCCACACAAACATTAATTACACTTTCAGATACATCTCAAGATGTGACATCTTTCATAGGGCAACACTATAAACACCTACATGATATCTGACCACTCCAGAATGCTGTACCTCTAGACCTAAAAACACTGTGCAATATTCCTGTGCTGCCTAGAAATGCACCTTTCAATATTTTCTCAGATGACAGCGCCACAGCAATGCGAGAGCATACAACTCCAGTGAACATGAAGCTTGATGTGTACATTACAAAACAAATTCTTTTTTATTCAATGACAAAATGTGTAGCACTTGTAAATTATTGATGGCTATGCATATCAGACAATCATGTCGTTTTATATCTTTTTATTCTTCTTATTTTCCTTTTATTTCCAAATCAGTCAGGAATGAGTTAAATTCTGAAAGTGTTTGCTTACACTGCAAAGGCCATGAAACAGCCTTGTACCTTGTTCATTCCACAGCTGTGTTTTCCTCCTCACACTACAGAGTAAGAAAATATAACGGCCAGTATGGTCGCGTAGGTTTTAAGAGAAGCTGATTTTAAAATAAATAATAATAATAATAAAAATATTCTTTTTGAATCTAAACGATTTTTTTTTTTACTGACCAAATATACACTAAGTGCCTTTGGATCTGTTGGAGACTTGACCTTGTTAGAGATCTGTGTTTTTGAAACCGTACACAAGTAGTGCAATCTTCTGGCTCTTCTGCACACTTCCACCTGCTAAGGACCAATGTTTCTGGGTCATTTATAAACTGCATTTTCATAATTAGTGTTTTAAATCTAAGCTGAATTTCAGGAAATCCATTTTAGTAGATTTTGTATAAAAAACTACATTTTTTTTAATGAAGAGACCAAGTACTTTAATAATGTTATATAGGAGTATAGAACTGTATAATTGGGATTTGGTGACCAATCATTCTGACTTTCTGAATGTCTTAAAATATGTGTCATTGTAATTCTGAAATAAAAGGTGGGAATGGGCATTAAATTGTGCTTTTTTAAAATAATGACGATTTGGCGATGTTTGTTAATACATTTTGCTTTATAATTGGTCTTTCACATTTACACAAATGATTAAGAATCGGAGTCAGGTATTTCAGAGAGTCCTAGAATTTTTCAAGTCTGATAGTGGTTGAGGGCTTGGGATTTTCATAGGACAAACAACAGGGATGGGGAGGCTGAGACAGGAACCTCTGGGCCATGAGAGGATCTTCTGGGATCACAATGACCATGACACTTAAAAGAGACTTTATTTGACTTTAAATTTTTACCCATGTCACAAACAACATTTGTGACCCTGGAGCACAAAACCAGTCTTAAGTCTCTGGGGTATATTTGTAGCAATAGCAAAAAAATACATTGTATAGGTCAATATTATTGATTTTTCTTTCATGCCAAAAATCAATAGGATATTTTATCAAAACTTAATTTATGTTTAGTAATAAGAACTTCATTTGGACATCTTTAAAGGCGATTTACTCAATATTTAGAATTTTTTTTTGCACCCTCAGATTCCAGATTTTCAAATAGTTGTGTCTCTTCCAATTATTGTCCCATCATAAAAAACCATACATCAATGGAAAGATGTATAAATCAAAGTTGACCCTTATGAGTGGTTTTGTGGTCCAGGGTAACATATAAAAACAAATACACAAAACAACAGGGAATGTTGTAGATGATCTAAGGCTCACACAGTAAACCAGGAATGGTGAAGGATTTGCTCCAAAGCAATCTGCTGGCAGCATTCGGCAGAACGATGAGAGAGAGAAAAACACAAGAGTCGGATTAAAACCTTGAACTTTACAAATTGCACACCGGCTCAAAAGAAGACCATGATCCACTACATTTTGATCTAAAGCAGGAAATATCAACCAGAAACATGATTCAGCCAAATAATAATTAAATATTATATACGAATATAATGATGATTCTTCAGTTTCGATAAGGTTTATGGTAAATTATATCTCCACGAATGGACAGTCATATACTGAAAGAAAGATAACTTTTTTTTTTTCTTCTGGTGGTGCACATAGTTTTATCTGTTTAAAGATCGGACAAATGTCTTGGAATTGCTTGTACTGCTAACTCTGTGGCATAATTCATGTTCATAAATGTAAAATTACTGAATGTATGCCCAATTTTAGGGTTTTAAATTTTTTTTTATTGATCTAAAACTGTTACTTATCACTTAAGAAGAAAGCTGCTAAAACAGCTGTACTGATAAAAAAATTTATTTGTTTTTCGGTTCATATTTTTTTATCTATTTGTTTAGGCCTAATTATTTTATTAGACTACCTAACACTGTTTTGTATTCTGGTTTTGTATATACTTTATTGCTCTGCATCAATTCAAGTCATATGTTGTTCTTTTAAATACTATTTCTGTATGTATCCCCTGTGAGTGTTATATGTTTAATTAAATTAAAAGAAAGAAATATGCATAACATCCAAGCCAGTTTTTTAGATGAGTAAAAACGACAAACCCATACAAAATGGGCATAAAAGACCAAAAACTTTCAATTAATAGGAGCTAATACTAATAGTATGTCACAGATCAGGAACGAGAGAAACCAATGTATAATCGAATATTGCAACATTTGTTTTTTTGAGTGCGTGCGTGAGACACAAATGAGCCTGTCACTGTGAAAATCTGGTCTAAACACCTGGATGATTAAAATAAATTTGTCAAGAGTGGATATTGATGGTAGAATGAATACCTGTCTTCTATATATACACATCAAAACTTTCTTAATAACTCCCGGGAAATTCTTTGCGCCAAAATACCAACAAAGAAATACC
Source organism: Carassius carassius (assembly GCF_963082965.1). Taxonomy (NCBI): domain Eukaryota; kingdom Metazoa; phylum Chordata; class Actinopteri; order Cypriniformes; family Cyprinidae; genus Carassius; species Carassius carassius. The sequence continues at coordinate 13,047,243 of NC_081792.1, forward strand.
CGCCATTACAGTCAAGTCAATGGGGGAAGGGACTAAGAATCCTATTGGTTCCTTAAAACCAAAAGGAACCCCGACAGCCAATGAAATGCGCTGTCATGAGAGCCACGTCACACGCCAGCGCGTCAGCTGTTCAGAGAAGAGGTCAAGGCAGCAGATTTGGCGCTAGTTTGACGGCGGGTGAGAGTGTGTGCGGTGATGAGCTACAACTTGTGACCATCGTAGCGATTGTCAATCCAAATTCAGGTTTATTCAGGTAAGACATTAAATATATTCGTTTTATAGTTCTTAAAAGATTATTTTGCAGTATTTTAAAATAGGATTTTTCAGTGTTGTTGTGCGCGTGAACAAACAGCTTGGCGCCAAATAGCCCACAACAGGCATGGCTCACTTAACTTATAATTTACAGTATTTGTTGAACATGTACAACTGTTTCTAAAACATTTATTTGTTAATGTACTTATTTTTGTACCGTGAAGCATTTAGCAAAATAAGTAACTTAATCACAATGTGCCTGTTGGTTCAAACAGTCAATACATTGATGGTGATCTTTGATCTGTGTGATTCTGCACAAAATGGGTTAACGTTAAGTCTTTGTTTTTTGTCTAACTTGATACAACTACAACCAACCCCCAACAGCTTTTAGGTTAGTATGGTTATGTTAATTACTATGGCACCTCAAGTGTCTTAATGAAAAACTACTACACTTACTTGCTAAATTCTTGATGGGTTATCTCAGTTTCCTCCTCAGGCCGTTGTGCATTAGAGGTTATTCATCGCTGATTTAAACTAAGTCACTGTGCTTTTTCTTTCAGATCTGCTTCCTGGTTTAAACCTAAAAATGCCCAGCACTCGCTCCCAGAATCAGCCCACCATTCAGTTCCCCCGAAGGAAGTCTTCCAGATTGGGTTCTCGCCCTAAAAACTCCTCTGAGAATGCAGTGGACGTCCAGGCCATTCCTCTGTCCCCTAGAAAGTCGCTTGCTGTCTGTTTGTCTCCAGGGAACTCGGTGTTGAAAAACACCTCTTCGTCTGAGAGGCTGCCTTTGAGCCCCCGCAAACGTACAGGTGTGTAACTCGTCACCTTTAAGCAACCTTTATGATTGTTGTTCTTACAGTAATGTGGCATGCCTTGAATCTTGGTTTTCAGGTGACGAGAACGGCTGTAACCTCCCGCCGTCTATGCTTGGCTCACCTCCGAAGCAGCGCTGTGCACCTCTGTGCTCCCCTCGCAAACTGTCCTTTAATGAGAACACACCGGTCCTCTCCTCACCTCCTCGTCCCACACCGTCGTCACCCAAAATTCCCCTGTCTCCTGTTTCACGTCCATCGCCAAAACGGCTGCAAGAAACCCCCTGCACAAACCCGATCCCCCGAACAGAGGGAAAGCTCCCTGTTACCCGACTCTTTCCTGTAAAAAGTATGTTTTTAGTGTTTGTTGGCTAATTTGCTTAAATCTATTTAAATCTGTGTCCAGTTGTTGATATTTGATAGGTAAACTGTGTCTCTGTTGTGGTCTCTTTCCTGCAGAATCGGGCTATCAGAGTATAAAGCAGGCTCTTCACACTGCAGTCCCTGAACGTCTTCTCTCTCGTGAGGCAGAGAGAGCTGCCATTGTCTCCTTCCTGGAGAACCATGTGGTGGCAGAGAAACCCTCCAGCCTCTATATCTCTGGCGCTCCTGGCACAGGCAAGACCGCCTGTCTGAACTGTGTCCTCCAAGAACAAAAGGTGAGCTCAAGAGAAAATGTGCTTGTTTGTAACTCTAAAATCACTTTAGATTACACTAGTGATTAAAAGTTTGGGGTCAGCAATGCCCCGTCACACTGCGATTCTGGAAAATACACGGGTAATGTGTCCCGGCAGGTGCTAGAATTTGCACTTGCCAGTGATTAACCGGAATCTGTGCGTGCGTTCACACACAACCCTTAAAGACACTTGACATCAGTGTGTGGCCTTTAATGTATGAGTAGAAAACGCTAGGCACGTTAACTTTCACTTAAACTGGCGAAGGATCTCGGCGTCAGCGCGGAAAGTGAGGAACTAACTGATCTCTGCTTCATTAGTTTACACACATTTTTTCGTCACAAACGTTGATCTGCCTTCAAAACACCTGGTAAAAGAGTCGCGCGATAATGTGCGTCATCACTACGACACACCCTTTACGGCATTAGTTCTGGCTTTTGTTCACACAGTGCTGGTTCTGGGACTGAACCCGGCAGTGTTACTAGGTCCCAGACCCGGGATCTATCCCGGGACGTGTTTGCTTTCACACAGAAGGCGGCCCGGCAATTTTCCGGGTCCGACGTGCAGTGTGAAAGGGGCTCAAGACAAGCAAGATGCATTAAACTGCTGTTTAAAATGGTTATGGTTTTAATTGCATGCAGTTCTTGTGAAATTTCAAATTTAAAATGTATTAGTTTACACAAAAATATTAAGCAGCACAACCGTTTTCAACACTAAGTGTTTTTTGAGTAGCAAGTCAGTTGATTTATTATTTTAAAAATGTCGTCATTTCACAGTAGGAAATATTTTACTGTATGTCTTATTATCAGCATAGGAGGCTTCTTTTAAAAAACCTTTTTTAAAGGAATCTTCCCAACCCTAAAGTTTTGAATGGTATTGTAACATGAACTTACAATTAAAGTACACACAAAAACCATGGTGCTTATGATCCGCTGTCTTCTCTTGTTTGAAGGCTCTGTTGAAAGGGGTTCAGACTGTGCTCATCAACTGTATGAACCTGCGGAGCTCACATGCCATCTTTCCATTGCTGGGAGAGAGATTGGGGGTTCCAAAGGGCAACAGCGAGGCTCGGCTGGAGAAACTCCTGACCAGCTCTGGGCCCACTGTGTAAGTCAGCTTGCATGCGGGCAGGGCTCCTTATCCGCTAAATTGCATGAAGATCAGTTTTTGTAGTCTGATTCAAACAGGCCTTATTTTTTTGAGTAATTCCTGTGGTGTTTTTGTGTGCAACAGCCTGTTGGTTCTGGATGAGATGGACCAGTTGGACAGCAAGTCTCAGGAGGTTCTCTACACCATCTTTGAGTGGCCTTACCTGCCCAACTCTCGGGTTTGTCTCATTGGTAAGACTGTCATGTGTTTTTCTTCCCAACTTATCAATCTTGAATGCAAAGCGGACTGTTCTGAATGTCTGCTTACTGGTGAACTTTGACCCCTTAGGTATTGCTAATGCATTGGACCTGACGGACCGTATTCTGCCCAGACTGCAGGCCAAGCCACACTGCCGACCCAAACTGCTCAACTTTCCTCCCTACAGTCGTGAGGAGCTTAATGCCATTGTTCAAGACCGGCTCACACAAGTATGCCTAGTTGCATATTTCCTGTTATCCGTACTTCTCCAAACTCAATTTCTCAGGTAATAATACATTGCTGTGTGTGTTCAGGTATCAGGTGAAGGCGTTCTGGATTCAGCGGCAGTTCAGTTCTGTGCAAGAAAAGTGTCAGCTGTGTCAGGAGATGCCCGCAAAGCACTTGACATATGCAGGTAAGGGAACAGGGTTTAAACTGCGGAAACAAGAGTGTGACTCTTAGTTTTGAGAGGTCCTCACACATTAGTGTCTATCCATCAGGAGGGCCGTGGAGATCGTGGAAGCAGCTGACAGGTCCAAAATGGCTTCTGAACCTGCAGCCGGCCCTAAAGGTAGGAATTACTGCATATTTTCCAGAAAATAAGTTGTACTGGAACAAGATTGCATCAATACATCAGAGTGTAAGTCCTTATGTTATCACAAGGATAGATTGTCTATAGAGAAAAAGAAATAAGGGATTTGTCTCTCTTTTCTTGTTGCAGTGTCACGGGTGAGCGTTCCTCAGGTGGCACGGGTTTTGACTGAGGTGTACGGTGACCGCATGGCATCCAGTAGCGGGGATGGCGAGAGCTTCCCTTTGCAGCAGAAACTTCTGGTCTGCTGTATGCTTCTAATCGTCCGTAACGGCAAGAGCAAAGAGGTCCAGTTGGGCAAGGTGAGTCAAACTTTGATTGTCTCTATATTTTAAAATGAAACTCATTTCCAAGCACTGTAACTTCAGTGTTCAGAATCCATCGAGGACGACGTGAGAAGTGATTCTGGGGCTGATAACCTTGTGTGTTTGTCCAGCTGTGTGAGGTGTACAGTAAGCTGTGTAAGCAGAGGCAGGTGGGAGGAGTCGGACAGACCGAGTGTTTGTCTCTCTGCAGTCTGCTGGAGAGCAGAGGAATCTTCACACTCAAAAAGGCCAAGGAGGCACGATTAACTAAAGTAAGAGCAGTTTTGAATCATGAATAGTATGGCCTTTGCGAAATCTTGATTTAAGCCCAGTTATGCTTCAGCTGTTCATGTTCTGTGAGGATCTGTCCTCGTAATGCAACTTTTGCCATCAAGAGTGTGTGCATACGTCAGTGCACAGCCCTGTTTTGTGTCCACGTACATCAGCACAGGCACGAGATGAGTGTTGAGAGCGATTGAGTACACTAGGTGGTACTGTGCATGTGTCAAACTCTAGTATACTTCTGAAGGCTGTGCACGAGACCGAGCAGAATGTGGATAAAGTATACCTGGGCCTTTTAGGTTTTCAGTGAATCGGTATCTTGATTCATTTAAACTTAATGAGGGATCTAAATTTCAGTATGGCTTTCTCTTTTCTAGATCTCCCTGAAGATTGAAGAGCGAGACGTGGAGAATGCTTTGAAGGATCGAACTCTCCTTGGAAGCATATTAGCGGCTGGTCTCCCATAGATTCCATGAGATTTTAACTTTTTTTTTTTAATTTAATTTTTTATTCATTTTACTTCTTCCCCTCATTTATGTATTTTATATTGCTTAGATGTGAAAGTCTTGTTTAAAATGAAATGTGCTGTTTTATAGAGTGATGATTGGATCCAAAAGGGTTGATTTCTCCATTATGTTTGTGTCAAACATTTGCCTGCCTTTTTAAGTTTATGGATGTTTTTTAATATATACATTCTTAGATTGGCATAAACTCTTCCAAATCAAAACAGAAGACTTTGCCTTCTATTTTATTTTGTACATGTTTTGTAATGTTTCAGTTTTAATAAACCAAAATGTACACACGTTTGTTCCAATTGTTTTTTTTTTGTATGTAAAAAAAGTTCTAAAATTTTTAAAATGACATTAAAACTACCCAGTCAGAGAAGTTCTGTATGTAAATGTTATGATTTGCCTACCTTTGCATGATGGTGTAGTTTGTATATTAAACTTTTTAAAAGCTGTGTTTGTAATAAACAAATCCTTTATTTGGATGCTTTGAACTTTAAGCCATTACTTCTGGTCAATCCATCAACATATTTAAGAACTGGTTTCACTTGCTCTGTGCATATTTCTCTCCTGATTCAGTGACTTTTTCACTAAGTCACTGGACTGGAGTCCTGAGGATTACTTGTGAATTATGATTTTTATCAGTTGTTTGGACTCTTACTGACGGCACCCATTCACTGCAGAGGATCCACTGGTGAGTAAGTGATGTAATGCTATCTTTTCCCACAAAAAACGAACTTGAGTAAATATCCAGCAAATTTGAGCCTTTTTTTTTTATGAAACCATTTGAAATGACTCGTAAACCCTTTGAATACTCAAACTATATCAACACTAGTACTTGTCAAAATGAAGTGCATCACAAAGCATTCGATAACATGATTTTATTTAGTTTTTTTGGACAAAGTGAAGTAAAAATGCTACAAAGAATCCCTTCGTTCAGCTTGCCTGTTAATACCTGAACTAATGTGAAGCTAGTTTTAAAACTTTTAAAGTTTGTTTGGTTAAACATTAGTCCCTTTCAATCAGCACAGCATTTATCACGCAAATGAAATAAAAAAATCTCCATACAAATTGCAATTCAAAAATAAAATCAGTATATCCTTGGCTACACATTAAGACAATTTCAGCAAAACAAATATATGCAGTGGGAAAAAAAACAAGTGGGAAAAGGTTACATTTAACTCCAGTATTTGACTTGACTCTGTAAGGGAAGAAACAGAAATGCACTGTATTGAGTTATAAGAGCTGTAGGAACTCTATAAAAATGATTACAGATCAGCTCTGAACTCCCATCTGACTAAAACCACAGTGAACGAAGCTATTAAACTGACTTCGGGTCAGTTATTGTGAGATTACAAACAAAACCTCAAACAATTGTATTTTCCAAAATCTTAAGTATAAAAAGCAATGTGATCATCATTATAAAATATTATAATAAAATCTCTTTGGCATAGTTAACCAGTCCTCTTACCAACAATGTATTAATGCACCCATAAGAAACGATAAAATATAATATTTCCTACAAAAAGAACATGCTGTCTTCCTTGTATAAAGGCAGCTTATAGTTGTGCTTGATTCTGCCTCTCCCAGAACAGTGAGAATTGCATAAATTACAGCAGTGACAGTGTATTTACTGAGAAATGGACCACAGGCACCCAGTGATGAAGAAAAAAAAAACCTCTGCTAAGAGCTTCTGTCTCTTGTATTTTTCAAATCCCTCTTTCATTGGAGCTCAATTCATCATCGGGCTGTAAGATAAACAAAAACACTCAGTTAAACGCAATTTCAGCACATAAGACCAATCCTATTTGAGACTTTGAGTGACGGCTAGTGTATCCGAGTAGTACTAACCTGTTAATATTCATTGTAGTGTCTGGGCATTGGGTTGTAACCCATGCCTGGCCCAAAATCTTCTACCATTTCTGGATCTAGGGGCATACCATCCATATGCATGCCATCACTGTATCCTTGAAATCCTGCATGGCCGTAACCATCCAGCTCTGTAGGAGACAAGACACAACACAACAAAAAAAGTTAGCCACCTGCATAATTTGACAGTCTCTGCAGAACCAACAGTGTTCCATATAGAGACAGATCTAACAATAATGGAGATAATTAGCTGCCAAATCATAGTGAGAGAGAGACAATATACTAACCGTCCTCTGGAAGGCCAGGTTCCACCATGTTGCGTGCCTAAAATGTAACAAGGAAACTGTCAAAACCTGTGCTCTATGTTCATATTTCTATGACAAATGATATCATTTGTTTGGATTTGATGGTCACTGTCATAAAAAGAGTGTTAAAGTCTACATGAAATCAAACATGGCATGATGTCATGGCCAATGTATAACAGACATCTAACATACTGAGCCTAAATGAGTTTAACCAAACAAAATGATCCTGAAAGGCCAAATAATAAGCCTAATAAATAAATAAGGCCAAATAATAAAAGGCAAAATAAAAAAATAAGCCCGATAAATAAATAAGGCAAAATAATAAAATATTTGCCAAAAATAATAAGCCCAATAAATAAATAAGGCAAAATAATACGCCCAATAAATAAATAAGGCAAAATAATACGCCCAATAAATAAATAAGGCAAAATAATAAAAGCCATATTTATTAACCCAATAAAAAAATAAGGCAAAATAATAAGCCCAATAAATAAATAAGGGAAAATAATAAAATCCATATTTATTAACCCAATAAATAAATAAGGCAAAATAATAAGCCCAATAAATAAATAAGGCAAAATAATAAAATCCATATTTATTAACCCAATAAATAAATAAGGCAAAATAATAAGCCCAATAAATAAATAAGGCAAAATAATAAAATCCATATTTATTAACCCAATAAATAAATAAGGCAAAATAATAAGCCCAATAAATAAATAAGGAAAAATAATAAAATCCATATTTTTTAACCCAATAAATAAATTAGGCAAAATAATAAGCCCAATAAATAAATAAGGCAAAATAATAAAAGCCATATTTATTAACCCAATAAATAAATAAGGCAAAATAATAAAAGCAAATAATTTCTGAAGGGTCATGTGACGCTGAAACTTCTCTTTGTTAACAACAACAGATTTATAAATGAATCTAATGACATTTCTTGCATTCCCAAATTCAAATTAAAGCAATTTTAACCCAGCTAACATTTACAGTGAATCGAAACTGAAAACACAATACCGTTACAGCATCAGACTATATTTATATAAATAAATCGCAGCTATTGCGAATTTTATGAAATTCTGTAGAATTCATAGAACAGTTTTCAGTTATATTTGATCACAGGACTAAGAAAAAAATCTGGTCACCTTACTATAAAGACCACTTTTCAAGACCAAATGTGGAAAAATAATGTCTAAATTTGGTTTTATTGTAAAATATACTCTGAAATGTCACATTACTGAGGTAAATTTGTTTGCAAATGCCATTTCATGTGCAAGGTGTCCAAAATAACAAACGAAAATAACCTTGCTATGAAACCTCCACACCACCAGGGGCCGAACTTACCATTTCCCAAGAAGCAGGGTCGTGTTTGAAGAGTGAGTGTGTGAGCTCCACTGATACTCTTTTCTTATAGTCGGGGTTTTTGTCCTCGGAAATTCGGAAGAGAACTGCAGCAGCATAGGTGGCTGAAAGAACAACAAAAACCCTTTGTTACAAGCTTGAGCTTTAATTATTCTTCAGTACTGACGTGAATGCATAGACTTTCAAAATATAATACATTTGATAGTGTGCTAGAGAGTTTCATTCTTGTCCAGTGTCTGTGCCTAGAAAAATTTGGCTATGTATGTATACTATTTGTATACTACGCTGCTGATCGTTTTTCGCTCTCACTCACCGATCCCTTCGTTGCTGGAGTGGAGGAGCTCCATGAGAGGAGCAGAGGCTCCTTCTGAATCAATGATCTCAGCAGACTGTTTATCAAGAGCCAGTTCACACAGAACACCAGCTGCCACACGCTTGACGTTATCCAATGGAGAATACAACAGCTGCAGGGACAGAAAACAGGTGTCTATTACACACGGACCATGTCACATAGAGGGCAAAGACTGTACAGACCCGCTCCCAAAACACCCATAACACAGTTTATCTGTGGAAAGGATATAAGAGTTACCTGAACAAACAGAGGAATGGTGTCCATGTTGGAAATGGTGGTTTTGTTAATATGATCTCTGGCCAAGATATGCAGAGCACCAGTGCAGCCCTCCACGATCTCCTCCATTCTCACCCCATCCTGAGAGAGAGGGAGAGGAAAAAGGACATTTTGGTTATTCGGTGACAAAATAGTAGTCTGTACATTGTATGGTGTACATAAAAATGTGACTTGTAGAGAATTTAACAATGCTGGTTTTGGTATCTCTCGTACCTGGTATGTTTGTTGAGCAGATGAACCAGGTTTCTGTGCATCCTGATGAGCTTTCGAAAGCAAAGTGACCAGTTTGGGAATGGCATCAGCGTCTCTCAAAGGAGCCTGATTGGCTTGACACAGCGCCAGGTTACGGATCAGACCAACCACAGCCTGCGATGAAGAGAAATGTGGGGTCAGCTTAACATGGTTATATGTTTTAATAAAATGTTATTATATGGCTTAATAAAAGTCGTTTTCCTATACATATGGACCTCGCAATTGTTTACAAAAAAATAAATACAAAATTTAAATACCAAAACTTGAATTTTACTTCCTTACTCTCCATAACCAGCCTATTTTTGGACACTTTCATTTGTGTAATGCTTCATCCACACCAATAGGTGTCAGTGTACAAATCAATGTATAGTAAAATAAAAGTAAAATAAAACAAAATCAAGTATGATTAGTGTACCTTTATTTGATTTGATCAATGATATGCATTTTTTTAATGTTTAGAAATGAATAAAAGGTTAAAATGTTTTTCTCACTAAGGTATTATTTTGTCAGTTTTCTGTTTTTCTTTCACTTACCTTAATGACTGGCCAGTAGTAGGGCTGATTGAGTAATTTGACAATAGCGGGGATGCCGTAATACATTCGTACAGCATTCTGTGCAGACTCCGCCTCTGGGTGCCGGCTGGTGAGGTGGCGCAGGGCACAGACAGCTGGCTCGATCACGTCCTGTTTTGAATCGGCCCTCACGATGGTGTGAATCAGAGCCTCCACGCCATTACTCTGGGTCACCTGTGTTTTGTTGCGTGTGTTGTTGCAGGTGAGGTTGGACAGGATGCCCGTGGCACAGGTCAGCATGTTGATGTCATCAGAGGACAGCTGGCCCACCAGCACTTGGAGCAGATTTTCCAGTCCGTCCTGCAGGGGGCGAGAGAGTGAGCATGTGTCGGCACCAAAACATAGTACACATACAGTTTCCGGTGTTTCTGTTGTAATCATGAAAATAGGGGTTGTTTTTGTATATTTTTAAAACTAAAATAAACTGGGAGAGTTGATATGTTACATTAAATAAATAAACCACAATTGACTGAAACTTCCTGACGTTTCAATCACATTATACTTTTAAAGGGACATCGGGTGCAAAATGTACTTTTTTCATGGGGTTTTTTAATCCCCCAAAAACCTAAACGGTCTCAATTATCAAGCCGTTTAGTTTTTCTTAGCAGTATTATGTCATATTGCACAGGCCCCGCCCACGACTGCTGACGGACCATCCCGTATTAGCATATTTTCTCAGCGCTCGAGCAGCTGTCGCGACAGGCTTTGTAAACAATGCAGGTGTTTTGTAGCTGGATGTTAAAGTGAACATAAGAGCCACTGAGGAGGCAGTTTTTGCTTTTGATGGTGATGCGTCACTGAATACACCAAAAACAGAAGAGGGGGCGGGGTTGACAGTAGCTCATTATCATTTAAAGAGACGTGCACCGAAACGGGCCGCTGTGAAAAGAGCTGTAATAACGTAAAAAGGTTTTTTTTTTCACGACCAATGAGGAATTTTAACCAAAGTATTTTGCAGACATTTCAAGAAGACCCTAAAGAATCATACAAACTTGTGGAAAGTGGGCATACGACGTCCCCTTTAACACAAACATAATTTAGTGAAGGTCAAAGGGGCCAAAATTCAGTCTAGCTTTATTTATTTTTTCCTTGGGTGTGTGACAGACAGTTAGATGGTGTTAGATGCATAAATTAACCTGTTTGGTTGCAGCGTCTGACAAGTTTCTCAAGGTCCACAGGCAGTTTTGATTCAGACGTTGAGTAGAGCTGTTCAGATGCTTACCAAGAGCTTGCATTCCACCTGAGAGAGAGACCATAGATACATTTGTGAGTGGCAGTGTTATTTAAGTTAACTAAAACTATATAGATTTATTTAAAAAAAATCTCATAAACATAAAAAAATTCATGCAATTTCATTGGAGAGATAAGGTGTCTTTTATTTCAGATGTCAAAATAAAGGTTTCAAAACAACAATCATTCACATAAACACACAAATGTTGTTGAAATAATGCATTTTTGTTTTTGTTTTATTGAACACCTGCCACTTGCATGTCCAGAATTTGTATAATTAAAAGGAAGTGTGATGGCTGCCTTAGTAATATTTAGAAGAGGGGTTCTAATTTGCCTTACCAGCATCCACAATAGCAGGTTTGTTACTAGGACAGACAGAGAGCACTTTGAGCACACGGCTAGTGGTCCAGAGCAGCTTCTCATAAGTGTTAGTCCTCATGATGTGCACTAGACCCTCAGGGCCACCGTTAGCCAGGATAATCAGCTGAGAGACAATCAGACAGATGTTAACATGACACATCATCAAACTGTTATGAAAACTCTACTCTCCTTAACAAAGAACAAGAACACGGGAAACAGAACTTCTGCAACTATTTGTATTATTTTATTTATTAATGGAATAAGCACCTTGCTCTCCTGGTTGCCATAGGAAAGCAGCTGTAGGCAGTCCGTGGTGATGGCCAGGAACTTGGGGTTGCTTTTCTTCAGCAGGGGAACCATCCTCTGCAGACCATCAGCCAGACGCACTGCCATCTTGGCTCCCTCCTGATGCAGAAGCAGGTTGTGCAGGGTGGTGATAGCATAGAAAAGAACTGAATCCATCGGAGAACTGCAAAAGAAACGTTGGATGGTTCAGATCAAGTGCTGGATTCATTTCCTAAAGAAATATATAATAACGTTAAAAAAAAAATATGCTGTTCCAACTAAGTACCTTTTTTTTTTTTACATTTTAAAAGCTTTTTGCAGCATTTTTAAGCATAAATTTAAACCACCCTCTAATTTCAATTAAAGTCCTGGAGAAAGTTTCTAGTAATTTAGAAATATCTATGCTCCAAATAAAGTAAATAAAACCCTGAATCACACATTTGCAATTAAATGTCCAATCAAATGAGAGCAATCTGTTATGTGTGACAAATATGACTTTTTTCAAAAAGTTGGATGAATCAAGTTTTTATTTTAATTTTTCATTCAAGTAATAGTTTAACCCAAAAATTTACATTTGATATAATTATGCTGTTAAAATGACATGAGGGTGAATAAATGACAACAATGATCTAGTCCTTTTCTTCAGTAGGACTCTCTCACCTCAACAAGCGCACCAGAGCTGGGATGCCTCCCGATTTAAAGATGGCGAGCAGCCCCTCGCGCTGGTGCGAAAGGTTGTGCAGGATGCTGGCTGTGGCGCGGGTCGTCTCCATGTCGGATGTGTTCTGCATGGCTCTCACCACAGCGGCCGCCATTTGTGGGGACTGCATCATAGCCCGACGGGACGCCTCCTTGTGGGTCAGCTGGTTCACGATCATAGCTGCCTTATTCACCACAACCTAAAGTCAAGAAAGAGGGTCAAAGGTCAGGACATGAAGCTACTGTGCGTTTGTAAAGCAGAGATTGAATGTTTAATACGAGCATTCAAGGTACCTGGTCTTCATCGTTGAGGAGTTTGATGAGCTCTGGAATGGCGCGTGTGGCGAGTTCGGCGTCGTCCTGGTAGTTGATGAGATGAATGATGGCGGCTTTGAGCTGCTGAGATGGTTCAGCCAGCTTCTGTACATTGGTTTGCTGGGACGAACCCATCTGTGTGGAAAGGACGGCCGTTCCCTCCATCACGGTCTCAGGAAACATGGCCGCCCTCACACGCTGAGCACGAGTCACATTATACTGAGACTCCACATCTATGGGAGAGAGTGACACATAGAGAATTATAAATGAAACTTTCAAACAAGCTTTAATGGTTGCAGTTGCCAGATTTCAAGAATTCTAATCCCCCAATCAGAGCTTTTTTCTTAAATCGATACATTTTTGGTTTACTGAATCTTCCCAAGCTGGCAACCATGTGCACATGTTCTCTCTACATTACAGAAAATGTGTTGATGAGCTGAGAACACCGGCAAACATTTAAGTCATTTAAGAGTTTAGAAATCTCCACTTTTTGCTTGTTAAATGATAACAATTGTGCTTAATGATCATGATCATATTTTGGAGATTAATAATCATGATGAACCGTTAAACCATTATCATGCAGCCCTAGTTTAAGATTTGTTCTTCACCTGCAGGGTTCTCTGTGAATGTGGCGGAGTAGGTGAAATCCTTGCTGCTGTACTCTCTTCCACCTTGATCTGAGCGAACCGTAGTGGCTCCTGACTGGATGCCTGAATCTGTCCCGTAATACGACTGCTGCCATTCTGTGACCTTCACCGAGCCTGGGGCCTCTGCAACTGATGCACACATACACGACAAGAGTTTGAGTTGATCGATTGCCTCGGGTTCCATCAAAACCATATAAAACAACCATTGAAGTAACTCTTACAATCACACAAAGCATCATGAAACATGGAAATCAGTAGAGAGACAGCCTCGAAGCTAATAAACATGAATTTAAAAAAGCAGAAAACTCCTTTCCTTTATTTTGAAAGAACTATTAAACTGACTGGGAATTTTATTAGGGATGTACAATGTATTTCCACTATATCAATTATCAGAAAATATGAGAGATTTATGAGTATTGCTCGATACTGGATAAAACATATTTAGTTGTGCAGGCTATTTTCCCTTGTTTTTACACAACCCCCCCATTAACTAACACTCAAAGTTAATCTTAAAATCATTAACATAAAGAAATTAAAATAAATTAAATAATACAATTTAAATCAACTTCAAATGTCAAAATGAATATCCATTATAATTTTGTGATATCTAATTCACATTTAGAATTATTTATTTTAATTTCCTTTCTTACATAAAATAGTACATATAAATATCTTTTACTCCTTGCCATTTAGTGGTTATCATTCACAATATGAAAATGTTATTGGGATTATGGGCTCAACACTAAACATTTTTTTCTACTAGCCCAGTAGGACGAATGGTTCACATTTTTACTTGCCCTACCAATATTTTCACTGACCCTGCCATAAAAAAAAAAAATCGTTGCAGTTATCATTGTTTTTGACCCATGCTATCTTTTATTCTAATAAATAAGCTTATATGACACCAAAAGTTTAGATACCAATTAAATTATTCAATTCCCAGTTCCAATTTCGATACAAGAGCAAAAACTACTAGCCTAACAAATATAAAGTTAAAAAATTATTAAAGTCAAGTGAACAGTCAGTAAATAAGAACAAAAATGAACAAATTAAAAGCAATTGCAGAACTGAATATACAGATCAAAGATGCAAATGAAATGACACTTTATGAAAAATGGGCTGAATGAGACGCAGATCCACTCTCTGACAGCAGGGGGCGCTTATGGAACAGCAGTGATACAGCGTTCCCTTGTTACTGCTTATTACATTAAATGCATTATAGAGAGGCAAATGGAAAAAAAAAGCTATGTAAACTTTTCTGAAGACAGTCAGTTCCCCTCAGAAACACATTCACATAAACCCCCAATTTAATATTTAGGATTTTCTTCCAATATTTCATGCATCATGAACAGTGTCTTCTACAGTATTTTCTTCTCTTTGCGCTCATCTGCAGTATCTCTGGCCTCTTACACATTGCATTTACACAATTTGTAATATTTTCAACACAAATGTAATTTTGGAAAATGACAATGTAGATTGTATGCAAGGTGGCAACAGAGATCGGCTGAAATAAAATAAAAAATGCCCCGTCAACGGGTGCACATGTGCTCCACTGTAGAATTTATATATCAATTAATCATTGATAAAGCTACAAAGTTACTTGCCTAGACGGGTATTTTGACATACTTTTGTATGAATTTGTATGTTCAAGTGCAAGAATACACTGTACACTGGAGTTTTTTTCCCCGTCTTGCTAAAATGTTTTAAAATCTTTTTTTTATTATTATTCTTATTATTTGAAATAATAATTTTATTTTATTATTCACTCTGGCCCCAGGCCCTCAGACAATGTCGAGCCCTGTTGTAACAATTGCATGTGTACTTACAGTGCATTTCCATTTTGGCCTCCTGGACTCAAACCAAACAGTCCAAAAGTAAAACCTGCAAAACAAAATGATCATATATATTAATCAGAAATATTCAAACGTATTTGTGCCAAACAGAAGCCAAAGCTTGTTAAAAATACATATTTTTAAGTCCTGCTGCAATCTGTTCTTGATCAACAAAAAAAAAAAAAAAAAAAACAACGGGTGCAGAGGATCATGGGAGACTTGGGGCGGCAGCGATGGGGGAATGTCAGCGGTACTTTTTGACACTTGGCGTCTCAAAACAAGGCGTTTGATGAAATGGCTTGATTGAAAGCACAACAACCTCACAAAACCGGCTCTGTATGCTTCAACATTTACACACCCCTACACAACAAACCCCTCCCCTTTCTCCAGCTCTCACACATTTAAAGACACAACCACACTTTACTTTCAGACAACAGCTCAATATTGGAGCAGTATTGTTTCTTAAAATCCATTCATAACTTAAAGCAAAGCAATAAGAAAACCTTGTTCTCAAAATAAGCAAGAACGGACCAAATTTATCTGGCTGCCATAACTTTTTCTCCTTTCACATTTATCTGCACCTTGTAGTGTCGATTTACTTTCTCCCTCTTGGTTTCACTTGAACCCCTCCACATATGTTATGAAAATATCAGTATGGGGAGTTACCCCCAGATGCATTTACTCTTGATCGAGTCAGGTCTTGAACGCACCTCAAATAACCTACTGAGGTAATTTGATCAGATCTAGAAAGTGTCTTGAAGGGCATTTGCACATGGTCTTTTCATAAATTAATAGCTCTAAATGCATAAAATGACCAAGTGTAAATAAATACCCTTAGACAAGACAGGTCAACATACTCGATGTTCAACTAATAATGATTTTGATGGTCTATTAATCCCACATACATTTTTACCAATAAATAAATCTATTATCTATGTAATAAAGTTTATTATCTTTCAATTAATTTGATAAAAAAGCCTAACTTTATGTTCAGCATTAAAAATATATGCAAGCCTAATTATATATTATTATACTTATATCTGATTAAATGGATAAAAATGCTTAAATATATGCTTAACATGCAAAAACAAAATAACATTTTATATATATTGTTATTTTTATCTATAACAAATGTTTATTTTGTGTTTAATTGAATAAAAAGCCAACTTTGTTCATCATTTAAAAATGAATTTTATTAAAAAAATATATCAATTATGTATATACACAAACTAACAGTAATTGATGTTGACAATAATAACCAAAAATCTGAGCATCCCAGCACTCAAGACAGTTGTTCTATTCTGGTTATATTCCTAAAAGAGGTGGGAATGATCAAGGACAGGCCTTGGGACATGACATAACCTGATTGGTTGATTAGAGCAGCCAAAGACCACCAGCGAAGACTTAATGCCACAAATGAATTATAAAACATTAGTATGAATTAACCAAACACCTAAATGCACAGTGGTTTGTTGAAATTCATTCTAAAATTGCACACGATCAGAGAGTAGACATTCCCCAAACCAGCAGGAATGCCTGGCCACAGCCCGACAAACAATCGCGTAATGAAATGAAAGTTACATTTTAGAAATGCTGTACTTTACAGAACATCATGAGAACAGACTGAACATGTTTTGGATGCCTTGCATGTCGACACTCGAAGAGAGGCTGAACACACACACACATGTGGTGTGTGGCTGCAAGTTTTTCAGCAAACTAAACTGCTCAACAGCAACACGAAGCAGATTCTGTCGGTTTGCAAAACTTGTGGTTGTTTATTCGTGCCAAAATATGCCTCATGCTGACACAAATAGTCTTTCTCTGTGTTAATATACACATTACTGAAATGGTTCCTAAGAACTCAGAATTACTTAATTCAGATAGTTTTTGGCGTCAATGTCAATGGCGTCAGGAGGATACACCTAGCTGGGTGTATCCAAGTCAAAAACCTGTCAAAACGCATAAAATGCAACAGTCTGCGACTCCTGCAAGCCCTGCAGGTGAACGATAGCAAGTGTCTGTGTGAACACTGGGTGTGGGTACTTTCTCAAGCTCCCAGTCTAGTGAGCTAAAGAATCAGATTTACACACCCACTTTGGTACATCCGTACACTGTACTGCAGTTTAAAACAAAAAAAGCAATCAAACATAGCAGATTATAACAGATTAGGAGATAGATCACTGAAGATCATTGTTACACCTTACTGATTTTGGTCACAGTCCAAACTATTACAGTAAGTGAGTTTTACTAGTGCATACTTGCATGAAGACACAAGTTGTTTTTTAAAGGGCGAGGTCAATCACACAATTACAATGACACACCCATATAACACTACATGAAAAATCATCTGACAAATTTTACGCCTAAAATAACCTGAGGCATACATTTAAGATTAAAGGTGGGCTCTTCACTCATGGCAGTACGCATAAACCAAGTAGAAATGGGGTACTTGGACTGCAATTATGTATGAACCTGGACTCAGACGGACTTGGGTGGACTCATTTTTCAAAAGTATGGACAAATCCATATCGGGGAAGATTTTAAAATGAGCGGATCATTCGTAAATTCATTAAACCTTTACCTTATACAAACAGAAGACTAAAAAAGGGCAGAAATATATAAAGTCCATAGCTAAGAAAAACAATATCTACCACTGTGCAGTATGAGGGGAAATGACTGATAAACCATTGATTAACTGCTGATCTGAAGTGTGTACTGTTGTCTCTACTTTGGATTTCACATACAGTTGGGATGAATAGTTAATGAGTAAAAGTGTATTACTGTGCATTACTGTGCAATGTGTGCATTCGATTTCACACTGAGAAAACGAGCAATGAATGTCACACGCCCTTCAGAATTATCACCCACCCGCTCCACCTACAGTCCCTGCCTAACGGACCCAGCACCTCTGTCAGCTTTGATTGGATTGTGGATATGACAGATCCCAGAGCTGATTCCCAAAACTCGAATCCAGGCGTGACATTCCACAGCAGTCCACGGAGTGCTTACTGTGCTATAGCAGTCTAGTCTCCCACCCACTTATTCTTATACACACCCTCTCAATGACTTTCTGTCATGTACTGACATATATTTACAAAATCCAGCCCAACAGTGACTACGTGAACATTGGATCTGGTGTATTTTGCCCATTATGAATTATGAATCACAATTTCAAACTCTGCTTTAAAAATCCAAATAATAAATAAATTGAAGCATTACATAGAGTAAAAACTGAAACGAATAGCTTTAAATGCTACAGCTAAATTAGGCATCACAACATTCTGCAATACAGTATGGTAAAGAACCATGTTATTTTGCCATTTGTTAAAGATTACATTAGTGTTATAAAAATGTTCATGTTTTAAAGTTTAACATTAAGTGAGCACTGGTTAATGACAAATTAATGTAAAATTAAACATCCTGTATTGACCAATGACAAATATTTTACCAATATATCTTGTATCCACATTAAAAATGATGGTACAATATTGAATTAATGATTTATGTTCCATCATTTTCAATACATTAAGTAAAGAATCTGATTATACAACTGTCCATTTGTGAGTGGCCAGTATCTTCACTGAAAGAAAGAAAAACTAAATCAGGAATTGCTATAGTCAATTTCACAAATAATTGCAACAAAATATTGAATTAAAAGATAATTTTTAAGTAGAAAAACTTGATATTTTCATGTCAAACATATGTCAATCTTTATTTACAACTTTAAAAGACTTATTTTCCAGTGTATGTGATACACAAATCTTGATGCTCATGCTTCTTTTGGAATAATATATATATATATATATATATATATATATATATATATATATATATATATATATATATATATATATATATATATATATATATATATATATATGGTCATGTGAGTGTGTGAGAGACACAGGGAAATGTGAATGATTTTGTGTACATGTCCTAAAAAGGATACAGTAGGGGTTCTGCAAATAAGAAGTTAATATTGAGTCACGTGTGTGTCTTCTGATTCTGAAGATTCTGAATTTGGCCAGGTGTGCATATATATATATATCCTTTTTAGGACATGTACACAAAATCATTCACATTTCCCTGTGTCTCTCACACACTCACATGACCTGCCGGCTAAAGAATGTCAGAATCAGATGTGCTGATGGTGCTTATTCCTTGAACAATACTGAGAACAGTACAGTACCCATAATCTCTCTCTCAATCTACCCGGCCCTCAGCACAGACAGGGAGTGCCACTGATATGACTCAGGTGTGTGCGGTCTTCTACTCCGAGACCTGATATGTGAAGCTTTTCTATAGTGTTGCAGAACTGATAATGTGTGTCAATGCCATGACATTAATTTATATTAATGCATTCGAAAATTCAATAAAATGCAATTCAAACATGCAATGCATTTTATGCATATCGATTTCATTTATTGTCATTATAAAGTGGATTTCACCTTTAATCTTTTATTAACTAAAGTATTTTTACTAGTGCATGTGAAGAGGTGCTTATTGTACTTTTTATTGTTTACTTTGAAACATCTGGGTGTGATATAACAGTCTTAATATCATCATAAACAATAAAAAGTTTCAATTATATATATATATATATATGTGTGTGTATTCATAAATACATATTTTAAACATGTATAAATTATGAAAGAATTAACACAATATTTTGACACTATTTTAGGGCAAAAAAGCATAAAAAAAGGAAAATACATCACAGAGTGGTCATTAAGTGTCCACAATGAGCCATTACCACATTTACATTTGAATTACTGCCAGAAAGCAGCCATATTGGTTTAAGAGTCAGTCTCCAGAGATTATACAGCTGCTATGCCTCATAGCTTTAATTCAGAACAGTAGTATGAATGAAATCCAAAGCCACCCACACAGTAGAAGACACACACACACACACACACACACACACACACGTTAATGACTTTGTGACCTGTCACCTACCAGCTGAGCCCATTAAGAGCCTGCAGTGTTTGAGATCTCCCCAGACGCTCAGCTTGCTTCCGCTGGAGACAGCAAGTGGGCGAGCAGGTGGTCTGCACTGACTTGGGCCCGCGGGTTTCTTTAAGCCCAAACAAAATGCACGCACAGGCCTTTCAAAATGCAGATCCATCAAACAGCACTTCCAATTACACAGTTATCATAGGAGCTCAAATGAACCGGGCGAGTTCTAATGTGCTTTTCTGACTACGGCTGCACACCCTCAGAATAATGGATAGCTACCAGAGAGGACTATTGCATTTTGCAAGGCATATTAAAAAAAAAAGTGTCATATTTTGGTTCATCCTACAACAGAAATTTACCACCACAGAACAATATATAGCTTTGCTAATGCAATGTAACATGAAATACATAAATATATATCTTTTAAATTACCTATCAATAAAACAAACCCCTCCATAACATTTTTCTGACTGCAAATGCATTAAGATTGCATCGGTACCCTTTTATCTGAATTTAAACTCTTCATAATAACTTTCCAGTGCACTAGAACAGTAAAATCACATGCTTCAATACATTTTTCGTTTTGTGGCAAATGGACACACACAAAAAAAATGCATATTCAACTCATGTTGCACAGCACTGCAGTAGAACACACATCTCTGAAGTTAATTGATAAATACATAATCATGACTATTTTGCAGCAGTAGGTAAACTCATCTTGAAGCAAAGCTTTCCAGGCAAGCTAAACCATTAGCACCAATAAATTACATGCAGGTCTAGAAAAGAAAATGATTAATGCCAACAAATATGCAGATTATAAACACATTAATTGATAATAAGGACCAACAAATTAATTTTTAGGGGGCATGAGGAGAGTAAATTAGCATTAGCATGCTAATCAAAGTATTGTGGCTAAAAGATCTAGACTAACTAAGTGGTTGTTGGGTGTAAATCATTCTTAATACAATGATACACTGCTGCAGATGCTCCATACTATTCCATTTACATGGTTTAAAAGCTAAACGGTGTGCATTTGGTCATGAGTGATACTTGCAATAAGTGCTTAGATTAACACAGACAGGAAGAGAAAGGCCATTAGCAAACAAGCGAGTATAATGCTCGCTGCATGCTTGTGTCTATATTCAGCTCGACATGATAGATTAAGAGATATGCGATAGGAGCAGTGAATACCTGTACGTCTAATTTCCAGTATCATGTAAATATTCAAGATGTCCACTATCCCATAATCCCTCTTCTGTTTCAGGCCAGATGAGATGAAAGAGGTCATGAATGTGCACAGCTGTGTGACTGCCTGTGGCTTGATGGACTATCAGAAACAATTCATGTTATTGTAAGTCATTAGCAAAGGCATTAACGGTAAGTGGGGCATTATCCGAGACAAGAGTTTCCGACATTTTCTCAGCATTTTCAACAACAAGTTTCAACCCCTCTTGGTTTTTAAAATACATCATTATAAATAGAAGAAAGCCAATTCATCAAGGTATCTGTGATTCTCATAAATGTCGTCATTTTAGACCATTGTGCAATTTCTTCCTGAGAAAGGAGGAAAGCTACTTCATCATAGTTATGCATGAGTTTGTAGAGCACAACTGAGCCAATGTGATAGTTGTTGAATATTTTATTAGGCTGAGATGTCCTGGGGCAAACCCTGCTGGTTGTGCATAAATCTGAAAAGATTTGGAGGAATACTACAGTATTCTGGAGCAAGTTTGGCACTCAAAATTTATGTTTATTATGAAATCTTAAAAAAAGTACGTTATGTTGTGATGCAAGTTCCCTTGCTGCCAAAAATTAACTTAATCAGCAAGAAGATGTTGTTGACTCGCTGGTATAATACTAAACTCTAGAGACTTTGGCTTGAAAAGGTTGTTGCATCTTTTATACAGGTTATTTCAACTTATAGGGGTCAACTGAGATCAAATAAACTATTACAAAGGACTATGGGAAGTTTCTTTATTACCAAATAGAATTAAATGGAGGGCATTTTAGAAGGATTATTTATTAGCCTGAGATTGTCTCTCTGGCTTGCGAAAATTCCCTTCCAGTTACACTACACCTCCCGAGCCCTGATTTAAGGAGTGGAGATGTTCTGTCTTGATGATACATGTCCAGAACCTCCCACAACTTTTACTCATGCTGAGCAAAGCTGCTCCCTCCTTTACAGGAACAGTGGTCTTTAGACAGGATTGTGTTTTTTATATATATATATATATATATTTTGCCCAGAACATCACCCAAAAGCTTTTAAACTGATCAAATCACACTTAATTAATACATTTTGAACTTCCCTTCTAGGGTTTGCAACTTCCCTCTTCTAGCTACCAGCAGAGGGACATTCAATTATTCATGTTATGCAGTGTTAAACTCACTATCAGGATATGAGGTTAGTTGAGGTTAGTTTTATATTGAGTCGAATATGACTCCTCAAATTCCACTCGATATAAAAACAAAGGGGAGGGGACTCCTTTGTGACTCCTCGGTGTTAATTCGGTAGGTCTGTGCTGGTGTCGAGTTTTAACGGACATCTGAGGAGAGCTTTGTTAAAATTTCATGAGAGCTCAGCTGACCGCCCACAGAGTTATGGAAAAGATATCAGTGCGCAAAGAGGTCTTGGAGAGGTAATTAAGTGAGAATCATACTTGAGTTATTCCATTGCTACTCAATATATCAGGCAGAGTATTAAGACAGATTCACACCAAGAAATATGAGAATAAAGATATTAGTGTTTCTACCAATGCACAAATATATTTATTTAATTAGAAGCGCAGGAGGCATGCAGTTTTGTGGTAAATGCTCCAGCTCTTTAAATTCGGACAGATTCTGATTGGCTGTCAATGTTTTTATTGTTTGACAGCTGGAAAAACACTTGTTCAAACAATACTGTTCCTCTGTGTCATCATATAGTTGTGTCCCAGATTTCAGTCGATTTAATGATTATTATTACTTTATAGATTCTTGCAGGGGCAGGATATATATTTTTGTTTGCACTTCCAGTTCTATTGTCCTGAAATCAGCAGGGTTTTTTTGAATGGGCTTTTGGTTAAATACCTGAAATAAAGTCTGTGGTGGTAACACAAGCTCAAGATATGGTCACGTTTTATTCTATGATATAAAATACAGCAATAATACCCCACGCACAATTTTATAAAATTGCAATTGCTAACAAGTGGCTAAATGGGACTACAGAGGTTGTCCATTATATTAATTATCACCACACCAAACACATAAACTTACCTACTAACTAGTGCACTTTTACAGCCTTCTTGTGTTTATAATCTCACTCTTGCAAACTTTAAGTCAACCAAACCTTCAGTGAAAATGTTTTTTTTTTTTAATCATCACTGCAGCACTCTATAGTAATCTTTATCGCTATCGACCTTGGTGTGAATGGTCCTCTACAGCGAGATTCAGGTCTATAACACAACTAACCTAAAAAATTCCTTAAAGAACTATTAGCTTGACCCTGTACAGATTGTCAAACAACCAGCCCATCTTATCCATCTCAGACAGCTGGTCATTCAGCTCAGATGTCATATAGCTACAGATCTCACTCCACATTCATTAAAGATATGTATTATACAGAAAGGCAGAGCGGTAGAAATTGAGTAATTAAGATGCTAATTGATCTAAAATAAATAAATAAATAAAAAAAACCTGTCAAATATAAGCAAACAGACATCCCGAGCAAATTGTGCTTATGGGTAATCTCCTTTGGCCCCTCTGAAGTGTATTTATGAAGAGGGGACCAAGCTGCCCCTTGCTGTCCTAATGTAGGACAATATCAGGGATTTGTGCCTGTAGGGAGATTAATGGCTATGTGTGAGCCCAAATGCTGTAAATCTCATCTTAAACCAATGCCAGTCAGTCGGTAAAGCAACCAGCTGGCCTCTGACTGCACTGCTAATGTGCACAACTCAGGAATTCCCACAAAGAGCAAATGCCACATCCTGTCTGTGTTAATATCTACTGCAACTGAGCCATACAAATATATAAATAGACTTTATGGTTTTTCGTCTGTCTGTATTTATTATAGATTCTGTAAGTGAGAAAACACACATCACACTCAACTCAACTCGCCCAAAACGGCTCTCTAAATCCATGTCAATAAACTCTGTGGAATTTAGTTGCTTCTTTAAGTGATAAACCACTCGTAGAGAACACAGCTTTTTGCTTCCTTGCTAACCAGACAAACAGGAAAAGGACGTATGATAAGGAACATAATTTCCTTTGAGGCAATTTTAACATTTGACACTTTGTAAACACTCAAAATTACTTAAGTGGTAACTTAAATATGAGAAAAATCCAATTGTATCTTATCTCTCAGAATGAAACTAGTGAAGATAAGTAAGCTTTTCAATAAAGCATGATACAGCCCTACCTAGACACATGCATTCACGCAAGACCCTGACTAACAATGTAAAAGACAGAGGCATGAATAACTTATGATTTAGATGTGTTAGATTAACTAGGTTTTCTTTAGTAGTTTCTTTACATTTGACTTCACCGGGCTCTTTAACACACTTCATTTTAACAACCTGTGTCACAGGTGTGGCAACACCAGCATTTAAAACATGCTTTTGTTTTTGTTTTGTTTTTCAAAACCAGTGTTTATATGTCAACAGAACACATTAATATCAACTGTTTGAGGTTATTCTTTATATAATGTCACAAAATAATAAAAAATACAAAATCACATTAGAGAAAGATGAATATCTCTGATAGTTCTGCCAATATCTGTCATCATTTCTGTCATTTAAAGTGTCAAATAAAAAGTGTTGGACAATATGTATACTTAGTACACATAAAGTTTAATAATATGATCACAAATTGTTTCAGTAAACACAAAAGTTAGTCTATAAGGTTAAACGCTCATAAACAGAAGTCGTCTTTGCATGAGGAAAACAGCTCGTCAAAATGTATGTAGGCTACTGTCATTATTTATCAAGTTATCACAGATTTACACCTAAAAAGTATTTTGTTTAAAATGTATTTAGCTGACAGGCGCTAGAGGCGCCAAAAGATCAATGAAAGACGAAGCGATTGAGAAAACAAAATTAATTATTTGGAGAAATTTGACTCTTTTTTTAATAGAGTGAAGACGACCAGTAACTGAGACCGTCATCTCCCTTTGTATTTATTGCACATAAGAAAAGTCCTAGGTTTTGAATATGAGGTTTAGTTAAGAACAGAATTTTAACCACTGTATGAATTATTCCTCCAAGTCTATCGTATGTACTTTGATGTTTAATATATTATTTATATGTCAGATTGCGAGCAGGCGTGTCATTAACCTTACGTTTAATGCCAACAGTTGACTTTTGCGAATGTGGGGCGTTTGCTTGTGTTTCTTTGTTGGGTAATAATAAACGCACCCGCCTAACTTATATACAGATTAATGTTTATATCAACTATGATGTGTACGATGAAATAGCGAGCATTTAACGAAATAAAAGCGGATCAGCAGTAACCGGACACACGGAAGTGAGAGATCGCACAGGTTAAGTAAACCAACACCGACAGAACAGCTCACTTTCCCAAGAGACCCAACTACGAATCAATGGCTGCTTTATACGGTCGATCGTATAGACTGGATAAAACAGATAAGGTTTAACTAACTAGGAAGGCACAAAAACAAACGCGTCTTCTTGATTAAACTTATATTTGAGTTTACCTCTAACCCCTCGTCTCCAAACAGCGATCCGAGAGTCTTTTAGTTTTCCACCGCGGTAACAGAGTTCCTGGGAGTGTGATACTTCTCTCGCTTTCAGATGAGGGTGAACTGTGTGCGATGGGGAGAGGGCAAAGTCTCCTCCAGAGCTCCGCCCCGATACTATAGAGTCCCGCACCACACCCAAACCCACACCCCCGCACTCTCACTGCGCTTCAGGACACTTAAACACTCCAAAAACACTTCAAATCGACACCTGATTGCTTTAGTTGAGCAATACACACACACACACACACACACACACACACACACACACACACACACACACACACACACACACACACACACAATATATATATATATATATATATATATATATATATATATATATGTATATATATATGTATATATATATATACATGTATATACAATACTTCATATGTATGACAAGTGTCTTTTCTTGTCTGTGATCGTGTATAAGGATTCGATTCATTTTTTTTATCTCTTATGATTTATAGAGATAATTTTCCAAATCATTTTCTTTCATAATCCTATTGTGCTTCTCAAAAGCAGTGAGATATGGAGTCAAAACAGGGCCACATATAATTGCAAAAGAAAATAAAGTTTTGCAAATGAAAATTAAAGTATTGAGAAAAATAAATGTGCTTTTCGCAAACAAAAATAAAGAATTGCAAAATATAGTCTAAATGAAACAGAGGAAAAGAAATGATTTTGAAATATATATTTTCCATGGCCATATCTACTAATTTATTTGCTTCGCTGCTTTTATTTTGCATTGCAGTCACGTTTGAGCGTACGATACTCTTTTTCCCTCTGCACTTTACATTTCTGTGCATCTCAATCTCTGAATTTCTGGCACTGTTTTAACATAGGGTGGAGTCAAGGGAAGGGGGCGTGTACAACAGGCCTGGGCACGCCTCCCTGGAAGTGATTTCAACGGCTAAATCAAACTAAGAAAAAAAAATATGTTTTTTTCTCGCAATACTTCATTTTCTTTTGGAATTATTTTTGTTCTTGCATTACTTAATTTTCTTTTCCAATTCTTATTTTTGTTTGCAAAAAGCGCATTTATTTTTTCTCAATACTTTCATTTTCGTTTGCAAAACTTTATTTCCTTTTGCAATACTTAAATTCTTTTGCAAGTATATGTGGCCCTGTTTTGACTCCATAGTGAGATCTTCTACCTTAAGGGCATATTCATGTCAGTGGCCACACCTTGGCCGGCATTACGACATACAAGGCGCAATATGATGAACTCTGACTAATTACCTTTGAAACTATACACTCACCCAATTCATTTAAAGAACTTTTCATTTAAAATTACACTTCTAGGATTTAACAAATTCCACATGCAAAACACAATCCTCAAAAGTGAAACCATAATTTTTTAGATTATAATAATTATAATTATTTTTAATTTCAGTTGTGTTTGTTAACTATCTAATTGTAAGAGTGTTAAGAATCAATAATATTGTATATTAGCAAATATCCCTATTCATTTCATTTGCAGATCTTCTGCAAGACTAAATAATCCTGATTTACCGGTATAGATCATATAAGATATTTGTATACTGAAACAATGGCCACTCGCTCAGTTGTAGTTCTGTTACATTTGAGAAGGTTCTCAGAAAATGTTACATTTGAAAATTGTGACACATTTGGCAACATTTTAATAGCTGTGGAGTGAGTGATCCTTAATTACAATAAATTACTGTTTACAAATGTGCAAATCATAGTTCAGAGGAAAAGGAGGGAGAGTGTCAAACGAGAAAGGGGTGGAGGAGGGCGAGGGGTGTGGCTGGGCTACTCCTTTATGCTCAAAGAATTACGACAGTAACAATAAGTCAAAATAAATTTGGTCAGAAATCAGGAAGTTTAGCATAGGATAAGATTAAAAGTTCATGTTGGATCAGTGTAAATTACTTTAGATTAAAAACAGCTTCTGCTTTTTGACATATGAGGAACAAAGATGTGCAAAAGAACTCAAAGGACAGTAGGTTTAATTCCTACATCAATACAGATGCTTGGGATCTATTGATGATTCAGAACTGGACAGTGCCACACAGACATATATAAAAGCAGTTAGATCTTTGTTGTGCATTAAGAATGTGTATATTTGCTCAAATAAAGTATATATTAAAAACCCAAAATACAACGAATACAAAATCTCTGGTTTGTGGTCAATATTTCAGAAAAGCTTTATCGTCTGAATGGGGATCAGAGGTCAGCATTCCCAAGCTGCCTTTCATGCTTAGCTCATGAAGCCAAAATAGCTCAACATGTGCAGAGGACATGGACATGCATTTCCGCGTCTATTCAGCTAAGCACTCTTTAGAGAGGATCACTGACATGCCTCGGTGAGGACAATGGCATCAATGTTTTATAAGAGACAGGTGACATATGGACATGCTTGGAGGAAAGTGCTCTTTCAAACCCGTGTAATTAATGTGAATGAAAGCAAGCATTATTAATATTGCAGTCTTTGTTGATTGATTAAGTGGTAAAGGATTGTTTTGCATGAGACTCGTAAAGCTGTGTGGAGCAAAACGCATGGGTGACAAATAAATGGGTGGCCAAAAGTACACTTTTTGAAAGCAAACCTTATTATTAATACCCTTGTCCCTTTTATTCAAAATAAAACAAATACTAGGATCTTAGAAAGAGCATAGCTTTGTCTTCAAACATCACAGGATCTGAAATAAAGACTATAACTTTTCTTAGTTAAAATGTCTCTGTTTGCAAACAATGTATGTAATGTAATGTAAGGTGTTATTTCTACAACATACATTTTCTGCATACATAGTAAGTTTGATTCAGCCGTTAAACATTTTTAATACTTGACTTGTAGTGTAGATGCTACCGCATATTTCAATGGAATATGACTATGTTGTTTGTGTTTGTTTTATAAATAAATGTACTATTTATTTGTAACTATAAAAGGAATAAAAAAATATAAGATTTATATACAACTTTTCAATATAAAACTGAAACATCCATAAAAATCAATAGGCTACGGGGTTTTAGGATTCTTATGCAGTATTGCAATGACCTGAAAGACAGTTTTAATTAAGAAAATAAAAAATACTCATGGAACACAAACAGTAAAACATAGGAAGTATGTTAAATGATAAAATACACCTTCACAGTTAGTAGGTTAACTTTGGATAAAAACTTTACACGACAGCATAGGGAAAATTCGGGTAATGCAATTGATTTGAATGGTAAAAATAGACCAATTTAACTGCATTTTCTTGTACTCTGTAACGAAGAAACTTCAGTCCACTCACATGGATCTCATGACCTGACAGCAGCTCTTCTGATGCACCGTCTTTAGATGAACAGCTGAACGTTCCTCAGTGATGGAGCGACCTCTGATGGAGCTCCCGAGTCAAAGCGCGTTCACGGCGGACCTGACCAGAGGCTCTGACAGCCCAAGCGCTTCACTCCGAGCGATACATGGACAAAGGAGCACAAACAAGACAAAGTAAGTTTCACAAAATTTACAAAAAAAAAAAACCTGTCAATAAAATAAACTGTTTGGCTGCTGGTTCGTGAAGCGAATAAGTTGGACAGAGAGGCGACTGTTCCGTTGTTTGGCAGGGTGGGACTTTTCATCTCTACTCATGCATTTAATTATTAACATCTACTGTTCACTTGCTTGTGTTGTTTTTATAGGCTTAGAAATGTTCATTAGAAATGTTCACGTGCATTTGATGTTTAATGCAGACTAAAAACAGACTGATTTTTTTCATCTGCTGCACTTTTTCAGTGCCAAATAAGGTTCAGTTATAACGCATGGAAAGTTTTGCCATAGAGAAGCGTCACGTGTCCGCTATGAGTTTTTTAAATTAGCTAAGTAAACTTGTTTTGAATGACACATAGAGTAGGGGGCAGTTGTGTCTGGCTGCCTGTCCACGTTTCCTCCGGTGCTGAGCCCTTACAAAAATAACAAGGACCCGGACTTCCCCTGTTTGGGGTTAGAAATGCTGCTTGCAGTGACGTCATTATGAGGTTTAAGATAATAAACTATTGCACTTATAGTAGTTATGTATTGTTTAGAGAGAGAATATAGGCTATGACAGCCCTGCTGACAGAAATATATTCTTAGACGTTTGGCTTATGTTCTCATATTTCTAAATGTTCTCTCACGGTTCAAAATAAGTTTTTAAAACTTTTTTTTTTAAATGCAAACGTTAATAGAATGTTAGTTTTGTAACAAGTAACATTCAGCTAAAACATATAAACACTCCATGAATGATGCAAAAAATAAGTTGTTTTCCCCCCTAACATTTTGAGAACATTATTTAAGGGATAGTTAACCCAAAAATGGCAATTCTGTTATCATTTAGTCACCCACTAGTATCCTCTAGCCTCTAAAAAGTTAGGCTGTAACTTTCTTTGGTTAACGATGCCTTTAAAGTCCAGATTACTTTGAAAGGACTTTCTATTTGATTAAAACTGCCAGGAGATTCTAAGAAAGTTCTAGCCAAAGCTCTAAGAGCATTCCCTATTAGCAGGAAAGTTGTTAAAGTACATGTCATTTGCTCGATGAAGCTCCTTACTCATCAACTGGAGTAAAACAAGTGGGAAATGATGAACATGAATGTGGGCAAAATGTCTTCATCTCCCATGTATTTGTAGGCTAATGGAGTTTTAATCCCTTTATTTAGAGTGTTTTGTTTGCGATGGACTTTACCCTGAGTTTAGGACAGGCCACTGTAGATTTTCCCACTGAAAGAAAAACAGTTACAGACAGGTGCAGACACACCCGAACAGATTCATTGAATGTTTGCATGCGCAATAATATACATATTACAATTATTTTTGAATCATGTAAAACATATATAAATATATATGTAAATATATGTACATAATATATAATTTTTTTTGTCTATAAGTATCTGTGCATGTACAAATGAAGGTGACCTACATTTCATTGATGACCTACATTTTGTGATTTTGAGTGAGAATGAAGTTAATTTACTGAAAAACAAAACACTGATATTAAATCATGTGAGCCACCATGATATCACATAAACGTTCCAGCCAGCTGTTGTTACGAAACACTAGGTTTGGGAGTAAACCATTATAGGTTTGGTTCTGAACTAAACATTTGTAAATGCTATTTGTAACTGAACTTTCAGTATTCATCAATATTCCATTAAAATGTTGTGTTAGATGTCACATTTTAAACATTTTATATATATAATGTTTAAAATGAAAATAAATAAATAAATAGATAAATACATATATATATATATATACACCTTCTCATTCAAAAAGTTTTCTTTATTTTCATGACTATGAAAATTGTAGAGTCACACTGAAGGCATCAAGGGCTATTTGACCAAGAAGGAGAGTGATGGGGTGCTGCGCCAGATGACCTGGACTCCACAGTCACCGGACCTGAACCCAATCGAGATGGTTTAGGTGTGAGCTGGACCGCAGACAGAAGGCAAAAGGGCCAACAAGTGCTAAGCATCTCTCGGGGAACTCCTTCAAGACTGTTGGAAGACCATTTCAGGTGACTACCTCTTGAAGCTCATCAAGAGAATGCCAAGAGTGTGCAAAGCAGTAATCAAAGCAAAAGGTGGCTACTTTGAAGAACCTAGAATATGACATATTTTCAGTTGTTTCACACTTTTTTGTTATGTATATAATTCCACATGTGTTAATTCATAGTTTTGATGCCTTCAGTGTGAATCTACAATTTTCATAGTCATGAAAATAAAGAAAACTCTTTGAATGAGAAGGTGTGTCCAAACTTTTGGTCTGTACTGTATATATATATATATATATATATATATATATATATATATATATATATATATATATATATATATATATATATATATATATATATATATATATATATATTCTGAATGCACACAATAAAATATTCTTATATTTACCCTATATTTAATATGTTATGCAAGTGCCATGTATAGCCATATCATGATCTGTCATGCCTGGAAGTCATAGACGTTTAAAAGAACGATTCAGTCATCACTGAGTAGTGAGTACTATTATCAAACTTCGTAATTGGGCATTGCAATTTAATTATGGATTAAAGTATTAAAGTGTCCAGAAACCATTTATGAGTGTAAAATAAATGGTTAGGTTCAATTAATCAGCAAATCTGATTGATTCCATAAAGTAATCAGAGCCATTTAATTAAATCGACCTGGCAGTGATGAAACTGCTTTTAGCTGTATTAGCTGCAAAATGCTGACTCACAGATTGTCTCTCTTTATTCTCTCTCTCTCTCTCTTTTCTCTTGCTCCCACCCATTCCTCTTACTAACTCCACCCTCCCTAGCTCTCCGTTCACAAAGTCGTCTCAGTGCACAAGACAGTTGATAGAGTAAGCAGAACAAGGCAGGGCAACCTTAAGCAGGTGTAAAGGACAGTTTGAAGAAGGACACGAGCTCCTGTGTGTGACCTATCGTCTGTCGGCCCGGGACAGCGGCTCTGCTTTCACCCAATGCAGACATCATCTATCCATTGCTGTAAGTAGCTCTAAACTTCTTTCATGTTTCTGATTCTCAGTTGTAGCTCTCATCTCATCTGCTGTGATACTATTGATGTTTATTGAATACAACACAAATGGGCATCTTTGGTGCAGTCTGCTTGGTGTCCAACCATTGTTAGAGAGACTGCAGAAACCCTTAACAGAAAGAAGACAGGAAGTAAGTGTGCTGTCTTCTGCTGTTGAACTGATCAGTCCACACTGAAATGTGATACATCATTGTTTGTTTACAGGCCGTTTAGTTTTTGTGATTCAGTTACACAAGATCATGTTTGTTTTATTAATAACACTACAAAAAGATATTTCAATTCATAGGGTGAGACTAAATAAAATTGTTATTAAGACGTATATCATGGCATTGTGTAATGAAGGAGGATTAATAATCAGAGGACTCAGCTCTAAAGATACTTTTAAAAAGGGGCGTAGAAGTTTAGTCGTTTTCTTAATGGCATAGTTCACCCAATATTGAAAATTCTGCCATTTTTTCTTCTGCAAAACACCAAAAAAAGATATTTTGAGCAATATTGGTAACCAAACATTTGGAGCCCAGTGATTTCTTTAAAAATATAATTCTTTTCATTTCAAATGATCTTGTTTTATGTTGCACAGAAAAAAAAATGTTTTTTAGAATGAAATGAGGATGAGGAAATTATGACAAATTTATTTATTTATTTTACAAAGTTTAAGTCTTGTTCAGTTTTATAAATAAGTCATGTTTAGTCATATTCTTCAAAAGTAGTCATCTACTGCTGTGTGGCCAAAACGACATTTGTTGCTATCAGTGCGGTCTGCATTATGCACTCTGCTAGTGTTTGTTTTCTCTGTAGAGTTTTGCACTTTATTTGTGTCTTATAGGAAATGTACAAAATTTGGGGTACTCGAATAAGTAATGAACATTTTGGTCCTTGCTCAATTTGACAAGTGGTATCCTGTGATTAAAGTAAACATGTAAAAGTTTGGGGTCAGTATTGAAATGGATACTTATATTCATCAAAGATGCATTCAATTGATCAAAAGTGGAAGTAAAGACTTTTGCATTCTTACAAAAGCTTTCTATTGCAGGCAAATGCTGTTCTTTGAGTCAAATAATCCTGTATTATGGTTTCCACAAAAATATTAAGCAGCACAACTGTTTTCAACGTTGATAATGAGAAGTATTTCTTAAGCTATTAATCAGCATTTTAGAATGGTTTCTGAAGGAAAACAGTTATTTGTAGAATTTAGTTATAGTTACCTTATCAACTATGGCATTGTTTATCCAACTGTAGTGAAAGCAGAAGTTTTCTGGAATAATATTTATTTCCTTTTTTCTTTTAGGCAAGAGTGAAAGCGAAGCAGATCAGCTAATCACGTTTATAACATAACTTTGACCTCTTAAACTGCCCAGCTTACCAGCACCAACCATCATGTGTTTGCTTTCTTGCTACTGCATGATTTTTGATATCTTATCTCATATTTCAGATCTCATATAACTACATCATCTTTGGGAAACAGCATTTAGAAGAAGAACTTTAATGAGCCACAACGTTTTATTTGCAGTTCAGAAGAGTGCATCAGTTCAGCACACAGGACATTTTATTATTTATGTCCTCGGGTTAATGTGTAACATGCACGCAGTCAGCTCTTTGTGAGGTATGATTTACATTGAGGTGAAAAGCTGAACAAACCACAAGAGAAAGAGAAAGGGAAGGGCTGGAGGTGATGTCATACTCACGACTCTATAGCTGTGTGAAAAGTCAGTGTTTGCTTTCAAGCAAATAAAACTTATTGTGATCATGATATCTCATTTTTGCATTCACATTGTTCCAAGTACATTCAATTAACTACATTCATTGTTGTCCTAAAGTCTCATGTGGCTCGGTTTTTAATTGAACAGAAGTGTAAAGGCAGTTTTGAACCAAAAAAATTACATTATTTACTCATCCTCTTTTCTTTCCAAACCTGTATTCTGTAAGCAAAGATTTTTTAATAAGCTTTACAGATTATAAGAGACATGGTCGATGTGCTGTCATTGTAAGGAAAAAGTGAAATAAAGATTCTTCATGTGCAGTTCTTAAAAAGGCCTTGAAAAGTCTTAATTCAGCCTTCCACAAATTAAGGCCTTAAAAAGGTGTTAAATTATAGCCATGTTGCATACACTGCAACAAATAAATGTCTTCCTCATTATTTTATTTTCTAACACAAATATCTTAACTTCCTTTAATAAAGTTACATTTATGTTCTTGAGATGCAAAATGAAGATGTGAAGTCACAAAATAATGTGAGTTCATGTTCAAAACAAGAGCAAATATCTCTAAATGGGGAATGAAGTCCATAATGAGCCCATTAGCAGATATTTATACTTGGTTTAATTGTAAAATTTAACTTTGGTCTTTTCAAGTAAATGCATCTTCTTGATTCAAGAATCCTAGACATTTGCACAAAATATCATGGAAGAATATCAATTTTTTGTTATCAGAAGGTTAATGTTATTTTCATATTCTATTGGTATCATATACTAGGTTGTTTTTCCCCAACATGAATTAATAAAGCAGTCGAGATCTGTTAGAAGTTGTATTTTGTTTTTACTAATACAACTAATTGAAAAAAAGACTTATTATATTGGTGCATTGTGTTCATTTCAATTGTTTCCTTGACATTTCTTTGTTTGGCCTTTAAAATGTCTTAAATTTACATTTATAACCTCAAAAACTCTGTTCAACTATAATATGTAAAAAATACTGTCATATTGGTTTGGAACAACAGGCTTCCACAACAAGTGCTTTTTTTCAGTGGCATGTTGCATCATCAGTGTTTTATTAACTGTATATTGAGCTCATAATTAAGCTCAGAATATGATTTTTGTCTTTTTTATTCAGAGAGAGTGTGTGAAGGACTGCTGCAGTGGGGCTTGTTTGTATAAATCGGCACACATGATCAGATACAGCAGTGATATGAGAATTTTCTCTATCACCTGAGGGCCAGAGACAGGGGTTCTCCTTTAGACCTCTTTTAGAAAACACCTGATCTCACTACTGAGAGTCGACATCATTGCATGACTTTAATGAAATTAACTGTTCTCTTTTAAAGGTTGAGGAATATCAAGCAGAAAGTATTTTAATTTTCTGCCTCCCTGCATGATGAAAGAGAGCTAAAGTGTAAGTCTAGAAGAACTTATCTTTCAAAACCTTACTTTAATCTGATTTTGATTGTGCTGACTGCCTTAATGTTCTCATTATATCTGTATCCAACCACACCTTGATTGATCTGCCATGGTTTATTGGCAGTAATCAACCTACCTGATCTGGCTGACGCAAATTAGAGGAAAATATTCTTGTCATTGCCAGAAATTCACAGAAATTGAGCTTATAGTTCCTTGTTTTCCTTGATGTGTTTTCCTTCCACTGATTGATGACTTTTTTTTGTAGAGATGTGAATCTTTCTGTTTTTGACCATTTGGGTAGTGATCGATTGACTGATTGATATATCAGCCAAGTTGGTTAATTTGTTGATAATTGACTATTTTGAGATGTTTGGAATAGCCAGTACCCATGCCTGCTTAGTATATTGCCAAAAGCATTAGTTCTTCCATATGCCTGTCCCAAAATGAATCAATAACCTTGTCAATGCATAGTACGCATGCATTTTTCAAATAGACCTATTTTTCTTCCATTGTATATCTGCATAATTTTAAAGAATGTTTTTGACCAATAAGGCCTATATGAAAATACGGCAAAATGTATTTGTCAGCGCACTTTTAACACTTAGAGAGGATGCCATTTTTGTTATTATTCAAATATTTTATTGTTATTGATTTTTGAGTAAATATTATATACGTATCATTTTAAATGCCTCATTTGCTAACTGTACATTACATTATTGAAATACTAGCTTGATATTACTGTGAGTGCCTGCCACCTGGAGATATTGGCATTAACATTGGCCTTGAAAAAACTCATATCAGTCAACTAGTGTATTTACTCGGAAGGTGAGAGAGTAAAGGACAAATGCATTAACCTTGGTTTATCCGGGAAAAACTGCATATGATAAATGTCCTATTGAGCTGTTTATACAGTTTATTCTTCAAACGGCTGATTCTCATTGATCAGTTTGGAGGAAAGTGGTTTGATTTTAGCACTTATTTTGATGGAAAAATTTTTTATGTGGCTTGTAGTTAAAGTGTTGTCTGTAGAGTGAAGAAGAAAGAACCAGAAAAAGTTGATTATGCTCAATTTCAAGTAGAAATCCTTCTAATAATAGTTTATCTCTGGATTAATTCTTTGTGATTTAGGGAATTAGTGATAATGTGTTCTTTGTGTTTTTTACAATGTGATCTAAAGTTTCTGGATTAAGAAGAGTGAGCATTCAACACTTGAATATTTCAACTTTATAGACTTTTAAAAACAAGTTATTGGAGTTGAGTGAAACAGTGTATACATGCATACAGACGTCCGTGTCTATGTGTTTGCATGAGCCCATGCCCATAAAAGCCCGCTGACGATGCATCATGTGACCAAGCCACACGTTCATAGTCCTCAGGTCTCCTAGGAGACGGCCGGTTCAGAGTGCATGTTGCTTTC
This sequence comes from Carassius carassius, assembly GCF_963082965.1. NCBI lineage: Eukaryota > Metazoa > Chordata > Actinopteri > Cypriniformes > Cyprinidae > Carassius > Carassius carassius. Next base: position 13,084,128 of record NC_081792.1, read on the forward strand.
AGCCAAACACATGCTATCTGAACATTGAACTTGCCCCTCCCCCTGACTTAAGCCGTAATTCAAGTGTGTCTGCTCTGATAGGCTGAAAAAGAGACTTTCTTTGTTCCTTCTGTCTCTCACTCCCACGTTCTCTCGTTTTATCACTCTCTCTCTCTCTCTCTATTGGCCTCTCTCTTTTCCTGGGATGGGGAGAGCCCTAGAGACTATGTGAAAGGACACACGTAGGCACCTCTAGCAGGAGTTTGGTTGGCAGCGAGTCCGGTATTGTGTACGGTCACCTTGAGCTAGTCCACAATCTCTGGCTGAAAGTAAGAGTGACTTAAGCCCTGGGTCAATATTTAAAAACTAATAACAAATATATTGCTCAAAAGCATGATGCAGTGCTTTTTTTTTGCAATGCAAAGTTTGTATAGAGTTTTGCAGGGATGTATTTTTTTAGGGCAGCCCAGGAAGTTAGCATCACCCTGGTTCCCTCGAACAAAAACCCAACGGGATTATTCCATTGGTCTTTAGATTATTGCAGAAAAAAAAATCTACAACCAACAAATGTTTATGTTTCTTACAAGCTTTTTAAGAATGAATACAAATGCCAGAAGTAAAAAGCTAAAGCTAAAGCTACTATATGAAAATTATTATTAAATTATCTTTCATATCTCTAATACAACCCTTTCAACTGTAAACATTTTAAAATGAGGCTTATCTGTTTTCAGTGACTGAAAATTTGTTAGTTTGAAGAAATTTGATTTCTTTCTAGAACTATCTTTATCATGTATTTGTGTTACATGTGATATTTTTTTAAAACAATTAATTCTAAATTATTATCTATGTAAAAAAAAAAAAAAAAAAAAAAAAATATATATATATATATATATATATATATATATATATATATGTTTGTGTGTGTGTGTTATAATAATAATAATTTTTATTTTTTATTATTATTATTATTATTATTATTATTATTTATTTTACAATTCTAGATGGATGTTAGAACTATGACAAGAGACCTGGGCTTTGGCAAAGTATTGTTATGGTTGAGGGATTGTTATTGGTTTAATCATATTTTAGCATACAATTATCTTCCGTTGTCATAACACATCCTGTATCCAAATATCTTCTGAAACGTGTGATATATTCTCACCGCAGGGTCTTTGCTTCAGAAAAGCTCATGATTAATTTTATAGGCCAAAAACTGAATTATTAAAATGTGCATCAATTGATACTGGATCTTATCACTAGGAGACATGAAGCTGAAAATAACACTGCTGTAGTGACCTGAGGGTGTATCTAGTTTCACATCAGTGGCACAATACAATCAATGGCCTGCTTTCAATGAACACAGTCTGTGCTCGGAGCATTATTGTTTTCATACGTTTTTTTCATTTAACTAGATAATGATATGGGAGTTTCTGTAATACACTGAGAATCAGTTTGTTAATATCAGTGTACTTCCCTCTCTTTCTCTCTGTCCTCACTAGGTCACATGAGGACGTGTGTCTGCCTGTTGTACACCCATCCTCTGATCCAGTAGGGTGCAGCACCTCCATCACCCTGAACCCCAGCAGGCCTGTCACACTGTCTCACTCCCCTGATTCTGCCTCTTCTCCTCCTGCACGCACCCCTCAGCCCTCCCTGGAGACCCCAGGGCCCCTCATCTTCAATGGAGCACAGGGAGAGGGCTGCGGGACCCTCGCCCAGGAGATCTGCCTCACTCCTGGGAACCTGAGGGAGGACCCTCCGCCAGCACAGGGCTTCCATGATGTCTCAACTCTCACAGGTACAGGAAAGGGACTTGTTGGTGTGCGACTGTTCCCAGGATACATCAATATCTGTTAGCTGTAGTTGGTAATGCACACTCCTGTTCAAAGGTTTGAGATCAGTAAGACTTTTTTATGGTTTTATTTAGCAAGAATGCATTAAATCAATCAAAAGTGACAGCAAAGGCATTTTTTTCAAATAAATGCTGTTATTCTGACCTTTCTGTTTGTCAAAGATAAAGCAGAAAATTAAGCCATACACTGTTTTTAACACTGATGATAAGAAATATTTATTGAGCAGCAAATCAGCACTTAAGAATGATTTCTGATAGACAATGAAGTCTGGAGTAATGATGATAATTATTTTTATAAATAAATAATTATGATGATTAAAAATAATACATTTATATTTTAAATAAAGTGCAATACAAAACAGTTATTTTAAATTGTAATAATTTTTCAATTTATAATAATTATTTAAGTATTTCTTGTCAAATAAATTCAGCCTTGGCGATCATTAGATCATTCTTTAAAAAATATTTAGAAAAATCATACTAACCCTGAACATTTAAGTGCTGGCGTGACTCAAAATGAACTGGTAACTGCTTACTCATCTTGCATTGCACGATTTTGTCCAGTTAAATGCTCTCTATATTCTATTCTAACCTAAATAGTACATTATTCTCTTTCTCAAACAACAGTTGGCAGCTATTTTTGTATTTTAATTTTGTTAAGTGATGTTATTACTACAAAGTACGTTGTTCACATGTAGCCTTTTTACATTTGTTCTTTAGCGGCCTGTAGTTCACTGATATGAGTTTGTTGTGTTACCTTCATAACAGAACAGAAAGCAGACAAAGGCAGGAAAGGTGGAACAAACCATATTATTTGAGGAAGTACCTATATGTGTTGCTTTCTAATTATACTGCATCCTAAAAGCTCAGAGTGGGCGCTGTAGTAGCTATTATGTTTTTTCAATCATTATTTTGCAACCTTCAGTAATTTAGACATAACTTAACAGTTTTTAACTTGAAAAGACATCTTGCATAAAATATTATAGCAGAGATGTTTAAATGTAATTCTCAGTTAGGCCACATGATCTTTATATGTGTATTTTTTATTACATTCATGAATGTGCGCTTCGTTAGATTAGATATTTTCAGGTCATATATTCAACTGAACATTAAGAGCAGTGACAGTGAATGTTTGTGTTTCTGTTTATCACACTCAGACCTGTGCTCCAGTGTGGATCTGCCAGAGGTGGAGATCGTCAGCTTGCTTACAGAAAAGTTACCCAAATACACCCTGCGGGCGGACCATGTGTTCGGGTATGAGCATGACGACTGGCTGCACACACCTCTGCTGCCACCAGAGGCCCCTCTTGGACTTACACAGGAGCAGATCGACCAGACACTCAAGTACTTCTGTGAGTCCACACTGTTTGATTTTACCTTACTTGGGTTTGCCATTTCTGTTAAATCCAACCACTTTTCAAACTTTGCAAAAGAACTGTTCAGCAATAAAAAAACAAAACAAAAAATATTTTACTTACTTCATGTATGGCACAACAATGGATTATTCCAATGGATATTAAAATGCTAACTTGTTTCTAAGTTTTGGTCTACAAAAACATGTAATGCCTGCATCACTCTGTTAAAGCTGGTTATTTCATTTAGGAAGCAACATGTATTATATCAAATAAAATGATATATGAAAAGGTGTGGCAGTCCGTTGCCTCACTGTCTCACAGGCTCGAGTGCCACTGTTGACCCTGCAGGAGAACAATGCTATAATCCCAGCCACTTCCCTTCCTCTTAGAGCACAGATGCAAATGCCATCAAGAGGATTATCACCTGCTGCTTAAGGATAATGAGACATTCTGCTGTTCTCAGTCTGGCAGACAGTCAGCCGCTCTGATGTAGTATCTGTCTGCTGCTCAGACTGACCAAACTGAGGCCACTGTAGCTTCGGGAGTGTGTTTATGGACCTAAGTAATTAATGTTTGTTTCATGGATGTGATCTTGTGGCATCACTGATTGACCACAAAAACATGCAGGACTAAATAAAGACCATACCTTAACACTAATACTACCGTTTGTTTTAGAGCTTTAGAGTCAGTAAGATTTTCTTTCATTAATGCAATTGATACTTTATATAGAAATCAATACTTTTATTCAGCAAGGATGCATTAAATTGATCAAAAGTGTCACAGAAATGTTTCATGAGCAGCAAATTGTCATATTAGAATGATCTCTGAAGGATCATGTGACTCTGAAGACTGGAAATAATGATGCTGAAAGTTCATCACACACATTGTAAACCCAAACAAGTCGGCAAAACTAAAAAAATGTGAGGTAATCAAGGTCATTTTTAAGTTAAATTCAAATTAAAAGTTTTATTTTTGTACTCAGACATTTTAATTGGTTTAAACTTGAAATATTGGAGTAAGCTAATTCAAACATTTAACTTAAAAGTGTCATGTAATCTCAATTTAAATATGTTATTTGTAGAAATGTAGTTATAATAGAAATAGAAAGGGAAATAGAAATCCCAGCCCAGTTTCTGTTAAATTTGAGTTTTTTTTTGAGAAATTTTAGAATTTTGATGAAAGTTCAGATTTCTTAAAATGTGTCAGTTTTGTGAACTCAAAAAAAAGGAAAGTTCTAAATACTTATAAAAGTTCATTTGACTTAACTAATTAATTAAATTAAAGTTCGCCCTACTCATAATTTTAAATTGTAATCATCTTTCACAGTATTACTGTTTTTACCATATCAAATAAATGCAGTCTTGGTGAGCATAAGAGAACTCTTTCAAAAACAAGACGGTAGTGGTAACAGCCAATGTTTATTTTGCAGCTTTGAAATGATGGAAAAAGGAAACAGATCGCTCTGTGACTGCTCTGATGGATTTACGGAGGTGCTAATTTAGTTCTAATCCACTTGGCATGGAAACATGTTCTCGTACCTGGGCTTCACGTGGGCTGTAGACCAAACACAGCTGTTATTTCTAGCCTAAATATCTAAACATACGTTTCTAGTCTGTGTTCGATCTGAGATTTAATTTTTGTTCTTGATTCACTGCATTTACCATTTTGCTATGGTCATCATTTCATTCTCAAAACAGATGAGGATCGTGGTAAATGATTGGATTAGCATATGTGTGTAACCTAACTGTGTATCACTCTGTGGCAGAAAGTCATCTAGCATCAGACGACTGTTTTATTAGATTAGATATTATATTATGTTAAGTGTGGATCACTAACACCTGATCAGATTTAGTGACATAAGATTGGATTCAGGAAGTAGTTATTTCATGTTTGTATTTGTTATTTCTGCCATCATTGCCCTAAGCAAAACTGGATAGGTTATTAGTTAAACTGGAATATGTTAGCTTTTGTGAAAGATGGATTGCTTAGTTTGAACTATTGGTCAGTCATCTGTCAGTTATTTATTTAATTTTTAAGCAAAACAAACAATATATTGACTAAATGTCTGTTTACTCATAAAATAGGTCGTTTTAAATTATCTTCATTTAGGGGGCAAATGTTGATTTATCCAGTTAATATAACATCATATCATGTTATTAATTCAAACAAAAGTTTAAATGATTTACAGCGCTATTTAAAATAAAATGTGTTTTAAACACATTTACTATGTCTAAAACATAACATTTCAAACCTAAATGGTAGGTTTTCATTTTACACACAAACTACATACAATACTTTCTCTCTTTTTATTGCTTATGGAAATCAGACAAAACATTAACATGTTAACATTATCTTAAATTCAGAAAAATGTCACCAAAACCATGTTTTACTAAACATGATTATTCAAAAATAGACAAAAAAAGTTGTCATTAAGGTTCAGATTAGCTGTAGTTTTGGCGCACACTCCTGAATATGCAGTTATACTTTAGCATTATTTATTTACTATTATAGAATTTATTAATGTTGTAACATTCTATTTTTCAAAATGTTTGTTTCTATATTATAGAAAACTTATAGAGACAGATTTATTTTTAACATTTTAGCTTGTATAGTCATTTTTGTTATTTTTTATTACTTTTTCTTTTTTTACAAAATATTTCTTTTAGTTTTAGTATTTTAAGTGCTTTAACTTAAACTCTTTTTAATTTTCATTTTTTAAGTTGAATTTTTGGTCCTCTGACTGTGGGAGTGTCTCTCTGTTGTGCTGCAGCAGTATTATGACATTAATCTGGAAGGTACCATATTGTGTTTGAACAGGGGTGTTTCATCACACAATAACACAAGCTGTTTCAAAGAAATTTAGCAAAATTTATTCATAAATAAACATGATCTAAAACTCAAATTGACTAGAGTAATACACACAGATGCCCTGGCCTATCATCTATCCTCCTAAATCTCCTTCAGCCACCGCCCCTCTCCTCCTCTCAGAGTTGATCTCCTCCTGTGGCTCAGAGCAGCCAGGTGAGTCTGAGCTGCAGTGACACACACTCAGAAGATTCAATAACAACGTCAGCATGTGCAGTCTGGGAGCTTAAAGGTGCATTAGTGAGCAGAAAGCCTAGAGGACAGCAGTGGTGACAGGCAGCAGACAGACAGACGGATCGTGTCATAAATCAGCCTGGCACAGACTGTGGAGAGAGAGAAAAACTTGAGACAGACAGACGTAGCAGAGCATGAGTGCAGAAATGGAGGTGTGGAGCAGTACAGGAATGGACGAGAGCGAGAGAGACAGCAGCACCAGCCGTGATGAAGATGATGAAGGAGGAGAGGACGAAGAGGAAACAGACACTGAGGGACTGTGCAGGGAGCTGGTGCAAGGTAACAGAGAAAAAGATAAGGAGACAAACAATGTGTGAGAGAGGAGAACTAGAAGAAAGAGCTGCATGCTGCGAGGCAGGAGGAGAGATAGCGTGACGTGAATCGTGAAGGTCATTATTTGCTGAAGAGGGTTTTGAAAGTGCACAGTATGTCAATAAATCCACTTTATCACCTGCTGAAGAATTGATTAGCTCTTTTCTGAGGTTGTAATTGCTGTTTCACCACCAACATGTGGTTACAGTCTTTTTTTATTTGCATGATTTGTTAGTTTTGTCATAATGATGGAATCACATGGTTTTGTGGAGTGAGCGTGTGGGGTTTTGACCTTGGTGAAATTTATGTCCAAAATATGGAGTGCGGATGGATAAATTGCAGATAAGTTGTGATTAACCAACATTTTTATATATATATATATATATATATATATATATATGTATATATATATATATGTGTGTATATATATATATATGTGTGTATATATATATATATGTGTGTATATATATATATATATATATATGTATGTATGTATGTGTATATATATATATATATATATATATATTTGTTTTTAGTCTGTGTTTTAATAATAAAAAATATATATCTATTGAGGGATATAGAATTAATTGCCTGCCTTTAAATCACTTTAATCTGTCCAGTTTCACATAGTACAAAGTCTTACTGTCTTACTGTCCTTAATGTCTTTAATTCTCTCTGTGACGTAAATCCCAGCAGAACTGAACTCTTCTCAGGCCAGGTGAGCAGATTTAGCAGCGGCTCTGTGAATGAATGAAAGGACACATGCAGACACTAATCATTATCTGCTATTTAGTGCCACTCTGGTTTTGCGTCAGGATTCAGATTTGATGTAAACAAAAGTGTCAGTTTCTGTTTCTAAATGTCTTGAATTTCAGTGGTGTCATGTTCTCGGCAGCCAAAACACAATCATGATTGTCTTCATTCCAATCGAACTGTATGTTTGATTCATACTTCCTTTTTGCAATGTTCTTGATGGTTTTCAAAACACTCCAGAGTTTCACTGGATGCACAGTCTCAAAATCTTGATAGGCCTGTTTAATTTGCTATCCACACTGTGACAGTGAGATGGTCAGTTGCATTTAATTATTTGTGTGGAACTTCATTTCCCCTGCTGTCTGCAACCCTGTCAGCTGCAGCTTAGCATTTCGAGCAACTGTTTTGTGAGGATATTGATATTGCCATTTTTGCAGTGCATTTGAGTGTCTCTAGTGTTAAAGGTTAAGAATTTATTGATGTGGTCTTTGCTGAGCTAAGAGCTGGGAAACATGGCCAAGCTTTTATTTTAGCAAAGTCAAACACGTCTCATTCCAGATGAAATTTGATTACGCCTCAGGGAAAGGCAAGAACCAACCAAGTGATAATACCTGTCCTGAAAACAGCACAGAAATATAATGTACTTATGTAGAGGGTAGTGCTTTGTACAGAGTACTTAAAAAAAGTAAATAATGAAAAAAAGTAAATCCATATCTGAAAAAGCTGTTCATAAATACTGCAAATATTTTTGGATCACCATTCAGTTATTATTATTTTATATATATATATATATATATATATATAAATCTCTAAAGATTTGTCAAACATAATATTAAACAAAAATATTTTAATAAAAGGATAATCATAAGATATTATATGTGTAAAATATTGTAATTTATATATTTGTTACTATTTTATTTATATATTTAATGTTTCCATTTAATTGCATTTGAATTAATTTAAAATTAAAGTACATTTAAAATCAACAATATTTTAATTATTTTTTTTATACACAAAAGAAAAAGTGCGCTCTGCAACCTGCTGGAAAAGCATCCCTGTCTGTGAATCACTGGTCTAGAAGACGTTTGTTCTGTAAATCATTTGGAGCAGAATTAACCCTTAATGAGGATCAGGCTAAGAGGCTTTTGTTTCTTGACTGCATTGATGTCTGTTTACCTGTCTCGTCGTGGTTGGGTCACATTGACTCTACTTATTAGATTTTGTTCCATGAGCCCATAAGCCAACTTTTAACAGCCTCTTTCTCACGTTCCTCCTCTCAATGTCTGTTTTTTTCATCTGCAGTGCTGTGTTCAGAGAGAGTTGGTCAGATCATAAAGACGTATCATGACATCGAGGCAGTTACACATCTGCTTGAGGAGGTGAGAGACACTTGTCTTGCTTCAAAGTCTCAAACATAGCATAAATGATACCACTGCACTGTCCTTCCATTGATGCCTCAGTCATGACATCATAAAGGTCCCGCTCATGATTGTCTTCCTCCAAAGAAAGAGCACGATCTGGAATTGGCAGCCCGGATTGGCCAGTCGCTTCTCAAACAGAATAAAGCCCTGACTGAACGCAACAAACTACTGGATGAACAGCTGGAAATCACCAGGGAAGAGGTGATTACTTTGACAAGAAAATACTTTCACTTGTTTTTAAACTAATAGGAATCTTTATCTATCTATTCACTCATTTACATTATTTACTCATGTCGTATTATCTATTTATTTGTCCTTCTGTCATTCTATCTATTTAATTTACTGATAATCACTTTTTTAATCACATTTTTATGGTGTTTTATCCTTTTTGGAGCTTAACATACAAAGTAACTGTTTTTATATGGCAGAGGTGTAAAATTGTTCAAGGTCCAGTAATGAAAGTTCCTCACCAGCCGAAGTCTGTACAATTATATACCTAAAAACATAAACTGATTGGTTTTGCCAGACCAGGCTATATTGATTCTGAAAGAGGGATCGATACCAACGCTTCATGCACAAACATCCAGACTCCAGATACAGTAGGCAGCACGCCTGATATTTTGTTTTCCAAAAGAGATTCTTGGCTCTCTGTAAGGGTAAAGTTGCTAAAGCTAGCCTACCATTGTCTCTGCCTGTTTTCACTGATGCTGAATTCATGCTCTACCAGAATCATCGTAAGGAATGTGGTAGTTAAAAATTACATATAAAAGCATTGTGAAGTTGAGCTCATAATGTAATAGCACGCAAAGGCACCATAAGACCAGCTATGTCATCATTTTTATTGCGTCATGCTCCCCGCCTGTGTAATTCATAAATGCGTAATTACAATGCACAGTACAGTCAGATTGCGTGATATTGTCCTATTTTATTGTTGGCAGTATGCTGGAGCATGAGCTCTTGAAGGTCCACCCTCTTCTGAAAAGGGAGGCGGGAGCATCAGCTCATTTGCATTTAAAGGGACAAACACAAAAATGGCGCGTTTTGGCTCATACCTTAAAGTGGCAATTTCAACAAGCTATAAAAAATTATCTGTGGGGTATTTTGAGCTAAAACTTGACATACACACTCTGGGGACATCAGAGACTTATTTTACATCTTGTAAAAAGGGGCATAATAAGTCACTTTTAATACTTTAAGACCTTTTTTAAGACCTGCACAAATAAAAGTATAGGTTTATAAAATGATAAACATCACATTTCAGCCTTTAACCCATTTTTATGAAAATGTAGTCAAAAGTATGAATTATTATGTTAATTTAAACAGTTGTCAATCAAATGATATATTAATCAAATAACATATAAATATATGTTACTGTCTTTTTAATTGTTTATATTTTTATAATGCATTATCTTCTTGTCGATCCATCGGTTCACATTTACAGTTGACATTTTCATTTTACTGAAATCATAAGACTTTCTTTACCATTTAAGACTTTTTATGGCCTTAAATATGATACAACTAAATTTAAGGCTAATGATACACAAGGCAACTTTTTGAGCAATGTTGCCGAGCAACTTTGGGCAATGTTGCCATCAGTGGGCAAGCAGGTGAGACACAGGGCACACAACCGATCTAAAGTATCCAGATAGACATTTGTTACCCATCCTCAATGAGAAATTACCCTAGCAACATTTTGCAAAAAAAGCTGCCCAGCAAAACTGCTCAAAATGTTGCCCCGTGCATCATCAGCCTAAGACTTTTAAAGGGCCCGTCAACTTTCATAATTTTTGAGAATGCTATTGTTTATCACTCGCTGAAAGTTTCATCTGTCTGCGCACCGCTCTCTTCATTATATGGATGCAAACGCTGACTCTGGGTCTGTTCTTGCAGATTGCCCAGCTGCGTCATGAGCTCTCCATGAGAGACGATCTCCTGCACTTTTATGCCAGCACTGAAGATATAGAACATGCCTCAGAAACACTGTGAGTTTACATCTCTCTCTCACACACACACGGTGTTCAACAACTTAATTCTGCCTTACTGATAAATGTCTCATCCTCATTCAGGCTTATACAGAAGGATTCGTCCTCATCTCTCAGCAACTGTGTCAATTACGACTTCCTGCAACAGAAACTGAAGGGTTTAGAAGAGGAGAACTTTAAATTGCGCACCGAGGTATGCTTAAATGCAAAACATATCAACATCCCTGCTGAAAAAAACAGCATATGCTGGTTAGGTTTGTTTTGATGCTGGGATGCTGGTTTATGCTGGTCCTTTGCTGGTCCTTTTGCTGGTTTATGCTGGTCCTTTGCCAGCACGACCAGCATAAACCAGCAAAGGACTAGCATAAACCAGCAAAAGAACCAGCATAAACCAGCAAAGGACCAGCATAAACCAGCAAAAGAACCAGCATAAACCAGCAAAGGACCAGCATAAACCAGCAAAGGACCAGCATAAACCAGCAAAAGAACCAGCATAATCCAGCAAAAGGACCAGCATAAACCAGCAAAGGACCAGCATAAACCAGCAAAAGAACCAGCATAAACCAACAAAAGAACCAGCATAAACCAGCAAAAGGATAAGCATAAACCTACATATGAACAGTATAAACCAGCAAAAGGACCAGCATAAACCAGCAAAAGGACAAGCATAAACCAGCACATGACCAGCATAAATCAGCAGAAGGATAAGCATAAACCAGCACATGACCAGCATAAACCAGCAAAAGGACCAGCATAAACCAGCAAAAGAACCAGCATAAACCAGCAAAAGAACCAGCATAAACCAGCAAAAGAACCAGCATAAACCAGCAAAAGAACCAGCATAAACCAGCAAAAGAACCAGCATAAACCAGCAAAAGAACCAGCATAAACCAGCAAAGGACCAGCATAAACCAGCAAAAGAACCAGCATAAACCAGCAAAGGACCAGCATAAACCAGCAAAGGACCAGCATAAACCAGCAAAAGAACCAGCATAATCCAGCAAAAGGACCAGCATAAACCAGCAAAGGACCAGCATAAACCAGCAAAAGAACCAGCATAAACCAACAAAAGAACCAGCATAAACCAGCAAAAGGACCAGCATAAACCAGCATCCCAGCATCAAAACATACCTAACCAGCATATGCTGGTTTTTTCAACAGGGATATCAAAAAACATCAAAAAGTTGCTGTACAGCTAGGTATGTTTTCACACCCATCACTGTTTTTTAGGCTAATGAGTTGACATTTGAGACCAACAGTTATGAGGAACAAGAGCAACGGCTTATGATGGTGTGTGTGGATGAACTCTGTGAGTAAATAAACCATGATGCCCAGCTCTTCTTTGAGTATCTCAAATTAGTTTTCGTGATAACAGACTGAAGTGTCTTCTTATTTCTCTCAACAGCAACAGCGAATAAGCAGGTTGTGTCTCTGTCAGAGGAATTGGCCCGGAAGATGGAAGATTCGCTAAGACAACAAGAGGAGATTAGTGCCCTCCTGGGACAGATTGTGGACCTAGAGCAGCGCTGCAAAGGGGTCAGAAACACAAACACACACACATATACTCGCTCTGTTTTGCTTTTACACCACTTAGAGAATTCTTTTTTATAAACAAATAAATCAAATTTCCTTCCAAATTCAGCTCACCGCTGAGAACGAGGAGTTAACGCAACATCAGAATGCTTCCCGGGAATGCCAGTCGCAGCTTAAAACAGAGGTACTTTCCTCGCAATGTCAATACCACAATATGCCTCCTAGTTTTTGATAAATGGCTTTTGTGAATCGAGTGCCAGTTGATGATGTTCTGTCTCTCTCTGGTGGCAGCTGAAGGAGCTGCAGGAGAGGTACTCCGAATGTGAAGACATGCTCCATGAAGCCAGAGAGGACATTAAAAACCTGCGCAATAAGAGCCTGCCCAACAGCACCGTGCAGCGTTATAGCACCCTGGCAGCGGTCGTCCCAATGGATTCACTTGCTGCTGAGATTGAAGGAACCTTCCGGAAAGGCCTAGACAGCCCAGCGCCCACTGAATACAAGTTAGTCATTCATATACTACAAAAATGTATTTCATTGTTTCATGATAAATATCTGTAAAAAAAAAAAAAAAAATTATATATATATATATATATATATATATATATATATAAAAGTTTGGTGTGATTTTCAGGAGAATATACAGTACTGTTCAAAAGTTTGTTACGAGATTGGTGAGAAATTTCTTTAAAGAAATTAAACCTTCCGCAAGGACACATTCAATTGATAAAAAAATAAAAGCAAATATATTTAAAATGCTTTCAAATAAATGTTGTTCCTTTTGAATTTTCTTTTCAACAAAGAATCTTGAAAATGATGTTTTAGGATTTCTACAAAAATATTAAACAGCACAACTGTTTTCAACATTGAAAATAATAAGAAATGGTTCATAGGCACCAAATAAGGATGTTAGAATGATTTCTGAAGGAATTCAGCTTTGCCAATACAAGAATAAAAAAATGTTTTTTTTTAAATAGAAGTGGACCTTAGAGAACACTGCAAATAATAAAAAGGCAGTTTTATGACCTCTTTAACATTAAGATATTTTGCTGGAAACATAATAAAAAGACTGAATTCTTTTTTGCAGTTTATTCAAATCCTAGTTAACGTGTGTTATATATAATGCATTTAAATGTTGATGTACTGAAAATGGATTTTAACATGACGTGATTCTCTTAATGCCCTGCACAGGAATCATCCACTGCGGGTGTTTGAGACCGTGAAGGTGGCCAATCAAGCAGCTAGGCTACGTTCTCAGATTCAGTCTCCACAGGTTCCGGGTTCGAGCCCTGCATCATTACGCTCTAGTCGGATCAGTACGCCACGGACCAGTTATTATGAATCAGACAATATTAGTGTCAACATGGAGGATAAGCAGTCCCCTCTGACGCACACACAGGATCATGGGTCGGTTTCTATTCATTTTCACATTTTCTCAAAAATGACTTTAACTATTAAGAATGAATCAGTTAATAATGCCATATTTCCTGCCTAGGTTACTGGAGTCGAAGCGTTTGGGCCAGCCAGGTACACCAGGAGGGCAGGATTTAGAGGAAGCCCTCCGTTCTCTTTCAGAGCGCCAGGAGAGCCACACATCAGAGCGGCCCTTCTTCGAGGTGGAGAGAGAAAGGAAACTGCGCGCCTTGCAGAGTGGAAGCAGCGGCAGCGGCGGTGGCTCCAGCGGTTTCCTGACACCCAACGGCAGTGTCGCATCCACAGGAACTAACTACTCCGGCACCTCCACGCACTCCTCGGGCACAGGCTCCTCCCGCTCGTACCTGCCTGAGCGGCTGCAGATAGTCAAGCCTCTGGAGGGTCAGTAGATACACACACGTGTAAATACAAATGTCAAAATAAAATAATGAACAAATAATTAAATCAAGATAAAATAACAGATATAAAAATTACACAATTTTACAACCTGAATTGCCATGTCATATAAAGATCAAATTATGGGATATTTTAAAATATTCATTTACTTTGACAAAGTCACACAGGGATCCTCTCTATGATATCATTTCCTGGTTTATGGTTTTTCCTATTGTGTTACTGCATATTTCCCTATCATGTTTCTGAATTTTTGGTGGATGAAAATTTATCAGATATTATCCCTGTAAAGCCAGATTTATCAAATAAGGATCATAATCAATTAAAAATGGAAATTTATTGAACATTTAGACCAAAAAAAAAAAAACAACAACAAAGAAAATAAATTCTGATAGCCTGTTATATAAATGAATGTGATCTTTATAACATTATAGCAGACTGCTTACACAATGCATATAAATATCAGCTGTCACTCTATATATTTAAGAATATTTCTTAGTAAGATGATATTTACGTGCTTAATTTTCTGATCAGGGAAATCTGATCTGGGGGCAAAACATAATTCAATGCAATACAATTATGGTTTATTAATAGATCAGAAACAATTTTACTGAGCAGTCTACTTCATCTTGCCCCTGTCCACAGGCTCAGTGACTCTGCACCAATGGCAGCAGCTGGCCAAGCCCAATCTCGGGGGCATCCTGCACCCTCGGCCGGGTGTCCTCACCAAAGACTTCAGAGAGCTGGATGTAGATTTTCAACATGTCTACAGCCTCAACGACCTCGAGGAAGATGAGCCTGATCCGTCCAAATTCCCCAACCTCCTGAAAGGCACTGTGGGTAAGAGCCTGTTCACCTACAGCAACACATTTTCTTCTTAATTCTTTGGTTTGTTTGATTCTTGATGTACTATTTTTATAATCTTTCCCATGCTTCCTAGCTATTATCGTGGTTTTATTCCACTTTGACTTCAGTGTAGTGCTGTAGGTAACTGTCATGCATAGCTGAGGTTTAGCATGTGTTTGTGTTTCCTCACATAAACGCAGTCTCTTCATCCAGACCTAACATCCCTCAGACCTCAAACACCCCCCCGTCCACTAGCGGTCAGATCCTCCATCCCTCTGCCCTCCTCTCCTCCTTCTCCACCAGGTAAGACATGACACACTGATGCCCACACAGAGCTTGTTGTAGGACTGGGAATCATCCATCAAAATTCATTCTCTTGCTTTTTCTGTTTAATTGGGCATATGTATAAAACAAGTCAATGGGTTTAATTCTTACTAGAGCTGGCAGTTATTTAAATTAGGCTAGATTGCGAAGTTCAGTTGTCGTTTTGTGTAATGTTAAAGCATTAAATTGACAGCCCTAATTCTTACATGTAAAAAGGCACTTGGGGAATATCAGAAATGTCTGTCTGTTCACAACCAAACATCATTTTAATATTTAGTTTTTTCTTACTTATTTTCCCTCCTTCAATCTGTAACAGGAAGCGCTGGAACCGGCTCTTTGTAAAGTTATAAAACCGTCCTTCATAAAGTAAGCCGTGTCAGGCATGGTCTCTTTGAACCCTTTACTAGGATCATCCGAAATCCATCTACTAACTTTCTTTCTCTCTAACCTTAGGTTTCATAATGGTAGCATAACATTTTATTTCTAATTCTGTCTTCTCTCCTACAGATCAACAGATTTAGGTTTAGGTACTGGAGTGATGTTATGTCTCATTGCACATCTGTTTTAACATAATGCTTTTCTGCTAAGGTCATGTTTTACTGGAGGAAATTAATGTAGTAAGATCATTCTCAAAAAAATGCTTTAGTTATGAATTGAGTTCAATTCTCCCATAAAAGGTGGTGTTTTTATTTTATTTTATTTTATATAGTTGAAACATGAATCGTAACACCGGTGACAAATTGTCATAAGAACAAATTTATACAAATTTGAATTCATTTTACCCTTAAATATTTTTTAATAACTCTTTTACACCAGTGACACATGTAAATGAACCAAGTAGAAAAAAATTAAAGGTATATTCATAACTTTTTCAGCATCATGGGAAAATCACCTTTGCACAATTTAAGTCTCTGAACTTTTTTCCCTTGAAAATACACAGAGTATTAGTTTATAACATTGACAATACCATTGATATAAAATAATTGGACAAAAATTATTAATTTAAATTATTTACATTATTTGATATGATAAATGATTACATGATTTGATAAACTTCTTATATGGGTATATTTGAATATTTGAAAATCTTTTATCATGACTAAAATGTCATATTTTGAGAATGACTCTCTAACACTAGACTGTTACATTCAAGTCTTTCTATGAATGCTGTTGAAGTCTCATCTTTACATTCTTTTATGTATTAGCATGATCATGCATGTTATGCATTAACACTTGTGTCCTGCACTGTTTATTTCTGGTGTGGTTTGGCTGACTAAAACTTCCCATTTTCCTTGTTCTTTCCCCAGCCTTCGGCCCAACAGTGCATCTGCTTGTGGGAGCTGTGAGCACGTGAGGACGTCACCAGGCCTCCGGTGCGTCTCTGGGTCCACATCACACCTCCACCCGACCTCCTCCCTCGGTCTGCTACAACTTGTGTCAGAGCACGGCATCTCAGCTGCAATTCATCCCAACTCCCCTCTCGCTCACAGAGCCACCGCGTCCTCTGAGGAAACACAACGGGGCTCTGCTGGAAGTCAACAGAACAAAAGAGAAAGGGAATGGCAGGGAAACATTTTCAGCGTCAATCTTGTGGAAAAACTCAGAAGCCTGGGCCTGTACAAAGTGGTTGCCAGAGGCTTTGTGGATTCAAGGAGAAAAGCCAGCCCCCCATGAAACACAAAACACCGTTCACCATTGAAGGGTCCAATTCTGTGCATCACCCTCATTGTAGCATGCAGCTAAACTTTTCCCATTTGTAATGGGGCATTACAAAAGCCATACCAAGTTTTCATTTCCGTAGTGACTTCTTTCGGCACTGGGAATTTTAGGTATGGACTGCACCTTAAAAAAAGATTTCATTATGAAGTCAAACACACCTGTTTTTTTGTATCCTTGGTGTCATGGGGTGCTTTAAACACTCTTAAGAAGGGAACATTTGTTGTTCAACAAAAAAATAATGTCCTCCTTTGTTGAGACCTTGTCTTGTCACTGTCAGTCTTGAAATCACTACTTTATTGTTATGAAATTGTTCCATGTAGCAGCACTACAGAAAAAAATGCACTACGTGGCCTCAGTTTTTGCTTGCTGCCAATCAAGCATCAGTGTCAATAGTGCGTTTTGCTTCCTGTGAGATACGTTTGTTCATAATAGCACTTTTCAGAGAATTCAGATCCCTTTTCCTAGGGACTGCAGCATACATTATGTGAGGTTATGTACTGTACCTGCAGTCTACACACTGTAAAAATGAGAAGCTGTATTTATGATAAATGTTGGTGGTCAATTTAGGGAATATTATACGATCTTGTTGAGCGAATAGAAGTGATCTTGTGCTATATTTTCACAGTGCTTTAATGCAAGTACACCCATGCACACACATACACACACACGTATGTCATGCAACTTTAATGTCACAGTCATGTTTTCACCTGTGAAGTTTGTAGTGCATATGATTGTGTTTTACCAGAATCAGGGATGCAGTAATAAAGTTGACACCGTTTCTGCTACAGTTAAGTAATTAAGTAAATCGAGTCATCAAGGGCTGAATTTATATCACTGGATTATTCATTGAACACAGGTTTTGCTTTCTTCTTCTCTCGATCAAGATCTTCTGTTGTGTCCGCTTGTGTCTGTCAACCAAGTGAACACAAATATATCTGTATATGGAGAAAGCTTTGTATGTGTTTGAAATTTTCAAAGGGGCAGGACGAGGGTAGTATTTACTGATCTAAAGTGTCAGACGTCTCAGTGGTTATTTAAAAAGTAATATATTTAAATAAAAAATCTCTACCTTTAATACCACTCTGTGTAAAACAAAATCCTTGGCTGGTCACTATTTTTGTAGAATATGTAAAGAGTTGTTTAGAAAAAAAAAATAAAATTATATAAAGAATCGTCAATTTACTCAAGGATCAGAGGTTAAAGGTTGAGTAATATTTTTACATTATAACAATGTTTAGCCTCACAATGAATTAAAAGCCCAGAGTTCACCAGGTAGCTGTTTCAGGCACCGAAACTGTGTTAAATGGCAATAAAGATTTCAGTGTATTTTTGACCCGTATGCTTATCTTTGTGTGTTTATGTGTGACCAATCTATTTTTGTTTTCTTAAATAAAAATTACATGGTAACAGCAAAGAGAGTATAAAAATGGTATGAAAACACTATAAGAGTGTGAATAAATCACTGACCTGCAAGGCAACAGACTTTTTAAAGACACTGTGTTTAATTTTCTCTGTTGACTCTTGTATACATCCTTGTACACACTTAGTGCTGTGGATGCAACATCATCACACAAAGCAAGTTTTCAGCAATGCCATTGTAAAAATTTGTTATTTGCTGTCAGCCATTATATATATATATATATATATATATATATATATATATATATATATATATATATATATATATATATATTATATATATTCACACACACTTTATTACACACACATACCCCTTTATTAGGTACACATGTTCATGTTCAATTGCTTGGTAACACAAATTGCTAATCAGCCAATCACATGGCAGCAATTTAAGTATCTATGTGGTGAAGACGACTTGCTGAAGTTCAAACCGAGCATCAGAATGGGGCAGAAAGGGGATTAAGTGACTTTGAATGTGGAATGGTTGTTGGTGACGGGCTGGTCTGAGTATTTCAAAAACTGCTGATCTACTGGGATTTTTACGCACAATCATCTCTAGGGTTTACAGAGAATGGTCAGAAAAAGAGAAAATATCCAGTGAGCGGCAGTTGTGTGGACGAAATTGCTTTGTTGATGTCAGGGTTCAGAGGAGAATAGAAATAGAAGAATAGAATAGAATTCAGTTTTTCTTTTTTAATAAATCAGCAAAAATGCCAACAATTCTGTGTTTTTCTGTCAGTATTGGAAAAACAAATGGCTGCAATATAACAAAGAGTGAAAAATGTAAGGGGTCTGAATACTTTCCGTACCCACTGTATTATATGTGTAGGTACTGGCTGTGTATATATAAATGTGAAATTCGCACCTGCATAACACACACACACACACACACACACACACACATATTGTTGCAAATAGCCTATATTTAATGACAAAGTTTTTACTACTTTAAATACAATTAAATCTCTGTACTCCGGCGCCCAAAATCTACCCAGCCTTGATAATCTGTAACGCAGCCCTCCCGTTGGATGATTTCTACCGGAAACACGAAGAACAGCAAGTAAGAGTGAGGCTTCGTTTCTCCGAATGTTTCTACCTCCAGAGACACGCACCTGAGAGTGCCTGTAAGAGCTGCCGGGACACGAGCTCGCGCTGATTCTCCGGTACATGCACGGAACGACTCACACGGGCCTCCAGTCTCGCGGGAAACCGTCCCGTCGCCTTTGTGTTCACAGCTGTGTCTCTGGACAGAGGAGAGGCCACACAAGCCACCGCCAGCATCGCTATAGCGGTTAACACGATGCACTTGGCCATCATTTCTGTGAAAAAACAACGAGTGTTTAAAATAAATGTTAGTATCAACTAAAAATTATCACATTCCTTATAGAAATCTAACTTAAGATGTTAACGTAAAACGAATTTTGAAATGGTTTCTTGCTGGTTCAGGCAGGTTTAATGATTTGTCAACTAGCCTTGTTGTCCAGAACCCAGCTTTAAACCAACTAAAGAGCAGTTTAGATCAGCTTATTCATGCTATTGACCAGTTAGAAACCACCTACAATATTCACACACACACACACAAAATATAGTTAAATTAGTTTTTCATCAGCAACTTTTCAAGATGGTTTCTTCAGCATGGACATATCAAACATTAAAATTTACCTGAATTTTCCTGAGCCAAAAACCTTTTCGACAGTGTACGAATAAAGACTTAATCTAAAATAACATCTCAGTCCCTTTATATATATTTTTTCCGGTAAAAAAAATGAAGGTGTGAATCAGTGGAGTCAGATCATTATTGTTCAGGAGGAGGAGCATGACAGTAAAATGAACATAGGAAATTCAATAATCAGTTCAACATAGCAAACATTACAGAACCAAATGATCAGGAAA